>NC_136424.1:69205000-69805000 GCF_052625555.1 Lactuca saligna | reverse complement strand
TAAAATATGTTTTTATATATTTGGTAAAATAAAATTACGTTTTCAGTTAATAAAATATATCTACTATAATAAATGAAGATTTTTTTTACCACATGTCATCTTCTCATTCATTTGGACACATGATATTTTCTAGAATTTTTAAATTTTCTATTTTCCACTTGTCATTTTGTTGTATTTTTCATTTTATAAAATTAAAATTTCACATTTAATATGTAAGGTAATATATATGTAAAGTATTTATTAGAAATGGTTTATATATGTAATGTATTCAATACATTAAAATCTCATTAATTTTAATAATTCAAAATTTTTCTTATTTTTCTTATAAATTCAAACTATTTAAATTATTAAAATTTCATATTTATTTTTTTTAATTAAACTCATGTAATACATGAGTCTCACACCTAGTGTTGTATTCAAATAAGGTGTCCTGAATCTAACAAATCTTGTCATATATCAACAAATAACACATTGCAGAGGTCGGCGATTTGTTGCGTTTTGACTATTACTTTAATTTCATGGTGGGAAATTGTTTTTTCTTACAATGATTTGTTATAAACATGTCATATTTTAAATAACGACCGGATTAATATGAAAGGGGTGTTGTTTGAGGTTAAAAATTGAAGTTAGGTTGTTTTTTATTAAAAAAAATACATTGTTGTTTTGGGGTAAATCAAAATATGTTAATGTTTTTCGGTAAAAAAATATATAAATATGATTAAGTTTATGTTACACGTTCTAACCAATTTGATGTTAATCTAAAATTATATATTAAGTTAGGTTTTGGAAAACATAATGGCTTGTATTACTCGATAAGTTATTAAAATGTCAAAATTATTAATGATTAAATAAAAAGTTGGTTGCGATTAAAAACATAAAACACTAAATTATCATGTGTTAACTTCCTACAATTATAGAAGTTGGGCTGACATACAAAAAAAAATACAAAAGTTGCTATTATTTTCTAATTTAGCCATTACTCTTGACAAAACACAAAAACTCATTATATTTTTCATCATGATTTAGCTTTCATTAATAAGCAAATGATTTTTTATTTATTGAACACATTAAAAGTCTTCAAGGATTCATTGGGTGATTTTATTCGTTATCGATTCAAAATATTAAAATAACTTGAATTTTTAATCATCAACATGAAAATTAAAATAAATAAATACAATATTGTATATGTTTTAATTAAAAATATGCAACAATTTATATAACAATAATAACGATAACAAATAATATTTAATGAAACATGATCATATAAAAATCTGATAATAATAATAATAATAATAATAATAATAATAATAATAATAATAATAATAATTTAAAAATATCACAAAACCTATAAGAAAATTTATATCATTTCTACAAACTGATTGTAGATAGTTATAACATAAAACTCTTCAAAATATTAATGCCATCATACTATACTTTTTGATTATTTTTAATAGATTAACCCAAGTAGTAAAGTCTTTGGATTTTCGGTTCATGCTTTATGTCAAGCATGGTTAAAAGATCAATGAGTTTATATATTAATGTTTATACCTAATTTGATTTTTATAAAAAAAAAAAAATTAAAAAAAAAAAAATAATGTATGCAATGTTATAAAAGAGTATTAAAATGGACATAATGCATCAAAGTCATCTGTGTGGATCATTCTTTAGCTGTAATTTTACTATTTTAGGTCATAGACATTCCTTAGCTGCAATAGGAAAAACTAAAACCAAAAACTAAAACGGCATAAGGAAATGTATTTTATAAAAAGTAAATTTGTAAACTAATGATGTGGACGGTTACTCGTTTTCTAAATTATATAATAAATTAGTAACTATGATTCACGCAATTCAATACTACAAATCATTCCATTAATTTGAGATAAATTTAACAATAAAGGATCCATATATGTATGAGCATGCTTCATTTGACGCCCATATAGTGAGTAAACCAAAGTAAGCAACTACACTTCTCTCAAATCCGATGCATGTATTTGCATTAGCCACATAGGTATAGTTCCCAAACTACTCCTTCCTACTAAACATCATAAAAACTAAAATTTCTTTTCTTGCAATTTTTTTTTTAAAATAAACCAATTAAACATTGGCTACAGCCTAACAAACCAAAGTTTCCTCATTACCAAAAACTTCTTTAAGTACTCGAACAAATCTGATGCAACCCAACTTTCTACATAATACACACAATGACACAATACAGTCACATACACACATATATAGTTTCACATACAGTAACATACACATACACAATCTCAATCACATAGTTATATACATATCACTGTCACTTCCATTTTGGCATAGAATTGGGTAATAGTTAGGAGGAAAGAGTTACTTTTGAAGAGTGCTACAATGGTTATGGCTAAAAAGATATAAATTAACAAAAACCATTAAATGGCCGCTTTAAAAACCCATTCCAGTTTTTTTTTTTTTTTTTTTTTTTTTTTTTTTTTTTTGAATCGGGTAGATGTTTTGAGTACCATGCTAGATTAGGAAGTAATGAAACCCATTATTTGACATTAAGTTATAAGAAAAGAAATTCGTTTAGAATATATACCTTCATTTTAGCCACAATGTTTATTAGCCCCACATTTGGCTTTTCATCCGGTTAGCTCTGATTCAGTTGTTGAAACAACTATCTATAAAAACGTAGCAGAACATAACATCAGGTGGCAAATCGGTAATTTTCCCTTATCAAATTGTTATAACAAAACCATCAAGTAGCAAAGGATCATGTAAGAATATGTCATTATCAATGTAGATTGAGGTAATTAACCCATCAAGTGGAAAAGCACTGTTAAAACGTAAAATAGCATCAGATGCTATAGCGGATGCCTTTGGTAGTGAAATATAATCCACTCATTGATGGGTATTATAAAAATATGGAGTTTGTAAAATGTATAAACCTGATGCCTAAATTAAGAAAATGGTAACCAATCAAATTACCTATAATGCCCCTCATTGATCAGTTTTGTAAAAATGAACATGCCTCTACTACACTTGTCCCATTGATCTCATACTCAACAGGGTATTCCACTTCTCCTCCCTTGCCTATAATATTGTTATACCTCTGATATTAGGCAAATAAGTTAGTTAAGGGTAATATGGGAAATCATCTAATTAAAGAATATATTATTAGTGGGAGGGGCATTTTAAGCATTTTATAGTATTAGTTGTTTTGTCAGATAGTATAAGAATAGAGTAGTGGGCAGGGAGTGATCTATCTATCTTTTGTGTGAAATTTGGAATTATTTCCTCTGGGAGATTGGCTATCTCGAATCAACTAAACTATCTTCATTCTTGTAAACATTTGGTATTATTGAGTGTTTTCCATCAATATTAGAATCATTTGCTTGTTTATTTGTTATTGAATCTGTTATTACAAACCAGTTCATAACAAATTGGTATCAGAGCAATGAACCTGGTTCCTGTGGATCAAAGAATAGATGCAGCAGAAGAAGGATGGGAAGGAGTGAAATCAGCTCTAACTGATTTGCAGCAACTAATGAACAATCAGTGTTCTCTACTTGTGGAAAAGATGACTGAGATGGCCACTGAGAACAAGAGAGTTTGTTCCATTTTTTCAGAGAACAGAGGTAAACACAACAGCTATAGACTACCGTCGCCGCCACCACCACCGGAAGTTGAAACAAAGAAGAGAGAAACGGTTCTTAAGGAAGGAGGGACCAATCGGAGGTTTCACAAACTTGAGATGCTCTTGTTTAATGGAACTAACGCAGAGGAGTGGATTTTTAACGTGGAAAGGTCATTCTACACGTACGAGGATGAAGAAATGATGAAGGTTGCTGTGAGATCTCTAGAAGGCGACGCCTTACTTTTCTACGAATGGAAGCATCGGAGGCGGCCCATACGAGATTGTGAAGAGCTTAAAGGATTAATACGTCGGCGGTTCAAATCTTCCAACGACGCGGCGGAACATATTTTGGCGAATTCTGAGTTTGGATCGCTAGAATATTCCGACCATGACAGCAGCAAGAATGCAGTTCCATTCCCAGGAGGTCCCAAGCTGCCTTCCGAAGAGCTAGAGATGCCCTTGTTCGATGGTAATCAGTCGGACTGGATCCTAGAGGCTGAATGGTATTTTTGTTTTTACGGATTGAGAGAAGAAGATAAGCTCGATGTTGCAGTGATGGCTCTTCAAGGCGACGCCCTATTGTGGTATGAATGGGAGCACCGAAGACGACCCATTAAAGACTAGGAAGAGATGAAGAGTCTAATTCGTCGTCGGTACACACTACCACTGTACCCGGAATGCGAAGCAAAGAAGAGTGGGGAGACGAACTCGACTATGAACAAGGAAGAAAGGATCGGGGACCGCCGGAAGGTATCGACGTCGTCTCAGGTCACAGCAACGGTGACAGAGATCAAACCAAGCCTCGATAAGGTAACGGCTCCGTTAAAAGACATAACAGAGGCAACATTACTAGGGTTTCACAAAAATGGGCTTAAAAAAAAAAGACTGGGGCCGAAATTAAAGAGCTGTGCCAACAAAAATTATATGAAGTGGACTCGGTTATAAAGGTCCAAAAGAAATTAAGCCCAAGTGTTATTAACGCAGACACAACTCGTCTAACCTCACAGTTAACGGCGATTTCACCAAAATCAGACACCGGTTCATCACTTCTTAACTACACAACACATACCTTGACTGCCCCCTTATGCACCGACTACCTCAAGCAACGGAGGTCTTGTTCAATTCTCAATCAAGTAATAGTGGATGATGAACACCTTATCCTTGCTGTTAAGCCGGATGAAAAAATTCCATGCAAGGTTTTATTGGATGATGCGAATGATGGGGCGAACTATAGGAAGGGAGCACCTACGAAATTCGTCGGTGGTGATCCGATGACAAAACATAGTCGGGAAATCAGACATCTGACCGAGAATGCTATCATCAAAGCGGAGAATACGAAGGAAGGACAAGTTGAACCGTCAGAACTAGCCACTGTTGATTTCCTTGTGAGCACAATTGGTCTTTTCAAAGATCTTCCTCTAATCACTACTAACATGGTACTTTCAATCCTAACTGTTGATTATCCTAAGAATTTGGTCTCTTGTTATGTCTCTCATGATGGTGCTGTAACGCTTTCATTGGAATCTCTTGTTATAATCACCGAGTCGGTGAGGAAGTGGGTCACATTCTGTATTCGGATCTCGATAGAACCGAGTGCACCAGATTTTTACTTCTCTCAAAAGATCGACTAATTGAAAGTTAGAGTACAACCATCCTTTGTGAGGGAAAGTAGAGCAATGAAATGGGATTATGAGGAAAAAGTGCTAATAAATGCCCTGGGAACAAAAGATCAGAAATCCATGGCTAATTCTCATTTTCCTTGGTCTGTTTATGATGTTGCTACTATTATAATTAGAGAATTGATCATCAGATGTGTCTTTCAAATGATTCAGTATCATGTCAATAAGGTCAAGTCTGGATTGAAAAACATGATCGTGGTCTTCATAGCAACAACTTATGATAACCATAAAAACATTGTACACAAGGCGTTTGAAATGGTTGAGAAGATAGTGCAAGATTATTTCTTGTTGTGTACAGAAGAATTGGCTACAATAGATACTGGATCAGCTGCATACAAAATTCTCATGGAGCTTGTACTAACAATTGATGCGGGTAGAAAAGCATTAGCCAAGAACATCACAAAAATTATACCTTATTTTGGATATGTTGAAACAGATAGAAAGACTCAAAGGCACGAATCTATTGCTATAAAACAAGTATCAAATCTCATTATGGAAGAAGGTGCGGATCGTGTTCTTGCTTGTGATTTTCATTCTGGACAGTCAATGGATTATTTTGATATTTCAGTTGACCATGTTTACTGTCAGCATGCTATTCTTGATTATCTTGTCAGCAAGTCAATTTGCTCAAATGATTTGGTAATGTTGTCGCCTGATGTTGGTGGAGTGGCTAGGGCGAGTGCTTTTGCCAAAAAGTTGTCTGATGCACCTTTGGCAATTAATAGAAAAAAGGGTTGCAGACGCAATGTGGCTGAGATGATGAACTTAACTGGTGGAAATGTTTTTATATTGGGTGACATGATTGACAATGTTGGAACTATTTCAAAGGGTACAGCTACTAAAATTTGGCTAGGGAAAGAAGGTACTAACTCCTTAGCCATGGAAAAGCAAAGTATGAGGACGAATGCGAAGTTCCTAGAGAAGTTTGGAGTTGAGGGATGGTATTTTCAAGCGGTGACCGTACGAAGAGGAAAGAATCAAGATGAAGATGAAGACGAAGAGCTAAAGAATTTGCGTATTGGCAATGTTGAGATTGCTGATGTGGCCTGCAAGGCTGATGAGGAAGCTGTTAAAATGATCATGGGGGCAATGGAACAAATGGGTGGAATATATAGAGTGATTGTTGTGGTTGTTGCAGATCATGGTAAGGCTAAGGGCATGAAGAAGAAGCCACTTGAGAGAATTTGGGTGTTATGCATTATTTTTTATCCACCTTGAGGACAAGGTGATTCTTTTTGGGGTGGGGTATTGTTATACCTCTGATATTAGGCAAATAAGTTAGTTAAGGGTAATATGAGAAATCAGCTAATTAAAGAATATCTTATTAGTGGGAGGGGCATTTTAAGCATTTTATAGTATTAGTTGTTTTGTCAGATAGTATAAGAATAGAGTAGTGGGCAGGGAGTGATCTATCTATCTTTTGTGTGAAATTTGGAATTATTTCCTCTGGGAGATTGGCTATCTCGAATCAGCTAAACTATCTTCATTCTTGTAAACATTTGGTATTATTGAGTGTTTTCAATCAATATTAGAATCATTTGCTTGTTTATTTGTTATTGAATCTGTTATTACAAACCAGTTCATAACAAATATAAACACAGAAAATGAAAATTCCAATTTAGAAAAAATAGAAGTTCAATGTAGAAATGAAACTAAAATTCTAACTAAAGCAATCAACTAAAGTTCATTTCTACCTCTTGCTCCTTCTATGTAGTTGGAAATGGTTAGATTCAGATATTAATTGTTCTCAATATAGTCTCTCAATAAGGAATTGATACCCTACACAATAAGATGATTTAAAATTAATTTTGAGAAACAAAATACATACCTGTTGTTTTCTAGAAAAAGAAATAGCATTAATTTGGTAATATAAGCCCTTCCTATTGCAAGTATTCCAATGCTAAGGAGAAATATGCAAACCACAAAATCTTGTCTTTAAGTATCAATAAAAGCTAAACAACCATATATAACAGAAGTGGTATGGAAAATCCACACACAAAAACCTTGTATGCTGAAAAAACCACAATTGTGTAGCCAATCTCATCACCTTCTTCATCACTCTTGGATCCTAATATTTTTTAACATAGTGGATTTATAATGGAACCATCTTATAGTCCGAGACTTTGAGTAACAATAACACAAAATTTGCCTTGAGAAAACATGGTATAAGGTAAGAGAGACACGAACATTTTTTACCGGGAAATTCTAAAAAAGAATAGAAGTTTCGGCTAACTTTGTTTCATTATGGAAGAAACTATATCAACAAAATCAAACAAACATATTGAAGATGAGAAAAAGAAAACGTGAACTTACTTGACAATAATTAGAAGATATTCATAAATAACGAACAATCACAAGCCACGAACGGTTTAAGAAACCTTAAACAAGTTTGGCGATAACCTACAAACAAATACGAAGAACAAACGGAAGCCATGAGAGGATTTCCTCAATACTTCAAATAGAGAAAGTCTAACTTGACATCGATCAAAACAAAAGAGTCGTCGTCTGCATCTTTAACAGGTGGGCTGAATGAGAGAGTTCAGAATTTTAGGTTTTTAATTGGTTGGAAGAGGAGATGCTTTTATATAATGCGTATATAATTATTGTCAAGTAAGTTCACGTTTTCTTTTTCTCATCTTCAATATGTTTGTTTGATTTTGTTGATATAGTTTCTTCCATAATGGATTCTGATTGATGGTGTGTTTGACCGATTCAATTGGTGAAAGTTGCTGCAAGCGAGCGAGGGTTACGATTCAATCCCTACAAGTAAGGCATACTAATTCAAAGGCGTTGTTAAATACATGTATGCATATGGATTGTAGTTTATTCTTAATGTTTTGTACTATTTAAAAAATATTATTATTTTATTGATGATTACGTGTATTATTAGGTTAATGATTTGAACGTTTTAAAAATATATTATTATTATATTTAATCTATTTATAGAAATAGACAGATTTTTTTTATAAGATAGTATATATATATATATATATATATATATATATATATATATATATATATATATATACTAGGTTAAAACCCGTGGAACCCACGAGTGCTGTTTTTGAATTGAATTTAAAAATTAATTATTTAATAAAATATTATATCAATAATTTTGATAACTTATAAATTGTAATATTGAATATTTAAATAAATTTTTTTATTGGTAATTATTTAATTACTAACTAAATGGGAAGTATTTAATTAGGAATGAAGATTTTTGAAAACTATTTTTTTTTATTCATCATTCTAATTGGACATATGCAGATGATACAATACCAATGTGTGTAATAAAATTAACATAAAATACAACAATACGTAATTATAAAAAAATACAGTAATATTATGGATTAAGTGTGATTTCCTAAAATTGAATAAAACGACGTTACAAAAAAGTTGGCTACAAATTTCGAAAAACTTCCTTATAAACAACATTGGAAGTTTTATTTCTGAGTTTGCCATCTTTATCTAAAATTAATAATTTTAATCCCTCTCTACTCTGAACTCTAGATAAGGCAACATACAATTGTCCATGTGAAAAAACTGGATCTTTCAGAAACATGGCGATTTACAGTCTAAAGAAGAAAACTGAAACAACCATCCAGGAGCTCAGGAAACTACTCAAAACACTTCCAGAAGATGATCAGCCATATATGGAGTGATACAAAACAAAAAAATCTCCAACTCTTTTGTCATCTTATTATCCATGGTCTCTTTAAATCGTTTTCTCTTTTGATACTATGCTTATGAACAGATGCATGGTTAAGCCTTGTATTCACCTTTAAAAAATATAATCTATCGTTTAGGTCTATTTTGTCATTCCATATATAAAACATAATGCAAACACAGAATAAACCACATGTCAAGCACGTTTATGAAGTTTTATTTTCCTGGAAATTGTCTATTCTGTGTCAGGTACTAAACCGTACCTTTTGCTTTTCAACATAAAGTGATAATTTTGTCACATTAGCAACTCTCTTCAACATAAATATAGATAAGAAAAACTAATTATGTATGTATTCACATTTGCATCTGTTTTATCTCCTCAACATAGAGAAAACAACAAACCAAAAAGGTTTCATCCGACCTCCGCATCGCGGGGGCTCCCCCTCTAGTTTATGATATTTAGAGGTTACATAGAAACCAATGAAAGTACATTGTCATTAAAGGAATGTTCCATTAATATTAAACCAAAAAACATTTTAAAGTACAATGGTATAACCATAAGATTTAAATGGTAACAAATGAAAAAAAGTAGGATTCATCAATATGATGAAAAAAATTATTAAGTAAACAGCCGTTAAAGGGAATGTTCCATTCTAAAAAATTACATAATAATGATTTTTACTAGTTAAAGGGAAACCAATGAAAGTAAAATGTTGTAGTATTGACTATTGAGTAGTTATTTTTTACTTTAAGAAGAATACCAACAAAGTTTTCATTTTTTTTTAATACAAATTAGATAAAGTACAAATTAAGCACCCTCAATCACAATATAATTTCACCTGTAAAAGTATCAAAGTATCAAGCTCAAGATAGCTTTAACATTTGAACAATAATAACCACATATGCAATATCGGCCAAAAATTTAAAATATTAAGAAAAAATTTAAAAAAATTTTACAAGCAAATATAATTAAAAGTTTATAAAATAAAATGAAAAACCTTTTGAACAGATTCGTGAAGAAAAATGCGAAGTCAAGAAGGACTGTGAAATGTGATTTGTTCAATATTGGAGTCAAATGCAGTTCACGTGTAAAAGCAAAAATGTCCGCATTTGGTAATACAAATCAAAATTGGGTTTCGCATATGAGGTTGTATGGATTGGGGTTAAAGATGCGAAGGTGATTATGGTTAATATTCATTTCGTATTTGGTGAGACAAACAACTCAAATGCGAATGAACTAAAAAAAAAATGACTGGAACATGCGAAGAAAGAGGGTGAATGAAGAATGTGAATTTTACAGTAGAATGTGAATTGGGGAAGAAAGCTAAGAATTTCGAATTTTTATTATACAAATTGATTTATTTATTTATCTGTCTTAATTGTTAACTGCGATATATCAAATACTTATCAAGTTAGGGGCAATATGGTCTTTACATATATAGCAATATTTTTATTATACAAATTGATTGATTGATTGATTTGTCTTAATTGTTAATTGCGATATATCAAGCAGATGAAGTAAGATCGATTGTTTTGAAATGCAATGTCAAATCTGTTGAAGGGTGTAATGATTATTGTTTTCGAATGGTATGTGTTCGATTGGTTATTGGGTTTGTATACAGGGATCGATTTTAAACGGAGGTTAAAGATTGTGGGAACGAATAACTGTTAAATTCGATGTTTTCTGGAACGAAGCCTTGGTTATTAAATGAATCATACGAAGGATCTGTTATTTGATTTTGGAATTGGGGCGAATAATCGAACGATTTGGAGTTGCGAATTTGATTTTGAAAAGCCAATCAGTTGGGTTCGCATATGAAAACAGATAAGTTTTGATTTTGGATTCGCAATTGGGTTAATTGGGTTATTGATTGAGGGACGATTCGTGAAGAAAAACGCGAAGTCAAGAAGGACTGTGAAATGTGATTTGTTCAATATTGGAGTCAAATGCAGTTCACGTGTAAAAGCAAAAATGTTCGCATTTGGTAATACAAATCAAAATTGGGTTTCGCGTATGAGGTTGTATGGATTGGGGTTAAAGATGCGAATGTGATTATGGTTAATATTAATTTCGCATTTGGTGAGATAAACAACTCAAATGCGAATGAACTAAAAAAAAATGACTGGAACATGCGAAGAAAGAGGGTGAATAAAGAATGCGAATTTTACAGTAGAATGCGAATTGGGGAAGAAAGCTAAGAATTTCGCATTTTTATTATACAAATTGATTGATTGATTGATTTGTCTTAATTGTTAATTGCGATATATGAAATACTTATCAAGTTAGGGGCAATATATTTTATTTGAGTTATAACCAAAATCAACTAACTTGTCCAATTTAAAACAATAAAAGTATCCAAAAATATTCAAAACCAATAATATTTGACATCCTAAATACCCCAAAATAAAAATCATACCAAGCAATTAAAATATCTTTATAACCAAAACAAATGATCAAAATATATTAAATGTGTCTTATAACCGATAGAAACTCACTTTTCAATTTTTGGAATCAAGAGTGGAGTTTCCTCTGCGGTTGACTTTCTTTTAGCCTTAGTTGAACTTAAATCATATCCAGAATCAACATCATAAATTTCTTGGAGGTTGCGCTTCAAATCACCTGATATTTTGCAAGGACTTGTTGCGGTTGACTTATCAACTGTTGAGGGTGTAAAACTTTCGTCTGTTTGTGAGATCACATCCTAATTTAAAAAAAAAAAATGTTTGATTCCTAAAAAAAATAACTAATATAATTAAAAGTTTATAAAATAAAATGAAAAACCTTTTGAACAGGCTGTACAACATCATCGGATTCCAAAGCAACTTGATTTAAGGAGACAGATTGAATACTCTAAAAAATAAAATGGAAATATGTTAATCGTTATGTACTTTAACATTAAAGAATTGTAAATTTTCAACAATAAAAAATTACATACCATAAGTTCTATTTTACTTTCCAATTCACAAACAATGGACATATCTTCTGTAACTCTGAGAACTGTGTAAATATTATTATAGTTGTTGACATTGTATTCTGTAATATCTACAACAAAACCAAACTTGCGGTTTTTCAACACGTTAAGTTGCATTGGAAATAGGGCATCACTGTCTCCGGCCTGTAAGATATATTTTAATAAATTAAAAAAATTAAGTAAATGTTTTCTGATTTTAAAGGTATGAATAATATACCGCATCATGTATCTTTTTCAACTCGTAGGCACTTATATTTAACAACCTCCTTGCTTCCCTATCAAAAAGAGTCAATCCAATGGTTCCAGTACAATCTTGTACGTTAATTGGAATTATATACTTAAAACAAAAAATAATTATGTCATTGTTAGTGTTGTTTTAAGATTGACAAAATTAATAAAAATAAATATGTCTATACTTTATAACTGACTGAAATTCAGATTTTTTGCATTGTGCATTTGTACACTCGACAACCATAGTTTCTGAAATTCCCTCAGGGTTGGTATACGAATGATTGGTTTTGGGAACAGGGATAATTTTTTTTCCACATTTTTTGCATGCTTCATAATACCATGGTAGATTCTGCCTTATATTAACAATGGAAGCAACTAATAAAAACTTCATTTCCTGTATCATATCAAATGTAAAAATTATTAAAATAAATTATGCAAAAAAAAAAATGTAAAACATATAAAATAATGCAATATACCTTAATTGGTTCGGTGATCTCACAGATTGTTTTTAATGGAAAATTGCCCTTAAAGTCATCTGTATATGAAGAAGAGTAGCTTTGAAGTGTAGTTATGCTTTTTTCAGTTATACCGAAATTGTCATGACATTTCAACCTGTAATGTTTAATTTAGATTCATGAATATTAGGTTTTGTGTTTTTTTAAAGTTAAAATACATTATAAAAAATAAAAAACAATTGGAAACTAACTTATTTTTAAACTCATTTATTTCATAAATGTCAGAATTTATGAACAATTTCGTTACTTCAAAATGACTTTTAGCTTCACCAAGACCTGTAAAAAATGTATATCCAATTATTAAAATTTATATAAAAACAGTAATTATAAACATCTATATATAAAGACTGAATACAAACCATTCCAAATGTTTAGCTTCAAAAACTGCATCACGATAACAACAAAATTAACAGTCGGGTTATTTTTTAGGTATTCTGAAATTTGATATGCTTGACTTCCAAAAATAGTAACCTTCAGATGTACAGAACTAAATAAACCATAAAATAGTATATTAATATTAATTTGTGATTAATTAAAGATAATAAATAATAAATAAATAATACAATATAATCTCACTCTAGGTTGCTAAGAGTGACTTTTATATAATGCTTGGATGGTACTGGATTTGAAGTTTCAAGAGGCCAAAATGATACGATATGTCCAATAACATCTACACAACAGATACCACAAAAAAATAAAAGTTTAGGATTAAATTCGTAATATTTAAATAATAAAATGTATAACCAAAAAAACAAATGATAAAAAATGATTTTATTAATATTTTATGACTAACCAAAGAATGTGTCTTTTGGGCATGTTTGTTCTATGATAGAATTAAAGTCAACAAACATAAATCCATTGACCGGACCCGAGAAATCATCACATTTTTTTAGGATGCTTTTCCAATCCAAAGTTAAGGTCTGTTTATGACCTGTATAACTAAAACCATTAGTAACAGCAGCCATATTGGGTTTTATAACTATATAACTTTCATCTTCCTTTAAAAGATGACGAAATCTGGAGAAATTCTGATTGAAGACACGAGCTTGGTATTGTGTACCCTGTTTAAAAAAAATTAAAAATTATTATGTTCATGAAACATGTCTAATATTGAATGATGAATAAAAAATATATCAAATACAACAAACCTCCTCATCCATGATGATCATTTCAATGGAACAAACTTTATTATTTCTGACAAAGTTCCAAATTTTAAGCACCCGAACCTTGATATGCGATTTTTCATCTATCTGATCAATGTTATTTAGGTAAACCTTATTTCCTATTTCCATTTTCTGCAATAAATTTAATCATTATAGAATTGTTAGGAAAATTAGCAACCTTTTAAAATGTACAGAACATCCTAACCAATAAGTAAAACAGAAAAATTATAAATCAACACATGACAATAACAACTGACTTAATGTACTCATAAATTTTTAAATTGAATAATTCATTTTATAATAAAATGGAATACAAACAAAAACAAATAATTCATATGAAATAATGTTTTAGATTGAATAAAAGTTTATATAATAAGATGGAACACAAATATATAATAAACATGAAAACGACAATTATACCGAAAATGCCCCTGCAACATACTAACACTAACAGATAACATAACAATGAGTAAAACAGAAAAATTAAAAATCAACACATGACAATAACAACTGACTTAATGTACTCATAAATTTTAAAATTCTAAATTTTTTTGAGATTGTATTTAGATAAAAACAAACAAATTTTAAAATTTCATACCATAAAAAAAAGTTACTGTGCACATCTGAAAAAGACTATTTTTAATTTTTTTTAAAGAAAATGAACTTGTAATGTTCATTAGTTTTTCGTCTTTTAAACTGAAAAGGTAGAAGAAGTAGACGATTAAGAAGAATTACAAAAAAGAAGAAGAATAGAAATCATACAATGAGAACGTGATAGATACAGATAAATAAGAACATGGAGGAAATAGAAATATTGGTAATTCTGATTTTTGAATACACTAACCTGATATTTAATTCTTGAAGCGTTGCAGAATAACAAAAAATGAAGAAGAATACGTTTGCTGTGGTTTCTATGGAGCAGAATTGTTATGGAGCAAAATGGTAAAAACAAAATAACCGTATAAATGATATTTACGTTTGCTGAAAAATACTGCAGATTTTTAGGGATTTAATGATTGCAATATATTGAATTTGCAATCAAAATAAACAAACTTTCAAATTTAATCGTGATTTTCGAATCTGATTATTCATTAACATATTTTTTCAAATTATTTCCATAATCTTTATTCATTTAAAATTAATGCATGAATATTTTGAATGCAGTTGACAGCTAAAATTTCCTGATATATTGCATCAGTTTGAACTTTTATTCAATTTTCGGATTCAATGGCATTTACGTAAATATAGAAGAAAAAATGAGCGGGAAAACTCTATTTTGGGGCAGGGAGAATGCCACGTGGCCGAGTTCTACTTATTTATTAGAATTAGGATATATATATATATATATATATATATATATATATATATATATATATATATATATATGATGAAAATATACCTTCCGGCTGATATATATCTATCTGCATAATCTGTTTCGAAAGGAAGATCCTCAGCATCTCCCTCAATTATCTTGCGTTCCTTCAATGGCTCCTTTTCCTTTGTTTTAGCAAGCTGATGTGGCGATTGATCCAAAATGGTAATATTTTTAGCATGAACATGTTTCACAATATCCAACGTTGAGAACCCAGTCCCACCACCAACATCCACTACTATCATATCATACAAAAACCAAATATTATAATATGATCGTACAAAATTGACATAAACCTATAGAACCAAAATGCCTCTTTTTTGTGTTGCATGAACCTACGCTGTGAAGCTGGCCTTGGTACAGACATACTGCACTTAGGTACAAATAGGGTCTTACCTATTCGTCTAAAATTCGAATTCTCAATGCCCAAATTAATTTTGGGGAAAGATTTTCCCCCATGCAAATCCGACCCATTAAACCCTAACCCGTTTGGTGACACTCTTCCTCTTATAATTGCAAGATTTTCAACTCCATACAGCATTGAAGAAGCCATTATTGCTCAAGAAACGAAAAAACGGATACAGAAAACTTGTAATTTTAAAGCTCAAACTCACAAATTTCAAGACTAACCAAAAACTTGTAAATGAGAGAGTTCACATTCACAAATTTGATGAATTTCAAAAATAACCCAAGTGGTAAGGTTTCGATTCAAATTTGCTAGATGCAGAATGGAGATATTAGTATTGGTGACAATTTGAAGAAATTCAAGAAATGGAACTTAATAGGTGAGTTAAATCACGGTTGTTGATTGATGATGATGATCGGAAATAATTGATACATGACAAAACAGAAAATAGTAGAAGTAGCAGGTGTTGGAGACGAACACGTGTACACATCCACGGAGCTGGTGATAAGCACATATCTATTAGCTAGATTACAGAAAAGATGTGGAGGCGACTGAAATTTACTAGAAAAAAATCGTATATAGATATATAAATGTTTTTCTCACTGTTTCCAAATAAATACAACGACGTTATTCAGTCTGGTTTAATCGACTTTTAACGATTTTAAATTAACCACAACCAAATTGAATAAGTTTCGGTTTAATTGGCTTTTGGTTATTTTATGTCAATGTTTAATTCATTCACAAATTAGGAAGCCTAACAAACGACACGTCTTGAATCTTGAAGTTTAAACTGAAAATAAAAACCAGGCATGGAATTATATCATATCATAGCATACAAAACCAAAATGGGAAAATGCAACTCAACCTAAACCAAACCAAACCAAACCAAACCATCTCTGAGGACTCAAATTGGTTGACCTTTGGGGACAATTTGATCCTTGAGCCACATGTAAACAGGGACCAGAACATAGTAGATTCCAGCCATCGCACCCACAAGAAACCGGGCTAGGAACACCAACGGGTTCACTGGCTCCCTCACGTCCTCCACTTTTGGACCCAACTGCCACATATAACCCAACAAAAAAGTTAAATTCTAGAAATACCAATGTACTCATGTTTGATTTGTTTATCATTATTTACATCATTCTACTTTCAATTCTTCTTATTACAACATTCTTATTACCAATTTATGCAACCTATCTTTTGGTCCTAAAATGAAATGTTGTTAAAAAAAATTCAACCCTTTTTACCTGTAATGGTGAATCTCCTGATGCGGGTTTAACTCCGGTAACAGAGCAGCCCATGATAAGACCATGGCGGCGGACCCCACGGTACCACTTTGGGCCAATCCTCTTGATTTTAACATCTTTGAATCCGGCCTTTTCAAACCACTCGATGTATTCTTCCTCCTTTGGAAACAGCATCCACATGTCTGCAAAGAAACGAGACAACCAATAGGTTGGATACACAGGCCCAATTAAACATGCCTTTCCTCCTATCTTTAGAACCCTGTATGCTTCTTTGATGCCTCGTTGTGGGTCCGGCCAGTACTCAATGCTGTAATCAAATAACAACACAGTCATATATGGAATTGATCGATACGTGTTTAAATAATCTAAATACCTTTACGGCAGATAAATATATTCAAACACTAGATACTAATTATTGTAACTTCATACTCGCTTATAAAAGTAATAAATGATACATCAAAAAAAATCACAACAACGTGAAATTTTGAGATGATATATACCTTCCAGCAGATATGTATCTATCGGCATAGTCTGTTTTGAAGGGAAGATCCTCAGCATCTCCCTCGATGATCTTGCATTCCTTCAATGGCTCCTTTTGTTTTGCTTTTGCAAGCTGATGTGGCGATTGATCCAAAATGGTAACATTCTTAGCATTAACATGTTTCACAATACCCAAAGTTGTGAAGCCGGTCCCACCACCAACATCCACTACTATCATATCACGGCTATACAAGTCAGCCGGTTCTAAAGCTTCATCTCTCATGTCTTCAGTCCAATGACCCGGGTTTATCACATGATCATACACGATTGAAAGAAACCTATAAAACCAAAATGCCTCTTTTTTGTGTTGGATGAACCGAGGCTGTGAAGCTGGCCTTGGTACAGACACACTGCACTTGGGTACAATTAGGCTCTTACTTATACCTCTCAGATTCGAATTCCCGCTGGCCAAATTAATTTTCAGGAAAGACTTTTTCCCATGCAAATCTGACCCGTTAAACCCTAACCCGTTTGGGTATGCTCTTCCTCTTATAATTGCGAGATTCTCAGCTCCATACAGCATTGAAGAAGCCATTATTGCTCAACAGAAAAAAAACGGATACAGAAAACTTGTGATTTTAAAGCTCAACCTCACCAATCTCAAGATTTCATCATAGCCCTAGATGCAAAAACTTGTAAATGTGAGTTCATATCAACAAATTTGACGAATTTAACAATAACCCAGGTGGAAAAAAGTACTGATTTCGAGTTTATAGTAACAAGACTCAATATTTACACAATACCCAAGTGGGAAATTGATTAAAACCCTGATCTGGTAAGGGCTCGATTCAAATTTGTTACATGCAGAATGGGGATATTAGGGTTCGTGACAATTTGAAGAAGCTCAAGAAATGGGGCTTACCGGTTGAGTTAAATTGATAATGAATGATCGGAACCAGTTGATGAATGACAAACAGAAACACAAAACTTGTGGTAAGGAGAGTGAAGTAGTGGAGCAGTAGGTGTTGGAGAAGAACAAGAGTACACAGCCGCAGAACTGTTGATAAGTAAATATTGTTAAAGCTAAGGCTGGTTGCTAGATTACATAAATCATGTGGTCTTGAAATTTTCGCAAATCTGCCAAATATCGTATATAAATGTCATTCTTTTTTCTCTATTTAAAACAACTTAACAAGTGATAATGACTTAAAAAATGTAATATATTTTTTAGTTTGTACCTATTTAATCACTATCACTTTTTTTTTTATATATATTTTCTTATTAAACTTGCTGTAGTGTTCAAATTATATCTTTATGACATGTTATAGCAAGTTTAGCCGGTTTTCGACATATTTGGCAGATCCGATGATACGTCGGTCATTTTCTCCGACGAAACTCCGGCCAACATGAGTTTTCCAGCGCTTTCAAACACATCTTGAATTCCTTAATCGGATTTACAAATGTTGCTCTTTAAGACACCTCTATTTTCCTCAATCTTGAAAATTATGAAATCCCAAAAAAAAAAAATGGAGCCTAAAGAAGATGCATCAAACAAAAAACCTACTAATTAATGGTTTCTTTCAAATTTGCAGATCTGATTAAGGATTCAGATTTGCAGATCTTATGAAGATTTGTGTGTGAGTGTATGGGTGTTCGATTTGAAAACTTAAGAACTCAAACCTATAAATCAATTATTCATCTTCATCTTCTTCTGTTCAAACTCAAAAACACATATCATTATTTTTCTCTTTAAAAATAATTTTTGAGTGTCTTCAAGCTTAAGCATGATATGAAGACAAACGAATTTCATGTTGTTCATTAACTTCGAACACAACTATTGATTTATGGGTTTGTCTTCATGTTCGTTATCGAAGTGTTGTTCCAGAGATGTTTTTCATCATGTTCATCTTCTTTATTCTTAGAAGTCAACAAAGTACAAACAACAAAACACAATGTATAATTTTGTCGATGCATTATCCCTTTGAACCAGCTCACATAAAATCGATTTCTTCTATGTGCTTGGAAATTGTTTCTGGGAAGAAGAAGAACATGATCGAACATCAAATTTGGGAAGGAGATGAAGACGATGGAGATCTACAAACCTTGAAGATCATTGTGTGTTTGTGTGTGTTCATCTGAATACTTCTTTTGTTCAAACTCAAGCCATATATCATTATTTTTCTCTCTAAAAATGATATTTGAGTGTAAGGTGTTTAATCTTCAAGCTGAAGCACGATATGAAGACGACCAAAGTTCATGTTCTTCATCAACTTCGATTTTCCAATTCTGTTCAAGAACACAGCTTTGATTTATGGGTTTGCCTTCGTGTTCTTCTTCAGATTTTTCGATTTTTGTTCTTAAGTTCATGTTTGTTGTAGATTTCTGGTTTAGAGATGAAGTATTGTGTGTGTTGTTGATCAAAAAATAAAAAATTAAATTATTTTAGATTTATGGTCGGATACCGGCTTATTCTTTGATAGCAAATCATAAGGATGTATTTTAAATAGTTCAATGAGAGAATATGGACAAAAAAAAAAAAACTCAATAACTAAATATGTGCAAATTAAAAAATATATTACCCTTTTAAGTCATTATCCCTTAAAATAACTATATGTTCTATGGGGTGTTATGTGCTCGATTTATTTGGTTTTGGATCATTTGGTCTAATTTGATCGAAATTTTAAATATTTTTAAATCAATCATAATAGGTGATGTGACTTAATATGTAACACCCAAAGTTTTGAAGGCCAAGAAAAGAAAGAAAACCCTAATTTTAAGGGCGACTCGGCAAGTCCAAGGATGAACTCGGCAAGTCCGAGCGGGACGGGTCGAGGAGTAAGTGACCGACTCGACGAGTCGGGAAAGGGGACTCGGCGAGTTTGGTCTGTGCGAGGAAAACCCTAAAATCGGGACTTGGAGCCTATTTAAACGCCTCATTCTCTCCCCTAAGGTTCCTTTACTGCCTCTTTCACCCAGAACATCAAACCCTAGCCGTCATATCCATTGATTGAGCCATTTGTTGCCTTGGAAGGTGCATTAAAGCTTGGAGAAGGAAGAAGGAACTTGGAGGAGCAAGAAAGGACTATAGATCTGGGATTGTGAGTTCATTCTGAGCATTTAGAGGTAATAAACTAGTTCTTGGACCCTTTTTGCACCTAGATCTATGTGTGGTTGTTGGGGCTTTTTAGCCATAATGTTATTCTTTCAAGTTAGAAGCCAGATCTGAAGTTGCTACTTCAGATCTAAGCATATTATGGTATTGAGAAGCATAAAGTAGCAGCCCTTGAGTTGATTATGGAGCCTCTTTGCCTTAAACCCTAGTTTATGGTGTATTTTGCCTAGATCTCCTTCTCTACACGTAAAGTTTGCAAATTTACGTGAGGAATAGGCTTGGGAAGGGTAGATCTACAGTTTGGAGTCCATGCATGACTCAAAAGTCCTCTGCATGTAAGGAGATCTGAATGGACTCGGTGAGTCCTTTGAAGTGGACTCGGCGAGTAGCATGAAGGTGAGGAGCAACTCAACGAGTGGGATGAATAGCTCGTCGAGTCAGATGAAGATTGCCTTATACTTGGCGAGTTAGGTTGCGAAACCCCAAACCCTTTGAGTTGAGACTCGAATCAGTGAGTCGGGTGGAGACTCGGTGAGTTGGACAGGTCAGGACTCAAAAATCGGTAGACTCGGCAAGTCGAGACGCGAAAGGAAGGATTATGAGTATATGAACTCGGCGAGTCAGTAGGGTGACTCGGCGAGTAGGGTTGACCTGGAAGGTTGACCTTGACCAGGACTTTGACTTGGACCAGGGTTGACTTGGTTGTCTTTCGGGGGTCAGTTAGACTCAGTGTTGCATTGATATTGGTAGTTCGGGGAGCAAGGGGAGCAGGAGTTCAGTGAGTTGTCGGGCAGCAACTAGTGAGATCATCAGCAAGTTCAGCCAGTGCAGGTGAGTTTCCCTCTGTGTGAATGGGTCTAAGGCCACAATGCCGGCCCATGTAGTTATGAGTAGAAGACCCGGGGGTTAGCCCTAGGCACAGTATGCTAGTATGATATTCAGGACGAGGTCCATTAATAGCGGGCGGGTGCCCAAGGATTTGTTTATATGATAGTTTATACCTGTTGTCTGTGTGATACATGTATATACCTGGTAGGGAGGTGAGTGTGCGCAAGGTCTCGTATCTCACCAATAGTAGAGTGTGGATGGGGTTCCATATCTCATTAGTAGCAGAACAGGGGCGAGGCCCAAGTTAGGGAACGAGTGAGAGTGGGTTGGGCCCGTATCTCACTACCAGTAGGAGCTTGGACGGGATTCCATGACTCATCAGTAGCAGGACATGGGCGAGGCCCAAGATAGGCGAGGCCTTAGGACAGAACCAGTTGTATGTGTTTAGTTATGTGATATGTTTATGTGTTATTATTTGTTGGCGAGCGAGGCCCTGTGATCCCCGATACCATCAAAATCAGGAGGTTTAGTGTTATTGATCTCTCGGTAGGGAATTTCCTTGTCTCCAGTCGGTGTTGCGGCAGAAACAACAATGGTGGCTACATCAACCACATTAATATCAACGTCAACATACTGCTGATACTATCGCCTCTATCCAATCGCGTATATCAATCTCGTTCGGACCTGACTCATCTGATCCAGAACCAGAACCACTTGCTCCATTGATCATCATCATGCTGAAGATAGAGATGAGAATAGTTTAATACAAATTTTTAAACCCTCTTTAGTTCCTTAGTAACGTTGTGACTTTTCTTGAGTCTCATATGGATCATGTGCTTCGCGTAGTACGGACCATACTACATTTTACACCTATCCATACTAGATCCAATAATTACCCCAATGTTTCTAGTTCACTGCGCTCTGCTACCGTTAGGCCTTTACGCACACCTAGTGTTACAATGACATAATTACTCACATTCCTAAATTTTATTCTAGGATTCATGCTACTACACTCTGTTATTAGCCGGGAGAGAACTACAAATATTAACTAATTATGTGACGAATATGATTGCATGCCACTAAAATCAAACACTCTATCGACCGAAAGATCCAACACTATGAAAGTTATGCAATAACGTCAAATCAAACAATATAAAATTATTTAATTATGAAAATATGCAACCTGACGGACTTGCCAATTAACAAGGTTATAACACATCTCTATATCTTGTAATTCCGGAAAAAGTTCATTGTGACAATAAAAAGAGCTAATAAGTAAATTTAAATTATCCTAAAAGTAATAAATATATTTTTTTAATATTAAAAATTAATCCTTACAAATTTAAATTATAACGGTTCTAAAAAGCACTTAATTTTTTAAGTATATTCCCATAAAAATCACAATATATTTTATAATCTTTAATATTGATAAAATAGTCCGTCATTAATAATTAATAACCAGGAAAAGGAGAAATGCTATTTTGGTATTGAAACGAAGACGGAGAATTTGGTAGTTCTTCCGAAATCCAAATCACCGTCCAAGTATCAGAGAACACTTGCAGTCGACGTACTCATCTCCATCGCCGATCTCCGTCGCTCTTCTGCTAGATCTCTGCGATCAGGTAATTTCTTTTGCGTAACTCTCGGCGACACTACCGATGTGTTCTTGATTTCGTTCCTGCTCAATTCTTAACGAGATTCAACATTTGCTCGGATTCTTGTTGCCTAATTGACGGATACTTGGCTTAATTGCACTAAAATTGAATTTACCGGTGAAGATCAGGTTTAGGTTTATGGATTCACCACTACTAAATTGAGAAATTCGATTATGTTGTGCGTAATCTATCTTCATTCATATTTGCAAGCCTTGAATTAACACTGGTTCTGTTATTTTAAACTGTCTGTTTGGATGTCAAGTTCAATGACAGGTGTAGTGTATCAGTAAGCTAACTAAAACATAAGAAAATTGATTTTAGTTGGAATTGAAACTTGTTTAGTTCAGAAAGTGAACTTATTTGCTTCTATTATTTGTAAGTCATGGGAAATATGATCCCAGGTTTAGGTACATGGTGAACCGACTACTATTTCATGACAATTCTCATACCCCAGTATCACTGATTCACTGTAGCAAAGCTTTGTACATATTGCTATTGGCTTTATCCACAATGATGTGCTTCAGTTCCATGTTCTTGCAGATCACTTACAGAAGCCAAACAATAACCTATGGGGACTGAAAATCCCAACCATGCTAATAACTATCCAAGGCCAGCTGCTACACCTTTTGCCCCTCCTCAAAGCAACACACCTTTTTCATCATCTCGTCCAGTAGCTAGCTCTGCTTTCAGGCCAATGTCTCCCCCAAGTACAGCTCCATCTTTTCCTTCTGGGCCTGTGGTTGGACCAGAAGCTCCTGGTTTTAGACCCATGCAAACTGCTAGACCTACTCCTCCATATGGCCCACCAACCACCGGACCTTTCCAGCGGTTCCCAACTCCACCATTCCAGGCACCTCCACCACGTACTTCACCTGTTGGACAACCAATATTGCCTCCAACAACAATCAGACCTCCAAGTTTCCAAAATCATCAACCCCAAATGCCACCACCAATGCCTATGGGTTCTCCACCTCAAACCATGAATGGTATGCTTTCCAATTCAAATATGCAGCAACCCCAACCTTCAATGGGGCCAGCTCATCCTGCTGCTGTCCGTGCCACCTCATCATCTCCTTGGCCTGGCTATCCGGGTATGCAGAGTAACACAGCAACCCCAACAGCACCAGGAGGCTACGCTCCACCTCAGCCCACCACATCCACCCCCTTTCAAGGTGGTTATGGACCAACTCCACCAGGAGGTTATGCTCCACCTCAGCCCACCACATCTGCCCCCTTTCAAGGTGGTTATGGACCAACCCCACCCCCACCAGGAGGCTATGCTCC
This sequence comes from Lactuca saligna, assembly GCF_052625555.1. Lineage (NCBI taxonomy): Eukaryota > Viridiplantae > Streptophyta > Magnoliopsida > Asterales > Asteraceae > Lactuca > Lactuca saligna. The sequence goes on along the minus strand of NC_136424.1, from coordinate 69,780,780 downwards.
ACCTCAGCCCACCACATCTGCTCCCTTTCAAGGTGGTTATGGATCAACCCCACCGGTTGCATCTCCTCTAGGAATGTATGTAGGAGGGTCCACACCTCCAACAGGAGGTATGCAAGGATTGGTAGAAGACTTCAGCTCACTTTCTATTGGGTCTGTCCCAGGATCTTTTGATGCTGGGCTTGATACTAAAGTTTTGCCAAGACCATTGGATGGTGATGTGGAGCCAAGTTCTTTTGCTGAAATGTATCCAATGAACTGCAATTCTAGATATCTGAGGCTTACAACTAGTGCCATACCAAATTCTCAGTCTCTTGTTTCCAGGTGGCACTTGCCTCTTGGAGCAGTTGTTTGTCCACTGGCAGAAGCTCCTGAAGGGGTGAGCATCCATACAGTCAGAGCAATTACAATAAAAATATAATCTTTATTTATTTATTTATTTTCTCAGGAGGAAGTGCCAATTGTTAATTTTGCCACAACAGGCATTGTGCGTTGTAGAAGATGTCGTACATATGTGAACCCGTATGTGACTTTTACTGATGGTGGAAGAAAGTGGCGATGCAATATATGTGCTTTGCTCAATGATGGTAATGCTATAAATCCATTCTAACAAAGTAACAATATATCTACTGTTTCCCATAACTGAAAGTGTCAAGATATCGTCACATAGACTAAATGAGTATTGAGTAGGTCCAAACTGACTTTATGAAGAGCCTTTTATTACAAAACCAACAGCCTAAACTACCAACATGGCATCATCAAATCTAACATCATAATAGCGAGACTAACAAGTTCCCTTTTGTTAACTGAGGTTCCTAATATGGTCATGCTAATCAATTTCTATCATAATGTACAGTGCAAAATGACTATTTTGCCCATTTGGATGCCACCGGAAAAAGAGTTGATTTAGATCAACATCCTGAGCTTACAAAGGGTTGTGTGGAATTCGTTGCTCCAGCTGAATACATGGTGCGGCCACCAATGCCACCACTATACTTTTTCTTAATCGATGTGTCAATATATTCCGTTAAAAGTGGAATGCTTGAGGTAATGCCTGTTATAATCTTGATGTGTTTATAACTACATATATGTATATTTTTTATATCTTATGTAAATTATCATGTATATTTTTTTAGGTGATTGCACAAACCATCAAGTCATGTTTGGATAAGTTGCCAGGCAGCACCAGAACACAGATTGGGTTCATAACTTTTGACAGCACAATTCATTTTTACAATATGAAGGCAAGTAATTTACAGATCAAATACATGTTACCCTTTCTCTAACATTTTGCTAACTGATGTTGATTTTTTTTTTTTTTTTTTTTTTTTTGGATTGCCAGTCATCTCTGACACAACCTCAAATGATGGTTGTCTCTGATTTGGATGATATATTTATTCCGTTGCCAGATGATCTCCTAGTGAACTTATCAGAATCCAGAACTGTGGTGGATGCATTCTTGGATAGCTTGCCATCCATGTTTCAGGACAATGTGAATGTGGAATCTGCTTTTGGGCCTGCACTTAAAGCAGCTTTCATGGTTATGGTTAGTTTCCTGAGTTGTACACCACTTACAAACTTGTAGTTTGTATTGACCATGATAGAGTTTTTTTTTTTTTTTTTTTTTTTGTTTGATGCAGAGTCAACTGGGAGGGAAATTGTTAATTTTTCAAAGTAGTCTTCCATCACTTGGTGTGGGTAGGTTAAGGTTGCGAGGAGATGATATTCGGGCATATGGGACAGATAGGGAACATGCTTTGAGAATACCAGAAGATCCCTTTTATAAACAAATGGCTGCTGATTTTACCAAGTATCAAGTTGCAGTCAATGTTTATGCCTTTAGTGACAAGTACACTGATATAGCTTCCTTAGGTATCTATTGATATTAACATACCTTTTGTTTTTGTTTTTAGTTGATAAGGAAAAATATTAATTTTTATTGTTTTGTTTTTAGGTACTTTGGCGAAATACACAGGTGGTCAAGTCTATTACTATCCAAGCTTTCATTCTGCCATCCATAAAGACAAATTGAGACATGAGTTGGCTAGAGACCTCACTAGAGAAACTGCTTGGGAAGCTGTAATGCGCATCAGATGTGGGAAAGGTTAGTCTCAAGTTTTTTTTTGGTTTCTAACTGAATTGGAATTTGAGATTCCATTCCGTAGCATGTTTGGCTGCCAAATGGATGGAATTGAACTCCATGTTTGATTGATTTCACCCTTCCTAGGGTTGGGTGGAAGGAATTCAATCTCATTGGTTTTATAAAATTTTGATGTTGCAGGTGATTACTTTTAGGTAGAAATTAATTTATTTTTCTTAAATTGTGTTATATATAGGAGTTCGTTTCACTTCATATCATGGGAACTTTATGTTAAGATCCACAGATCTATTAGCACTTCCTGCTGTTGACTGCGACAAAGCTTATGCAATGCAGTTTGCTCTTGAAGAGACATTACTCACAACTCAGATTGTCTATTTCCAAGTTGCTCTATTGTATCCTTCACTTCTTCCAAGCTTCCACATCTTTTGGAATATAAATATAAAACATAAAATATAATCAACAGACAACAATGTAGTTATTTACAAATACTTAACATGAATTGAAAAGACACACCTCATCTTCGGGTGAAAGACGTATCAGAGTACACACTGCTGCTGCATCAGTGGTTGCTGATTTAGGAGAGATGTATCGCCAGGCAGATACCGGTGCAATTGTTTCTTTGCTTGGTAGATTAGGTAACCAGATTTTTCCTTTTTTTAAAAAAAGAAAAAGAAAAAAAAAATATGTTATATGATATTTATTTTAATTATGTGTTGTAGCGATTGAAAAATCTTTGTCGTACAAACTGGAGGAGGCGCGTAACGCGATCCAACTAAGAATCGTGAAAGCGCTTAAAGAATACCGTAATCTGTATGCGGTTCAACACCGTGTGGGAACACGCATGATCTACCCAGAGTCATTAAAATATTTACCTTTATACGGATTGGCTTTATGTAAATCAACAGCACTTCGTGGTGGCTATGCGGATTCACAGCTTGATGAAAGGTGTGCAGCTGGTTTCACCATGATGGCTTTGCCTGTTAAAAAGATGTTAAAGCTTTTGTATCCCAGTTTATTACGTGTAGACGACTATCTCGTCAAGGTAAACCTCTTTTCTTCCTTTTTTTTTTTTTATACTTCACTCTTGCTATCAACAGTGTATAGTTATATTTTAAAATAAAGTTGGATCCTGTTATTTGTATATACATATATATTGATTTTGGGAGTTATGTTATGCTATATATGCAGCCGAGTGGACATGGTGATGAGTTTGAGAAAGTTTGTAGAAGGCTGCCACTTGCTGCAGAGAGCTTGGATTCTCGAGGGATTTATATATATGATGATGGTTTTCGTTTGGTTGTGTGGTTTGGGCAAATGCTGTCCCCTGATATTTCCAGGAATCTGGTTGGGGAAGATTTTGCTACGGATTTCTCAAAGGTATGAATGATGATGTTTTTTTTTTTTTTTATGCGGGTGTTATATTTATAGTCAAGTGAAGAGACTAGGGATGTGCTGTTGTTGTCTGATACTGAAATTGAATGATGCCCATCACCCACTCCCACAGATGTTGTATTTAAAGAATAATAAAGAGTAATAGTATGTATGTATGGATAAAAATTTCAGGTAAGCCTTGGTGAACGTGATAATGAGATGTCAAGAAAGCTGATGGGGATACTAAAGAAACTCAGAGGTGCGGATGCATCATATTATCCTTTATGTCATCTTGTGAGACAAGGGGAACAGCCTCGTGAAGCTTTCTTTTTGCTTTCAAATCTTGTTGAGGATGCGGTTGGTGGTATGAACGGCTATGTAGACTGGATACTTCAGATACACCGATCAGTCCAGCAATAATCCAATCAGGTAACAACAAATTCCATTCCCAATTAATTCTTATCATCCTATGCCAACATTTTACTTTATGCCATACATATTACATTAATATATACAAACCAACTTTCACTGCTATAGTTATATTTTATTTTGGTAGATTTTTCAAACTAATCGATTCTAAATCAAAGTAGGATGCTATTCTAAGTGAATACTCCTTTTGCTCAAATCTCTTCCATTTTAGTAATTGGAACACAAAACTTCCCAAACCCTTTTATTAAAAAAAAGGTCAAACTCAACCAAAATGCATACAAACTCATAAAGCATTTTTTAAAATAAGTAAATAAGTTATTGTTGTTATATAACAAGACATGTTCATGTTTTTAAATTTTAACAAACAGGAAAAAAGTTTGCAATTGGTTTTACTACTTAACTAAGGGCAGAAGCAGATTTTGAGGTAAATTGGGTGGGGGAAGAGATGTAATATCCCTACAACCTTTTTGGCTTGGTTGATTGTTAGAAGAAGAAGAAGAAGTTGGTTCCATAGAAGAGAAGAGAGAATGGTTATGTCAAAGCTTTCATAGACTAGTGCTATATTTTTCCAAAAACCCATCTATAGTTTTAATTTGTTGTTTTTTTTGGATGAAATTTACCTCTTGATAGATTTTTTTTTTTTGATTTGTTTTAGAAAAGTTTTAAGGTGGTGTGGTGTGTGTATACATAATAGACATGTTTGTATATTTGGGTTGAATACTCGTATTTTTATTCCTAAGCAGTGGAACCGAATTCCTTAGTTGACCCACCCGTGGGCATGGCATCAACCTCACCATACTTACTTTTTTTTTCGTAGAAAAAAAAAATACTAATATTATTTCTCTGTTGTTTAGTTGCCGTTAATTCTTTTTTTTTTTTTTTATATATATATAAATCATTCTTGCTCTTGGTTGAGGCGCGATTAGCATTGCTTTTGCTCTGGAATGATCCACTTCAGTTTAGGGCCAACATTTGGACCAAACTGGACTTGTGGACGTCTACGGATTCTGGGGCTGGTTCCGGGTTTGGGTACCAGTTTTCTTTTCTGGTTCTTCTATCCACAGGATCGTTACAATTTTTACTTGCACCCTATCAAAAGTTATGTATTTTTTTATGTTAAAATTTTGTTTATTATGAGGCTTAAAACGAATATGTTTTTTTGTTTGACTTTTCATTTAAAATAAAAATACAATTGTTTTTTAATTATTCATTAAAAAAAAAAAAAAAACTGTGTGATTACTTATCCTAACTTTGGAAAACTCAAAATCATTGAATATGAAACCAAAAATGATAAAGTTATAATCTAAAATCGTGGACAAATTCTAAACTATATATTAAGAAAAAAAAATGTCAATTTAACTTCAAACAAATGAAATGAGATATCCATATTTTAAAGTTTTTATAGAATAAAAAAAAGAAAAAAAACTAATTTTGGTCCAAACCAATTTGCACTAAAAACCGGTTGGACCGAAACGGTATTAAAAAAAATCCGAATTTAGATAATACTAAGAACAAATAACCAGACCTTTTGTAATCAATAGTAGTCCTGGTCCAAATGCTCACTTTGTTTTTTTTTTTCTATGAAATGATACAACTTTAACATCGAATCTCCACAAACCCATATATTTTTTATACATATAATTGGCTTTTTAACAAAATTTATGAGACCTTTAATTGTTCTCCATGATCTTCATTTTCTCATATATATATATATATATATATATATATATATATATATATATATATATATATATATATATATATATATATATATATATATATATATATATATATATATATATATATATATAGCCAACATGAATTTCCTTAGAAATGGCGTAAAAATCTCATTCTTCAATGATCAGTTGATCACTACATTTAGTCGAATGCGAGAAAGAAATCAAATTTGCCAAGGCTAAGTGGTTAACAATACATTTCTTTGTATTCATCTGTTGAAATGCTTTAAGAGGTCAATACATTAGTCATAAGGAAAGCTCTTTAGGAAGAAAAAAAACGACGTATCAGCTCTTCTTGCTTGTGCACATTTTCATGGTAGGTATAATTGTAAAAAAAGAGGACACAATCACATTCATTATCTCCTCTTGCTGCTCTCGAATAGTCTTTTTCCGATCCATTTCTCCAAATGTAGATGGCAATAGTTATGTGCATAATACATAATATGTGCTATTGAAAAGGCATTGCAAAAAGGAGATCTGTTTGGAAGATAGCTAGAATCTGGTACTTCTAGATTACCGGTCAACTCTTTCTTTTGCTTATGTAAATTCTTTCTATCTTAGGCTTCCGTAGGGGTGTTAATATCTTGTCTCTCTTTCAAGTTCATGCTACTTATAAAAAGAATAAAATAAGGAATTAATTTATCTCTTTTGTGAAGCTCCTGTTCTTTAGCGAATATTTTCTTTTGTTATCTATGTTAACAGTCATAGCATCATGTTTAAGTCAAACTTAACATTTTGTTAGTCTTTAGTTGTATTTTGTTAATGTCTATTTTGTAGGGTTAATATGATAAATTTTGTAAGTATATTTTGGTTCAAGGGTACCTCTTGTTAGATTGGTATTTATGTGGACTGCAAAGCATTATTCTCAAAGTTGTTGTAAAGGATATTTTTCCTAAATGGGTATTGACCCAGTAACTTCAAGTCTCGAGAGCAGATGAGAGATCATTTCGAGTAATTCTTTTCTTGCCTACAATCCATCTGCTCTGTCTTTCTTCCCTCTCTGGTTTTAGGCTTTCACCATTGTTTCAATCTGTTCTTATAATCGTTTTAGATTATGACCGACTGAGAGTAGATTAGGCTTTTGTAGTGAGACTTCTTATTGTAAGTAACTGAAAACCTTCTGGTTTTTTGTCCTTAAACATATCTCATTAATATTAGGAACATCTTTTTCTTCAACTTTTTCACATGGTATCAGAGCGAACGATAGGACTCTAATCTTCAATTGTGTTCATATGACTCAAAAGGTATCTTTCATTTCTTTTTTAGAGCGAGCCGTAGGACTCCAATCTTCTTCTCCAATACTCAATGGTGTTCATATCACTCGAAAGGTATCTTTCATTTCTTTTTTTGTGTTTCTTTCGTTCTAGATCCTTGTAGATCTTTAGATTTGTTTGATCTAGAGTTTAATGTTGAAATTTCTGGATTAGTGCGTAACCTGCAACAATGCTAATACACTTGATGTTTCTAATGTTAGCCTCATCACCCGTTAAAAGATAAAATATAAACCAAAATCAAACTTACTTTTTGATGAAGTCGTCAACTCTAAAAAAAGAAAACAAATAAAAAAAAATATTAGGTTGATTTGTTTGGCTAAAACACATGTAAGAACTAAAACAAATCCATTCAACTCTTGAAACTTTGATTTTGGATTGATAACTCACAATCATACAACTCTAAGAACTAACATAACTTACAAAATCGAACAATGGCAACTGTACATCCCTTGTCAAAACCGGTGCATTACCCTTAATAACATGTGCACCACTCATAGTCATCCGAGTCAATGCATGCATCACATATTTCGTGATATACAACAACCACTACCACTGACATCGGTTTCAACAACATCCGCCCCTTCTATGTACAACAAATCATTCATTCACTTTCACACATCAACCAGTCACCAAACTTCAAAATTACCAATATGCCCCCAACCCAACCCAACCCAACCCCGAGCCACTTCCCGCCAGATCTCTCCCACCCCGACCCTTTCTTGTCCATTCCCGCCAACCCTTTTCATGCTGTCTTATCGAGGATGGACACCATACCCATTTCAGGCTCTCCACCAAAAACACAACTCAAGTCACATCTCGTTTGTTAAATAGTTAATAATATCCGATTCAATCCACATCATATCACATCACCCCCATTTAATAGAATTTCTTAAGGTCTCATCGGGCAAAGTCCAAGAAAACAAATGCCCTTCTGAATCACCACTCAACAACAACTTCAAGTCACTTGAAAGGTGAAGTGCAGTAACCGGGTGGTTATGCCCCTTAAGCACCTTGTGCAGCACCAACGTATATTCAGGCACTTTACCCCCTCTAAGCCCTAACCCACAATGCACTTGAGCAGAAGGATGCTTGTGGGCAGTTCGGGCAGTCTCTGAACAGTTATGAACCATTTGCCATACCTTAATCGCCCCACTTTGATGACCCGATATGTACCAGTTCGTTTCTACCCAATCGGAAAATGTACAAGTCGCCACCGACAGAATCAAATCAGACGGAAGCTGAGACGTGTTCACCACCGCTAGACAGTCTCCGTTCACACTCCAAACCGCCAGCAAAACACCGGCGGCAGTCACGATTTCTCCGGTCAGATCGTTCATGTACAGAGCAGAGATCGGGAAGGGAAATTCCGGAAGCTGCCGGAGAAAAACCAACGAACTCAAATCCCACATGATGACGGTGCAGTCGTCGGAACCGCTGACAATCATCATGTAGGGTTGGGAGACGTAGATCCGTGTGATCTTAGCGGTGTGGGCGCAAAGCGACTGCTGTAGATTTAAACTTCGTGGAGAGCGGGGACCACCGTAGCTTCCAATCCGCCACACGCACACCATCCCGTCGTCGGCGCCGGTGACTAACAGTTGACCGTCGTGGCTGGCACTCGCGCACTGGATCTGATGGCCGCCGTGAAGGTTTTCATGGGTGGATAGCAGTCGGTCTTGATCGTAGCTCATGAATCTTAAGCTCCGATCCGGGAAACCCCAGGCGACGTATTTGGTGTAGGTTCTGGGCTTGATAAAGTTGTTTGGGCCCACTGTTAGAATCTTATCGTTTAGGGTGACGATTTGGGCGATTGGTGACGTCATCTTACGGATCTCGTGTGGGTTGAGACGTGGGGAGAATTTGAGGGGATTAAGGGGGTGTTTTCGATCGGTTTTTCTTTTCACGTGAGGCCTGTGGAAAATCTGCTTCGGTGTTTGACCGAAGTGGTTAATCTGAGCCAGAATTGCGGCTTTCATCGAGGGATCGGCTACTGCGTCTATGTCTACGCTTCCCTCGTATGTGTAATGGTAAAAAACATTAACTGCTTCCTCAGCCGCCTGTTCAAAAAACCCAAGTGAAAATTTACTTAAATGCTCCCTTATCATTGAAGTTATTAGTATTATAATATAAAATACACACAAACGCACCTTCCCTCGTTGTTTGTAACCAAATATAAGATCGATCCAGTGATGTAAATTCTCTGAAACATAATCAGATTCCAGAGCCTCTCTATGCTTCTTGATGAACTCTCTAGCACTACCTTTGGCCCAAGGAGGCAATCCCACGTCTCCAATCTGGGAAAGTAACCAGTTGTTAAAAATCACCTTCCTGACCTCGACATTTGCATTTATCAAAACTCAAAATAACGAGAACAGACCTTTTCTCCAGATTGTTTCTCCCCAAGGTCAAGATGAAAACGGTTTTCCAAGAATTCTGGCAGATAAAAGAATTCGGGGATCAATTCCTTAACATCTGAGGTGTTGGATTTTCCAGCAGCACTCGACCAAGTATCATGTATGTTATGGAAAAGTCGGTCAGCATGGTCAAACTGCCCCCCCTGAAGCTTTTGATTTTCTGAACTAAATGGTGGCAGCCTTATCAGATAGAACAGCACGATTCCGGCACTAGAATAGTGAGAACCGTAATGAAACTTGGGAATCTCTGGATCATCCCAGCTGTCAAACCTGACCAACAAAACCATATCATGCTTTCATTTCTTTCTATTACACCAGCTTTTACTGTATTTATGAATTATTATTTTTCCTTATTAAGGTATTGTACTTTCACCTTTTTTTTTCTTATTTAGACATTGTACTTCGAAAGATCTACCTGACATTGCCATATCCTATAAATGGGGTAGATTTTCAAAGTATGAAAGTGCATTGCTATTTTGAAATTCCAAAATACTAAATTATAAAGGAGGCCAACCTTTTCTTGAATTCCAATTCCCCCTCCATTGTTTGGCATCCCATAGGCTTGTCAAGCTTCCGGAATGTTTCCGGATTGGTGAAGTCCAAATTCTCATTCTCATAATCCGACAAAATCCAAGGGAAAACCGGATATTGAGTAAGATCACTATACCCCCGGCCCGCAAGTGTATTCACATGCATCAAGTACTGGAAATTACTAATTTCCCCATTTTGCCACATCTTGGAGAATGATTTCTCCATAATCTTAAACGTGCTTTCCTGTTTCACTGCTCCCGAAATCGTTGGGTCCAACCTATATATATCATTTAATGAAAACAAATTTCCACAAGTCAGCAACCAAAATAATAATAATACAAAGATTTTATTTTTATGTGGATGAAAAAAAAAAAAAAAAACAACATACATGGTGTTTTTCGGAAGATTGATTGCATTCAGATTTTTAAAAACTTCCTCCCTCTCTTTTTTATGGAAAACAAGAAGATCATTACATCCATCCATACTGAATATTTCAACAGCAACAGGACGTAACTGGTAATCACGTTTTGAAATCTCATGGACAGTATTAACCTTCCACATCCGCCATAAATGAGGTACATTGCTACTATTAATGGCCTTGTCCCTCCCCCATGCCCCACTATTGTGGGCCCACGCCCTTCCCCCAGTGGACACTTTCCCATTTGTGTCCCATGACATCATCGAATTTGTCATGCTTAAAGACGCGTCTTTTTTAACCCCCAAAGCTCGATCGATAACCGAGATATCATCTTCACTTTCTTTTTCACATATGCATCCGGAATCATCGATGTAGAAGTTCTCGATAATGTAAAGGGAACGTTCTCCTATTAGAAACACCCCATCATGTTTATCAAGACTCACGACTCTTTCGCAATTATATTTTGATTTTATTTTCTCGTTATGTTCAAGATAAGGTCTAATCAAATACTCCCCATTGTCACTTACTTCTTTCTCAACCTTTTCCTCTACTGTTGATGTTATTCGAACGTTTTCAGAAACTATCGAAGCATCCCTTCTCAATGAAGGCGGAGCAACTGTACTTGATTTGATACTGAATTCTGCAGCTGAATGTACGCTTGCTTCATAAACACTGTCATCTCTATCTCTTCCATCATTCCACCCGATTCTAGTGGACCCCGCGTCTTTCACATTGTCAGATTCTTTAAAAACCGAATCATCATACAACTCCTCATCGAACAATTCATGAGGTAAAAAATCAGACCCACCGAGGTCAATTTCGTCTTTCTCCCTAGTCAACAAAAACTCTCTTCCACCTTCAAACTCCCCGTTTAAAATCATTTCAATCATGTCGAATTTTAATTTACAGCGTTCGATTTTTTTCCGCATTCGATACGGGCCTTCTATTGGACAAAGCTGCCAGTTGGGCTCTTCGATTGAAACCGATTTGAGAACTGGGAAAATACCACGTTCATGTACAAGTTGTTGTAAATGTGTCTGCCATTCACTTTCAGCATGGAGCACCCATCCGTATTTATCTTGTCTCACAACTCTCAATTCTGTACACATTTGATCACAAACCGATTCCAATGCGATTCTTCTTTCGTTTATTTGTTCCCAATGTCTTTGGTCAAACTTTCTCGACTCCTTTGACTTTTTAGCAATCTCTTTTTTCCGACGAGCATCCATGTTTTTTATTCTAACTCCCGGGAACTTTACAGACCCCGAGATATAATTGACCCACATGATTGCAGCACCTTGTTCTAACGTCTTGCTAACGAGAAGCTCAGATGTGTTGAACCAATCGAAAAAAGACGATGTTGTCCCTGTCACAAGTCTGTCAAAACCACCATGAAAAGCATCCAAAACCGGGCCTTGATTCGGTTTCGAGGCTAGAAGGTCTTCCAAAGCGGTTTTCCGATAGAGCAGAAGATATTTGAGAATCTCAACTGCTGAGTTTTGTGCGTTTTGTCTATGATCATGTAAAAGAGATGTTAAGTTTATACACAGACAGCAATTTAGATCATTGTCGGGGTTACTAGGGCAGAAGATTAATCGTTTATGAGCCACGAGTACTTGCAACACTGTGCTGATATCAATCACTCCATCTTCAGATCCATGGAAAACCAATCTTTGTTTCTGTTCGATTTGCAAACCCAGGCGTGATAAAAGTTCATCTTCTCCAACTGATATCAAGAACTGTGGATGAAAACAGTACATAATTGTTCGATTCATGTTTTTAAACATCGAAAGTATATAAGCATCCAGTTGTTTTGATCTCCCTATTGATAAGATTCCTTTCCCGGGTGGGCCCGCTTGTTCGATTCTACCGTCTTTATTTGCTAACTGCAGCATTGACAACAAAAACTCAAGGGTTTTGAGTACTCCGGAAGGTTCCGGAAACGCGCCCATGTAAACACGGTCAACAATCATAACACACAATGCGTCTAAATTCGATGACCATCGCACCTTGTCAAGTTTCTTATCGTCTTCTTCATCGTCACGCAAGATTCGTCTTTCTAGAAAGTTCATCAGTCTGCTGAGACACAGACCTTGAAAAACTAATAAAGATTCAGCATCAATGTACAAAGGACCGTTTTCCAAAATGGTTTCGATTGCTTGTGTTGCTTTTAATTGGTCGGTTACAACATCGGAAAGAACTTCTGCCATGAAATCCAGAATGGCAGTTGCTCCTGCTGAACAGGGCCCACCTCCATAACCAGAATCATCTGCATCAAGTAACAGAAGCGGGTTGATTGGGAAGTATGTGTCTGTGGGATTTTGTAGTTGGGTTGTTCGTTTGGAGTCTGAAGATGTGTCGTATTCGTTTAGAGATAGAGTCATGGATACAGAAGATGCCATGGAAGGAGATGGAGCTAACTTGGGTTTTGATTCGTTGAAATTGGGACTTTGCCATGAACTCATAGCAAAAAGTTGCGATGATGATTGTGCTTTGTGGACCCCGGTGGTTTTTTCTGATAAATATGGAGAATCAAATATGTTTAGCGATACACAACTCAGGGAACTTCCTTGGCGAGTAGTTTTGCGACCATTGAAATCTTTAGTGTCGGGTTCTGCAGTGGACGCCTGATTAACTTCTCCAACTGGATTCTGTGATTCCAGAGTGGTTTTGGGTTCAGGGAAACTGAAATCTTTTGTGTCAGATTCTGCAGTGGACACTTGGTCAACTACTTCAACTGGATTGTCTGATTCCGGGGTGGTTTTCTGATCATCTAAGCTGAAAATTTTAGTGTCAGATTCTGCAATGGACACTCGGTCAGCTACTTCAACCGGCTTGTCTGATTCCTGAGTGGTTTTCCGATCATGGAAACTGAAATCTTGAGTGTCGGATTCTGCAATGGGCACCTGATCAGCTTCTTCAACCGGCTTGTCTGATTCCGGAGTGGTTTTCTGATCTTGGAAACTGAAATCTTTAGTGTCAGATTCTGCAGTGGACATTTGATGAACCACTTCAACCGGCTTGCGTGATTCCAGTGGGGGCGAGGTTATGTTATTCGGTTGATATCCATCGGAATTGGTTGTGGCAGCAACAGGAGCATCTTCAGAACTTGTGCCTGGAGGGAAGCTTCCAAGACTTATGGAGGTTTTAGAATAGTGTTCCTGATCAAGTGGCAAGCTATTGTGAGAACTAGGACTTTCATCACACTCATTTAGATTTTTGTCTTCTGACTTCACTGTCAGCTTTTTTGCCATCTTCACAGCATGAGCTGACCTACAATTTACAAACACACGATTATTAAGGTCTTCGACACAAGCTTACTAAATAATAAAACAATGAGCAGATTGCAAAAAATAGCAACGTACTTTACTCCAAACATACTTAATATGTTACAGATAATGGCAATATGTAAACCCATAAGAGCAACATACTTATATCCTTTTACCCATGATAGCTACGCACATGCAAATTTTTTTAGAGATATGAGCAACATGTGTAATGAAACTTGTAATCATTTTGCAATGTTCAGGTTAGAAGTAATTGTCATTATGGATAAAGATGCAAAATATAAATTTTGGGCATTGCCCATATTGGTGCTGAAAGTAAAGTAGGTTGTCATGCCATGTAACAATCCCTAATATAATACACACAGATAAGCCAAGGGGAAGATGTAGAACCTGACACAAGAGAAATAAAGATCCACACACTTCTCAAGAAATTCAGCTCTCCTGCACACAGCAGAGAAAGGTGGACAAATTTTGGCTAGGTCAACCATGAACCTAAGGACAGAAGTCGCAGCAGCAGGAGCAGAAGCATCTCCACCCATAAGCCTGGCAGCATAAGTTTTGTGCATCAAGGCTTCACCCTGAAGCTCTCCTGTCATCTCTGTACATGCATCCACAAGCTCTGCAACAAGCCCAGCAGCACCAGTTTCATAGGCAATCATTGTTCGAATGGACAGCCTATCAAATGTGGATTTCGCCATAGCAATCACAGAATCTAAAAGTTCTAGAAATTTCAACTCTGTATGACTTCCATCACTTGGCATAAGGGCATGAAAGTCCAACAAACGGACTTCAGGTAATCTTGGATAAACGGGTTTCCCAAATATGAGACAAAACAGTATGTAATATATGTCAGGGGAATCATAGAAGCTAGGAAGCACCCTCACCAGACCTTGGTACCCGCCACCTGTCCGAAACTTGACAGAAAAAGTAGGAGAAGAAGTGAGACACACACCAAGAAGAGTCATCACCCACCTCATGGTTGTAGGATGAACTGCTTCATCAAAAAAGTAAGTTATCAACTTGGAGGAGACAATCTTATGCCACTGTTCAAGAAGCTCTTCTGATGTAATGGTCACTACTAGATCAATTAGCATCTCAAGCAGCATGTTTCTAACAATAATGTGTTTCCCCATTGACTCTCTTAAAATCTCATTTCTTGATGTCAGCTCCGGTGGATCAAAGGTCATGATCACAAATCTAACAACATGTTCCAGTTCAGAAACCAAAAACCCATCTTTCAAAATCACTCCTAGCAGAGTGACTAACTTTTCTAACACAGGAACTTCAACATCACCCCTGTGAAGCGTCACTAACAGATGCTGAAGGAGGTTTATCCTACGCAAAACTGTAAGATTATGGTTTCGATACCAATGCATTGAAACTAGATTTTCAAGAAATCCCAGAAGAGAAATTTGTATTGGAACTGTTGCTGCTACCCACAAAGTCCAATCTAGTAACACATGTTCAACCATATCTGGATTTGAAAGAACAACACAGTTTGATGTTTCTGTTGGTAAGTCAACATTTATATCGAGTTCTGAGATATGACTGAAAGCATCTTTATTCCCTAGAAAATCATCCATATCTCCATGAGAACCACCAGAAGAAGCATCATCATGAAACTTTGACAGGTCCTCAAAGCTGGCTTCTTTGACAGGCTCAACAGGTGACATATTATTAGTTTTTTCCAACTTTTTTGGTCCATGAAACGAAGCCTCACAAGCAGCTATCTGGAAAAAGATGTCGAGTGAATGCATGTCAAATAGTGACATTTTTGGATGTAGTAAAAGTGCTAGCAAGTGGTATCCTCTATATGATTGCATGTCTCTGACATTCTGAGGATTTTGGAGAAGTGCACAAGAAAAAAGGGTTAGCGCCATATGCAGCATGTCTCTGGTTTCAGCTACTTGAACAAGGGCTAAAATAAGAGCTATTCCACCAATGGGACGCATTGTTTCGCCTATTGTAGAATGTTTGCATACATAAATATCTCCATGAAGGCGTCCATATCGGGGTATACCTGGAGGAAGAAAACACTAGTGAAAATATCGACTATGAAGATGATGAAGTTGGGTTAAATTAGGATTTATGTCATAATTTAGCAACCAATTATTTCGTGTGTACTCATTTAGTCACTATTCTCATTTTGATGTGTCTGGGATGGTAACCAACTCTAATGTCTGTTCAAAATATACCATTTTGACCTGCTATTGCAGGTATCCAGTTGAGGTGGCATCCAAATTGTTGCCTTTATTTTATATTGTTTAAATAATATAAATCACAATAAAGATCCATTAATCGTTAGTTGAATAGATCACAAAAGCAAGAAAAAGCCATATATCAAAGTTGAGTCCTATGCACTTAAGTTGTTGGAACAAGTTAAACACAGATTGTTCTCGATATAACAATTTGGATGCCACGTCAGCATCACATGTCACCTCAACAAGACATAAAAGATGCTATAGCAGGTTGGTACATTTTGAACAAACATTAGAGTTGCTTACAGAATAATTGGTTGTTAAATCATATATTCATGACATAAACTATATATATATATATATATATATATATATATATATATATATATATATATATATATATGGAATCATCAATTTATAACAAACAAACCTCCAATTGGAGAAGCAGCAGCTGACAATGGATCGACTAAATTGAGCATTGACAAGGTTCCGGATACTTTAAAAGCTTCTGTACATGTTCCATCGAATGAAAATATTAGTTTTTTTCCAGAAAGCTGTAGCGAGAAATTTCTTAATATTTCAAGATCCCAAACAATGCCACTGCGATCGGTTTTAGAAGTGTCCTGCTTATTAGCACTCTCGGGCTTCTGTGTGTTGGAAGAAGAAGCCAATGCCAAATCAGTTTCAAGGGAATCTAAAATGGACATACTTCCACCACCACAAGCCTGGTTTGGGAGATACTGTAACAAATTTGTGTCTTGGAAAAGACCCCTATACCCTCTGCCAAGAATGTACATAAAGAAAATAGAACCAGGTGTCAATACTTCTTCAAACAGATAGCAAGACCGGATTTTCCATGACAGGTCACTGACCCTTGCACAAGCAACCGGTGTCCCGATTGTTACCTGGAGAGACTTCCCAGAAGATGTTGGAGAGTAGCCTAATCTACCTGTGTGTCTAAGTTTTCCATTAAGATACACATGTGAAACACTAGCTTGAAATAGTCCAGCTAGTGCATTCGGTTTGCTGTGTACCACAGCAAGATGATGCCATCTGTACTCATCTATATCTAACCCTGAAAAAGATAATGAAGACGAATGGCTGGTTGCTAGGGTTAATGTTCCATCATCTTGAAGATAAATCTCTGCATAGAATGTATTGTTACTGCTAACATCTGTACCACCAACAGAGAATATTCGCATGACTTGTTGACCTGTTGTTGTACTTGTGGCATCTGATTTCAACAAGTTTTGATACTGAAACCAACAAACAAATGAGTAACCAGCAGCAGGGGGCCATGACCTCTCGCCTAATGGTACTTGAATACAAGCATGCCCTGATTTGCTCATATCCATCTCTATAAACGCTGCAAGTGGAATGCTTTCTGAATCTGTAAACCTCTCCATCATATCAACAAGAGTCTGACCCAATTTCATCTGTTTCACTTGCAAAATATATCTTATAATCACTCGCAGCTCTGCTGATGTCAACCTGTACGCCCCAAGTACTTCAATGATTCTTAAAGCATGGGGAAGTAGAGAGGATGAACCAGAAAGAAAAGGATATATTGTCTCAAGGAGAAGTTCCACACAACCTAACAACAAATACCAAGGTAAGATGCTACTTAACTATTTAGATAATTACAAGGCAGTTTATCAGAGATCAGATTATTACAAGTTAAGTCATCATCAAGTATTTAAAAAAAAAAAAATAGAATGGGACTAACAATTGACAAATTATGTGCAGGAATACCTGCAGAGGTAAGGCTTTCCTGGTTAAAAGAGCCAACACGAGCAAGTTCTTCTAGAAGTTTTAAAAAGTCCACTTGAAGTTTTGGACTAAAAAGCAACAATAAACGGATGAGAACCTTCACTGCAGCAGCATTATATATGCGGTGCTTATCAGGATGAACAGAGGCTGATGGTGTGATTATTCGGAAAGTACTAGAGACGTTGTCAAGATCATCAGATGCTTCACTAGTTTCTGGTTTGAAGGAGGGTGGAAGGAGAATCTCAAGAGCAAGTTCAAAGAACAACTGCATCACTTGCTTTTCATAATCCATACAGATCAATCCAGATTCGGATAGAACATCACAGAAAGTATGTGAAGATATAATCGCATGCAGTTTTATTCTGTTAACAGCATTGTTGGATGTTCCACAAGTTATGACACGTAACATATATGTGAAAACTTTCATGCAGACTGTTGATGAGGACTGGCTGATGTGGCCTTTATCTCCATGGAAACTATGAAGTGTTGTTAGGATAAGGGAAAACCCAGAGGCTTCACCAAATACTCTTTGAGCAGAGCTGTTGGCTCCTAAAACTCGCCATACGGCTCCAAAAATATCACATTTTGCATCATCTGTGAGCTTGTATTGAGCTCCTGAAGTGCTGATTACCATCCCACTCTTTGAAGCTTCAACCAGTGCACCCAATTCATCTGGATGAGCCTATGATTGAAGATTACAGATTTGATCACTTATTAAGTTCCAATCATAGAAATAAAAAGCATGCAAACCAATGCCTTGAATATTCAAAAAAAAAAAAATGCTGCTTCGTATCTAACTTGATTATACAAATAAGGTTGTTACACCTACACGTGAGGGGTTAAAAGCAAGTAGAAAGTTAGGGACTGATTCTTTTTTTTCATTAAGTCATGTATGGTTAAAGTGGCTGAATTGGTTATGATGTTGTAAGGATAAAGTGATGTAGAAATAAAGTATTTTTCTTTTCTAGACTGAATAAACCATCTGAATGAGACTAAATGACCATTTTACCCTTACATACCAAAAAACAAATCATACGATATTCATCAGTTTTAACATGAGAGGAGTTCAGGGAAAAAGGACAAATAGGTAAAAGGATAGTGTCTTAATCTATTAAGCCATGTTTTTTTGGCTTAACCCATTAAGTCAAAACAAACAGTCATGTAGAGGTGTCCTATCTCAAAAAGAAACAGTCCCTTAGAAAAGCTAAACATTGCCAACCTGTGTAGAGTCCTCAATGATTAAGCATGATAATACCCTTAGGACACCAGCTCGGTGGACATCAGATGCCAAAAAAGGAAGAGCAGTAGTAACACCATCACCAGAACGAAAGATCGCTTGATTATGTTCAGCTTTCCTCAATAAAGAAAGCACACAATCCCAAGCAGCTGGAATTATACATTCAGCTTCAAAAAGAGGAAAACTTCCAGAGCCAGAATCCAATAACCTAGGAGATGATAGAATCACATCTTTACTGTCTAAATGTTTCATGAAACCGTTTGGGTTGGACTTCCTTTCCATCTCATGAGGGCTATCATTGTCATTTTGCTCTGGGCCCACAAGAAACTTGTGCTGTTTAAGATCATCTAATAGAACATCCAGCACACCCACTTCCCGTAAGAACTTTTTGTACTGTTGATCAAATGATACGAGTTTCACAAAGAATGATAAGATGGTGCGCTTTAATTCGGATGTTACTGGTTGTTGCAACAAGCAGCAAAGTGAAAGCAACTCTTGCTCTGGTATGCAATTTACAACAGTCACTGCATATTCAAGAATCTTGAGGATAATTTCTTGAAAGGAAGAAGGGAAGCCACCCATGTTTAGGATCAAAAGGGGAACAGTTCGCAGCTGTTGACATAACATGTAGTTTTCAAGATGACTTGAGAAGATTTTAAACATTCTATTTAACACCTCAGCCTGAAGCTCCCTGCTATTTGCTTTTAGAAATATGTCCTGAAGCATTTGGACAGCATCTAGGTCTTTAACTTTGTAAGTGTCATCGGGATTTAGACGGTTTTTTGTACCCTTTGAGCCAGGGGTCCCGGTTGACTCAGTTGCACCTGTTTGAGCTAGATTAACAACAACATCAAGCAACCTGGAAAGCGTGGGTGTGAGAGATTCTGATGAGGTGTCATAGGTGTCCATGTCATTTGTTGATTTTGACCCTTCTGAATCGGGATTTTGTTCAGAGTGACTGATTTGAGAGCCCTGATCTCCTGAAAGAACTAATGCGAACTGAATCAGAAATTGGTATCCATGAGCATTGTGAATGTCTTCCCTGAGCCTAATACCACCGGCCTCTACAAATCAAAATTATTTCCAGTCAGCATCAATGAACAACTTATCAGCACTATATATAATCAGGCTTCAATCCAAAATAAAAAAAACAAATAACTGACCATGTCGATATGACAATTCCACACATTCAAGCAACAAGTCCACAATACCCGTTGTATAAGCAGGGTCTCCAGATTCAGGACTAAAGCCCTTCACGCCCATTAACAGGACTTTTATCTGCACATGACAAATTATTACACATCAAAAGGGCTGTTGTAAATTGCATGTTGCATATATATAAGGTATGTTTCTTTTCTAGACCGAATAAAGCATCTGAATGAGACTAAATGATCATTTTACCCTAAGATCCCAACAAACAATTTTCATAATTCAGCAATTCCAAAAATATTCATCAATAATAACATGAGAGGAGGATTTGGGTGGGAAAAATAAGAAGGGTGAATAGGTAAAATTTAAAACATTAAGCCAAGTTATTCAGTCCAGATTAAGCAACAAAAAAATAGCCATGTATAGTTGTCCAGAAAAAGTGGTTAACCCATAAAGCTCATTAAGTAAAAAAGAAACAACCCCTAAGAGCGTATAGAGTAAGGAATAATGTAGTGGCTAACCAACTACTCAAATCTTGCCACATGGCATCCACAGAAGTCTTAAGTTCAAATAATCAAGAAAAGCGACATGGTTACTCAAGAATCTTAAACAACCTAATTTTATTTCAGGATAACAGAATGTGATCATTACCAGCTGGTGCTTCCTTATGTATGCAGCAGTGCTTCCATTGTCACTGGCCAGAAGAAGACCCAGTACCTGGATAAGAGGGAAAGAACAACAATTGTATTAGGTTAAAATTAAGACAGAATTTGTAGTCATGAAGATGTGGTGACAATAATTAGGTGCTGAGTTGGAATCTATACAAATGTTTTAAAGATCACCTGCATTGCATGCCTATGAAGCTGAATGGTGTGCAAGGGTACAAGACCTTCCTTGTATCTTGAAAATAGAACCAAAGACCCGTTGGCAACCACCTCAAAGAGCTGCTTTAGAGAATCATCTTCAATCAAACCTTGAGCAGCTGCAGAATGGCTTGCCAATGCCTTCATGATATGCAGAATACTGCCCTCTACCTTCAACAACAAAACTAATCATTAGCAAACTTATCAATATTTTCATTTAAATATAAAATGATAACAAATGGCATACCTCAAACCGCTTATCTGGAGCTACATTCTCTGTTACCTCCGAATCCTCAGTAGTGACAACATGTTGCCTCGCATTCCCTCCATCAGAACCCAAAAGAGCATCAAGAATATGAACAAGACAACACATGATCCCAGAATCAAGGAGAGACTGTTTATCAATAGGCTGCAAACAATGTGATAAAGATTCATTATTGAGAATTGAGATAGACCTAACAATAAGTTAAAACCACAAAATTATTTATTTCTGAAAAGGAAGGCTTAGAACGTACCCCAGAAACAAGAAATCCAACTGCATGTAATAGATTTGAACCATACAGAATTCCATCCTGTAGAAGTCAAGCATAAATGTATGTACACATAAAAACCAAGTTCATAACTCCACATTGAATAAGCAGGTGAGAAAGACAGAAAGAAAAGAAAACCTGAGTATCCTCAGAGAAAAAACGTATCACACTTTCAATCTCTAAGGATCTTGTCTTATTGCTAACTTTTAACCTTTCGATATCTGAGACAAATGCTCTACCCACCACAAAAGAAAATATGTGTGTCTCTACTAACCTGTGGATCAACAAGAATCCTTGTGAGAATTACAGTTATTTCCTTTATCGTATTTAATCACCAACTCTACATGGTTGTAGAGCAATTTAACGATTCTTAATTAAGGAATATCAAGGCAATATAAAAGGACAAGGGGAGTCGATTTCATACAAGGTATTTAACTGTGCTATGTTGGAATGCTGCTCTACTAATCTACAGAAGACATCAATAGTGACATTCAAGGCTTTTTCCTTCTCCTGCATGGACAAATTGAAACCATGAACCACAGTCAGCAGTTATTCTAAAATTAAATAATGATAATGAAATGACTTATAATTGAAACATGCACCAACCGTCTCTGAAGTCGATGTTCTAAACTCTTCCCAAGATCTTTTGAAGTCCAATTCCAGTTCATATCTTTCTCTGCATTAACCAGGTAAAAATAAATGAGATACAAGGTGAATTCAATGTATCCTGAGTGATTGAGTGGTTTACAACTTACATTGATAATAAATATCTAGAAATTAAGATTTAAATAAATGATTTCGCCTTAATAGGCAAGAATACTCCATCATACGCCAAAACACGTGAATACGCCCAAGCATGTGAAATTATCATTGAACTTGCATGTGTTCAATATATTTGTTTTGACATTAATGTCAAGACCTCACACGGACACAGTCACACATGATGACACAACTGCATATATCTCACAACTCTTGAAACCACATCCATCTCACATCAACTGCGACCCTTTATAGATGACAAAAAATGCAAGCAACTTGGTTTTGGTCATTTTGAGCATTTACCATTTTCATTATGTGGGTCATGTGGAGTGATAGAAAACAAAGATTTGAGTATTCCATCTACATTTTGTTGAGGTTGTATTTCTTAAATCATCTAGTTCCCTTTCTTTATTGTCCATGATTTTCCAGTTCCAAAACATCATCCAAACACTTTAGTTTGTTAACTTCATATAGATTACTACAGGAAAAACAACGCAATTCCAGGATACCTACTGCTCCGAGTTCTTGACAAGTAAAAATAACATGTATCTCTTTAAATGATCAACAGACATCGTTTCCATACTAATGTGTCCCGTAATTGAAAAGAAAAAACGGGAAACAGAAAGAAAAAAGAACTGACCTTGACAAGGGGTCATCGTAGCTTGAAGAAGTGGCATTGTTACTATTCTGGTCAGGATAAGGGGATGAAGAAGATGCAGCTGATGTAGGCGCTGAGAATCCTACCTTATCTTTGATGTCTTTAAACAATGATACCCATTTCATCGTTTTAATTAACACTCATCGGCCGGAAAATAAATTAAACAAAACAACCAATCAATTTAACGGCACACCAGCACCGATTATATTTAATATCCGGAGAATCTCCGAGCTCATAAACCCTCCGTCAACTAGTTTCAAAATCGGGATAGAAAAATATCGAAGTGAGCTGATCGATCGGAATCAATTAGGGAAAAAAAAATAAAGAAATCAAGATCTAAGATGATAATATTCAATTCTTTTTTTGCTGATCTGTCTGCTAATTTTTCCCCAAAATCAGTGAAATCACATTGCCTTAATTTACTCGTGTTTTAAGATTTTCCTTTTACTTTTGGTGCCCTAACTCTAAACTCCGAATGTTTTCGGACGGCAACTCCACGCCTCGTTTCTCGCTCGGTTTTTCCTTCTCTTTCTTTTCCGCCGCTTAAGATTTTGAAATTAATAATATCTTTTTGCCCACTAAACTTCTCTATAATGACAAAATTGACTCTTTTTTTTTTTGAAATTGAGTAATCTAACCTGTTTTATATTTTGATAATAATTACCATTTTTCCTGTAAAATTAACATTTTTTTGGAATATCGTACTCCATAGTACTTACAGTCATTCTAAAATTGGTGTCATTGGTAGGTATCCGATCCAGAATTTAACAATCGTAAGTTCCGGACTATCAAAATGAATTATGGACTATGTTTTCCGGAATAAGAAATTCCAAAGTATCTATGTTCATTTTGGAGTTGATGGTAATTGGTAGAATTCGAGGCTGGAATATGACACTCGTACGTGCTAGCCTTAAAAGTGTATTTCGGACTGTACTCCGGAATGTACGACTATTTCGAAATGTCCCTTTTCAAAGTGGTAAAAATAGGTTATTTTGTGTTCTTTGTTCATCCCAAGCTAAATGCAGTATATTTGTGTATTTGTTCCCCTAATTCGTTTACAATTAACGTTCTTTGATAGTTTTCTAAAAGAATGTGTATGTATGCAGATTTTTTTTTTAGTGTCAATTTCTAGTGGAGGGCAATGGCAACGTATCAAGGCGTATATGGAGTATAATGCTCCAGCCTACACATGTTTTTGTGTATATATAAGTTGCAATATCAACTTTATTGGGTTGTGATATCAACGTATCCGAGACCACTTTTTAATTTTCGCATCGCGACCAACCTTGGTCGCGTCGAGTTTGTGGACATCGATATTTCTTCTTATTAAGCCCTTAATCCATGAAGATAAACGTCTCATACTTTCCATAACCCATTGATGAAGTAAAGTTGGTTGATTTTTTAATACACCACATGAATGACATAGTTGACTTATCATTAAACTAAATGGGACAATACTTGTGAATTAATTTAATTTGGCTATAGCAATTCATAAACACAAATTACCTCGACTCTTCTTTGTTATTAAAATGGTTAGAAGGGCTTTTAACACACTCCCTTAATTGACGTCACAAAACCAATGAAGCATATAACATTGTGAAAATCAATTAGCTTTAAGTTTTTAAAGTTACCAAGTCCAAAAGATAATAAAATGCTTACATTTAGCATTATGGTGGAAACATTTCTATGGTTTAAATGAAATGAATACAAACATATAAATCATTTGTTGATTACTAATTTGAAGGTTCATTACTTAACCAATAAATTAGTCAACAAAATAAGCATTCATTCATCCAAGCTCATGATCAAAGACAAATAAACACAAGAAGATGTTTGACTAGAAAACATTTTCATAAACTTCAAACAGAAGTATTCAAAGAAAATAACCATCCATTGGTCAAACCCTAACAACCAAACATAAATCTAGCTAATGATAACCAAAATGAAAGAAATACAAAGTAGTTTAGAGATACCAAACATGGTTTAAGATGCAAGGATGAAAAAAAAATAACCCAAGCTTCAATTTCTTTCCAACCTTCTTGAGAGCAAAAGTGTGTTGTTCTTGTATGTGTTCTTTCCTCTCTCTCTCTCTCTCTCTCTCTCTCTCTTTCTCTTTCTCTTTCTTTTTCTCTCTTTCTCTTTCTCTCTCTCTCTCTCTTTTTTCTCTCTCTCTCTCTCTCTCTCTCTCTCTATATATATATATATATATATATATATATATATATATATATATATATATATATATATATATTCAAAATCTCCAGTAAAAAAAAAGTCCAATTTCTAGATCCAAAAGCACCCCACCAACTTTCCCCTAATAAAGGTTCATAGCAAAAAGTTGGGTCCTTCACAACATTATCCACGTAGACCGTTTGTGGATCCACACGAACTGCGTGGGTCTTGCTGAATGGACTCCTTGGCCCATATAATCAGCATACCAGCCCACTCTTCTCATCAATGACTCAGCCCATTTGTGCAAGTTCTCGATAGCTTAATTATGCCTTCCAAAGTCTTCAAAGATGCTCCAATGCTCCTTTAATCTTCTATAGCTCAAATTCTCTTTACCTCGTATCATTCTCGTCCAAAGATTAAGTCTAACTCGCTTTCTTTGTTCATGTTGACACCAAGCTCAATCGCACCACTTCAATTCCACAAGCAAACCGCAAGCATCCAAAGCTCACACACTCCTTCCATACCTCCATGTTGAATAGTCTGCGATAAATCATGCAATTAAGCTCAAAAGACTATAAAGTACCCGATAAAGGTGAAAAATAACAAAATGGAAAAATATGCATAGATATTGACTAAAATGAAATGGAATGAATTAAAAACAAATTAAGAAAAAAAAAGTAATAAAATGAACCTATCACGAGTATTAACCTATAATGTTTTAACTTACAAGTCCTTATGGTAATTTTGTAATGGAAACTAGATCTTTCACTAATCCCAATGAATACCGAGAGTTTTATCAAATAAGGATCAACCAGTCTTGACAGTGGGGAAACATAACCATTTAAGCATATAACCTTTCTAAAATCCAACAACCAAATCAACTTGACCATTCTAGACACTTCTTCCGTAAGTAGGGATTTATAAGTGTAACTTCTATCAAATAAAAACTATAACTATATATATAAATTACACTTAAATCAGATCAAGTGCAACTTAACTTACAATGCTTTCTAACGAGAACCGGTAATTGGGTGGGTAGAACTCTGGCCCAATTATTTCTATTCTTCCGGCTCTCTAATGTTGAATGGCCTCACTAAAGTAGTTGGGAACTAGGGAGAAAATAGAGTAGGGTACAAAAGAGTTCCAAGAGGTTTATGGGGCTGAAAGGTGTGAGAAATAAGCTGAGAACGAAGTCTATTTATAGAAAAAATTCGGGAGGCGTGTCGTGTACATGGTCGGTGCGCGCCACACACCTGTTTGGGTGTGATGACGTAGCGTCGTTTAGGTGGTGACACGTGGCGAAATGTTGGTGGAGTGTCAGGGTGTGATGCACCTGTTGTCTGTGTGCGTGGTTGTGCGCGAAAAAAAATCATATTTTCTTCATAAACTCATATATTCTTCATATGAGCTCCCTTTTTGACGCATTTTATATCCATGTTTAGCTATCAACGATATCTACAACTTTCATTTAGACTCTAGCGGCTAATTCTCACTTTATTTTTAAAGCTATAATTTTAATATGTTGAGACTGTTAAATTTCGTATAAAAATCATAACTTGTCCATACAAATTTCGTTCTCGATTGTCTTTATATTTATAGACTCCTATTATCGAGATATTTAACCCCCATTTAGATTGTTTTTCTTAACAATCAATTGATATTGATTTCAGTTGTTATGTCGCACACTGTTATGCTGAAAGTTTTAAAAATCATAATGTTCTCATGCGAAGTCAAATTTGGATGGTTTCTATATGCACACTCTTGGTTTTATGATTACTAAGACTTTCGTTTGGATTGCTTAGGCTAATAAGTCATCTATCGATGATTCGTATTTTGCGACACACATAGTCATATCAGTTTAATCATGAAACTTCGAAGAATCATATCTTCTTCATACAAAGTTGGATTCGTGTGTTCTATATATGTACAAAAAATATATTGATGTTTCCTACATGATTATGATGATTACTTTGGCTAAAAAGTAATATATATCTACTTCAAATTTTATAAGTGACGGTTTATATCAAATTCTATTGGAATGCGAAAATATGGCATTACACAAAGAGGCTAGGGTATTGAAGTTTAGGGTTTATGGGGATGGAGGTTGAGCAAATATGGAAACCCTAGGAGTTAGTGCCTTTAAATCGGGCTCAATGTATGAGATCAAAGTGTGGCACATGCGACATGTCACGTGCTTCCATTAAACACGTTGCAAACTAGAGCTTTTCCAAAAACC
Source organism: Lactuca saligna (assembly GCF_052625555.1). Classification (NCBI taxonomy): domain Eukaryota; kingdom Viridiplantae; phylum Streptophyta; class Magnoliopsida; order Asterales; family Asteraceae; genus Lactuca; species Lactuca saligna. The sequence continues at coordinate 69,753,650 of NC_136424.1, read as the reverse complement.
TCCTTTAATCATTTTCCTTTGAATGACCAAATTATACGGCATTTTTTACGAGGGCATTTGGTGATCATAATTTAAATATAAAGAGAATGAAACCTCCACATGGATATTCCAAAACTAAACCAATAATAGCATTGAATTTTCCTTTTAAGTTTTAACCATAAATACCAATGTTTTTTTTAAACCAACAATAGCATCATACTTATCCTTTTAACTACAAAGTTTTGTAACCCTAATCATGTAAATCTTATTTAGCATTGTACTTTCATTTGATTATTTGAAATAGCAATGTAATTTCATTTGGTTGTGAGAAGCTACATTTATATGTCTTTTAAACAAATAATTTTATGTAGATATTATGTTGAATATTGTGTATCCACGTCAATTCCGATGAATGGTGTACCCATCAATTCCAATGCATCATCAAGAATATATATAAAATCCACAATATATATATATATATATATATATATATATATATATATATATATATATATATTGTGGATTTTATATATATTCTTGATGATGCATTGGAATTGATGGGTACACCATTCATCGGAATTGATGTGGATACACAATATTCAACATAATATCTACATAAAATTTTTTGTTTGAATAGATTTATTGTAATAATACTATAACGAAAATAAATTAAATAAGATGTTATGTAAAATAAAATCGATCGATTATTTTTATATCCATCAACTACAGGTTAAACCGGTTGTTTCATATTTACCTAAAATCCGTAGAAGGTTCATTAGTTTAGGCTGTTTAGTACTCTACTTACTATGTGGCATGTAAATAGATAAGCTATTCGAAGCAGTTTTAGGAACACATAAACCCCGTTTCCAGTTTTCATTGCAACTCGTAAGCAAAAAATGGAAGAAAATTCTGTTCGAATCACAATCACCATACTAGACGCAATTCCATCAGCTGAAGAATTTACTTCCCTAATTGAACCTAAAAATGTCCTTGCTGTAATACTCATTCTGCGGAGGTAGCTCCGAGGAATGGATCTCTAGTGGTTTTTTTTTTTTTTTTTTTTTTTTTTTTTTCACATCGATTCTTCGAGGTTTATATTCATTTCCCAAACTAATTATTTTTAAGAAAAGATTATCATACTATTATAATCTTTACTTGAAAATAATTAGTTGGGGAATTAATATAAACCCGAAGAATCGATGTGAATAAAAAAATATTAAAAAAAAAAAAACTAAGATCCATTCCGCAGAGATGACATCATTCCGCGGAGGGTCCTCCACGGAATGTATGTCTATAGCTGGAAAAATCAAATTTTATGAATAAATTTAGAAATTCACCCCCATTTTTTTTTTGTCTATTTGTGGTATTTTCCTTTGATATATACTATTGTTCCACACCATATTCGATATCACGAATTTGTATACTACATATATTCCTTCCATAATCGTATTGAGAATTTGATATATACTATTTTTCACTCATGATCAATTATATGTAACTGTTTTTTCACGTAACAAGTAAAAAAGACTTGAAGGAACTCATATATGACTAGGAATGTCGTCTAACCAATAAAACAAAAAATGTTATCTACAAAGAGGTTCTTCACAATTTTAAATAATCAAACATTTTGTTTTATTTTTTTACACATTATAATAATCCATAACACGTAATCTATCTTATTTTTTTGAGTTTCATCACGTTTAACGCGGATCAAAATCTAGTATATATATATATATATATATATATATATATATTTGAATAGATTTATCGTAATAATACTATAACGAAAATAAATTAAATAAAATGTTATGTAAAATAAAATTGATCGATTATTTTTATATCCATCAACCACCGGTTGTTTCATATTTACCTAAAATCCGTAAGGTTCATTAGTTAAGGCTGTTTAGCACTCTAGTTACTATTAGGCATGTAAATAGATAAGCTATTCGAAGCGGTTTTAGGAACGCATAAACCCCGTTTCCAGTTTTCATTGCAACTCGTAAGCGTAAGCAAAAAATGGAAGAAAATTCTGTTCGAATCACAATCACCATACTAGACGCAATTCCATCAGCTGAAGAATTTACTTCCCTAATTGAACCTAAAAATGTCCCTGCTGTAATATTCCAATCTACGAATAACCAGTTTTAGTTACTCATATTTCCTACCCGATCTCACTCAAGTTAACTCTTCTCTTTTATTGAATTTGTCTGGCTAACTAAAGGTCTTTCATGGATGCGTCAACGATTGGAAGGCTTCCAGTAAGTGGAATCCATCCACTGGGGGTCTTGATTACTTACAGGTCTGTCTTCAACACTCGTTTCGTATTTCCGCTTCATAGTTAGTTGTATAGTGAACCAACAGCCATATTAGGGGTTTGGATGGAATTGATGAAGCGACAAATACGTGTGTATTGCATACTGTAACATCTAAGTGTCTCATTGTTTGATAACAGCTTCGTTTAGGAGTTTATTCTCAATTCATCGACTGGTATGGTTACTTCTCCAGAGTGGGATGAATACATTTCTACATATGTCTTCCAATAACAACAATTATGCATCTATTATACATGGTTTTATGAAGTATGTTAGCATAGACTTGAATATAGATTCAAAATTTACCATTGCTTATATATATAGGGACTAGCAGGGCCATCAACCGTGGAAGTAATGCTGTCTAAATCTGCACCAGTCTTTTATGGTGACATTAGAAATCATGAGAGGGTATTTTTCTTAACAAGTTATACATGATTTTGTTAAATATAGAGGTTATGATTCAGATGCCACTTAGTTACTGCAGTTGTTTTGTTCCTTTTACAGGTGCAGTTGCCTTTATCTACCTTTATCGAATACTGCAAGGATGTTTCAAATCCAGCTACCATTGAAACAGAGCAAGATCAGATTTATTTAGCACAGGTTGCTATTTGCTTACACTGAGTGATAAGTATATTCTATACTTTTTTTTTAAGAACTTGCACTTTTTCTCTTATTAGTTAACTTGGGGGTATTTATGTATATACATATGATGCAAAGTATGTGTATACTGATATAGGTACCAATTATGAATAATGAGAAAGAAGAAAGGGTTCAGTTAGGAAATCTTATAGAAGACATTCAGACAGTAATCTACACCATTCATCCATCATCTCTGATTTCCATAACAATCTTTCCACCTAAGAATCCTCATATCTTGACACCTGTTCCATTTATACAGCCTCGATTTTTGGAGACAAGGACCTTGGCTTCTATCAATCTATGGATGAATGGTGCTCAAACAAGATCAAGCACTCACTATGATCCACATCATAACCTTCTGTGTGTTGTCTCTGGTACCAAACAAGGTTTTATTTTTATTTTTAACACTGCTTAAGGTTTTGTTGTTTTGGGTGCTTTTCTAACATCTTTTTTTTCTTGTTTGGTCAAACTTTAGTTGACCTATGGCCCCCTTCATCAACTCCTTTCTTGTATCCAATGCCTTTGTATGGGGAGGCTTCAAATCACAGGTATTACATTTAAACTAGTTATGTGTTAAAAAAGATGATATTTTTGTTTCTATTAAGTATTGGTGTTCATTATATAGTTTATGTGTTCTACCAGTGGTGTCCCCATGGATGAACCTGATCTTTCTCTTCATCCAAGAGCAGAACACTTGAAAAAGTATTCACAGAGAGTGATTCTGAATTCAGGCGATGCACTTTTTATTCCTGAAGGGTGGTAAGATTTGGAATTTCATACATTCTCATATTTTCATTCCTTGTTTTTAATTTTATATCTCTTTTATTGATCAGGTTTCACCAAGTTGACAGTGAAAGTTTAACAATTGCTGTTAACTTTTGGTGGAGGTCTGAAATGATGTCTGGCATGTCAGAACACATGGATTCGTATTATCTGCGCAGGATACTGAAAAGGTTTTTTTTTTTTTTTTTTTTTACATGTTTAATTAGAATATGATAAAGAAACTTATGTTTATCTTTCATTCCATGTTTCATGTGTTGATAATCTTGAAGACTGACTGATAAAGAAATGGTATAAGTAATTAAGCATAACCCTTTTCAAATATTATGTATTGTGCATTAATTTTACTTCAACATTGTATCTTCTTTTATGATTTTGTACAGAATCGAATGCTGTGCAAGACTATCCCTTGTGTGAGTGATAATCTTAATCCTTCTTCTGAAGAATCAGGTTAGTTAATACTTAATAGTATTTTCTTTTTTACCTATTTATATCAAATCATTAACAAAAATAATAAATGATTTATTTACCAGATAAGAAAATGAAGGTTTCTGGTGGGAATATGCTACATGATCTGGAGCCTTGTGCTCTCAAATCTCTTCATGAACTTGTTTCTTTAGTACATGATCGTGTGAGTGCTGCTGATTTGAGTAATGTAGTGGATTCAATTTCAACATCTGATATTGAGAAAACAAAGCCCAAAAAAATTGAAATCTCAGAATTGTATTACTTGGAGGAAGATCCAGTTGCTAATATTTTATGGGCTCTTGAACCACTTAATCTTCAGAAAATGTTTCTTGCCATGCTGGTGGGTCCACACTCTTATTCCACATTGTCAACATTTCTTTGAGTTTGTCATTTTTGGCAGAATTACTCATTTTCTAAAAATTTGGTAGATATTTTCTAGCAAATGCAAAATAGGGCAGATTTAAGACTTTTAAAACCATATTCGTAACAAATTTTAAAGTTTGGACCAAATTTGTAACAAAATTTAAAACCTGGGCTAAAAGTGTAAAGTAGAATTTTGAATAGTCTCTTTCCTAAAAATAGTGTTAACCCTACATTATCTATATAAGAGTTAAGAATCTATATTCTTATTAATATTCAAGGCTTTTTATATGGTATTTCTTCATAAGTTGATAAATTTGTATATGAAATATTTAAGAATCTGTATGATTATGTATACTAATTATTCGTATTTGATAAAATTTATAATTTGTTAGCATCACTTTCCAAGGACTTTGGAGGGTTTAGTACTGCACTTGCTTTCACCAGTAGGGGCTGAAGTTCTTACTAGAAAATTTGATGAGATGGATCAGTTGACTAATGAACAAGACAGGTATATATTATATTCTAACCATCAACAGTTTGTTTTTTTATTTTATTGAGAGAAGGTTTGATTTGATTACATTCATTTTGGGTCTTAGGAATGAATTCTACACAGCATTTTATGGTGTATTTGATGATCAGTTTGCTGTAATGGATAAGCTTCTTAACAGAAAGGAGTCATTTTCATGCCAGGTTCGTACTTTTAATTATATTACATAAGATGATATGATGTAACACAGTGTAACATGTTTTATTATTTATAAACTTGCAACAGGCTTTTAAAAATGTTATGGATAGATTTTTGGGAGTTAAAGTTCAATGACAAAGATAGTTGAAGCAGTAAGGTGTTTGTTGCTTTTTGACTTAATGGTGAAGCTATATATGAGTGTTTCTTTTTATGGGCTTGCTGTAGAAACAAAACCGAAGGGTCTTTGGCTTTCCTACTTATTCTTATAGCATTTTTTTTACCATAGCCTTTTAAAGAGGCATTGTATCTTTGAACTATTGTGCTTGTTATTTTTACAAAACAAAATCAGTGTTGTAGCATTAAGAATGTGGGAATCTATAAATAAAATTTCAGTTCGATGATTAATTTGTATTCAAAATCCAAATACAAAAGTAGTATGTTGTTGTTAGCACCTTGTTAATGGCATTGATTTCGATTCATAGTTTTTTAGTTTGTTTTCTTGTGAATTTTTAAACAAACCTATATATATATATATATATATATATATATATATATATATATATATATATATATATATATATATATATATATATATATATATATATATATATATATATATAGGGTTAAGTTCAAATGAGAACACTATTTAATGTGAGAACGTAAGAACACTACTTTATGTTACTATTCTAATATAAATTTAATATGTATAGTATTGTAGTAATTATAATATGAATATATTTAATTTTATATTGATATTCTACTATAAAATTTAGATATATATATATATATATATATATATATATATATATATATATATATATATATATGTATATGTAGTAATTTAGTAAATTCTAATGTGAATGTTAAATATGTGATTGTTCATATATTCAATGATGAATAATGTCATAAAGTTATATATACAAAATTTTAATGTGAATATTAATATGTGATTGTTTGTATATTTGTTGATAAATAATATCATATCGTTGTATATACAAAATTCATAGTAACATAAAGTAGTGTTCTTACGTTCTCACATTAAATAATGTTCTCATTTGAACTTAACCCTATATATATATATATATATATATATATATATATATATATATATATATATATATATATATATATATATATATTCACTTCATCATTTACTGAATAAAAAGTTACATTGAAAAATTTAGGTGGATCTGAACAAGACTAAATGGATGGAGACCATCAAACTTGTAGTTCATCTTTTTGCTGTTTCAGAAAGAGAATTAGAGGGGAAAAAAGCTGTAGCTCTTTTCTAAAATCTTGAGATATATATATATATATATATATATATATATATATATATATATATATATATATATATATATATATATATATATATAATTTATTTGAAATAATTGATTAATAATATTGAGTTTTTACTATAAAAGTTTAATTAATTTCATAACCGTGTTTCTTACGAGTTATAAACTAGTATATATATATATATATATATATATATATATATATATATATATATATATATATATATATATATATATATATATACTAGTTTGTGATTTGTGAATCCGTATATTATACAAGTTGATTAAAACAAAATGTTAAATAGGAACGATTAAATGAAAAGTTTATTTGAATTTGAAATTTGAAATAAATGAAAATTATATGAAAAAAAAACATGCAAAAAATAAATAAATAAAAATTATATGTTTAGTTATCAAACTCGTGTAATAAACGGATTAATTATAATAAAATGTTAAACACAGATTTAAACTGTAAATTTATTTGAAATTGAAATTGAAAATTTAAATTTGAAATTAATAGTCATTAGGATAAGTTTAATTTGTGGAAACTAAACTAATAATATATTGGAATTGAAAATTGAAGTAAATAAGAAGTGAAAAATAAATATATCTCAAAATTATAACAAAATGATAAGTAGTTAATTGAATAAAAGGATATATGATAAAATCATTCTTATTTATTAGATAAGATAGATATATATTAAATAATATGAACAAAAAGTGAATACGTGTTTGGCATCAAATGACGATGATTCATATATGAATGACCCGTTACCAATTGCATTTGGAAGAAAGAATGACATTGGCTAGGGATTGTATATTTGTATTGTAAGAGGTCAAAAAACATGTCAAAATCTGAAGATTCAACGTCTATAGAGAAATTCATAATTACGTACCCTCCTTTATTCTCTCTCCAAACCCACAAAAATTATGAAGCTTTTGCTTTTCCATCCAATCTCTTTCAAACCCAAACCTTCAATCTTTCTATAACGATCTTCTATTCTTGGGTTTCATATGTTTTTCTTGGTAAATCATCATTATGGGAAGCAGAGATGGCAGACAACGGGAGGCTTCAATTCATGATAATGGTTGTGCTAATGATGACATTAATCTTCATAACTTATCCCCCTCCAATAAAAGCTCCGATTCCGGAATCTACGGCGCGGTGTTTAACTTAACCACAACCGTAATTGGTGCCGGAATCATGGCATTACCCGCCACCATGAAAGTCCTCGGCTTGGTCACCGGAATTGTTCTGATTTTGTTGATGGGGATTTTATCAGAAATCAGTGTTGAGTTACTCATTCGTTTTTCCGTTCAATGCAAAGCCACATCCTACGGGGAGGTTGTGGAACAAGCCTTAGGTTCACCAGCAAGAATCTTGTCTGAAATTTGTATCATTTTGAACAACGCCGGTGTTTTAGTGGTTTATCTTATCATCATGGGCGACGTGATGTCGGGCTCTCCCCGACATTCCGGGGTTTTCATTCAATGGTTTGGAGCAAATGGGTTCTGGGAAAATAGAAGACTCATCATCTTGATCGCTTTGGTTGTGCTTCTTGCACCACTCTGTGCATTAGACAGAATCGAATCCTTAAGTGTAACTTCAGCCGCATCTGTAGTTCTTGCAATCATTTTCGTGATTGTTGCTTGTGTTGTCGCGTTTATTATGGTGGTCGAAGGTAAAACCGACCCGCCAAGATTGATTCCGGATTTCAGTTCCGAACAAGCGATTCTTGATCTTTTAGTTGTTATCCCGATCATGTCGAACGCGTACGTTTGTCACTTCAATGTTCAACCGATTTACAATGAACTCGAAGGTCGTTCGCCTCAAAAGATGAACAAAGTTGGGAGGCTCACAACTGTGATATGTGTTTTCATCTACTGGTCGACTGCAGTAGCTGGCTACCTTCTTTTCGGGAACAACACAGAAGCAGACGTTCTTACGAATTTTGATAAGCCTCTTGCGATTCGGTTTAGTGAAGGTTTGAGTTACATCGTTCGTGTGGGTTACATTTTCCATTTGATTCTGGTGTTCCCTGTGATTCATTTTTCATTAAGGCAAACGGTTGATGCGTTGGTTTTTAAAGGAGCAAAGCCATTGTCCAAGAGCAGGAAGAGGTGTTTGGGGTTGACTTGTGTGCTTTTGATGCTTATATACATGGCATCCACAATGATTCCAAGTATATGGACTGCTTTTAAATTCACAGGTGCAACCACGGCCGTGTCGTTGGGGTTCACTTTTCCGGCTCTTATCGCGCTGCGGTTAGGGGGTGGGTCGAATGGTCTGAGCAGCCGAGAGAGGTTGTTCTCATGGGTGATGTTGGTCCTTGCCATCATGGTTAGCATTGTTGGGGTTGTTAGCAACATTTATAGCATGCAAGAGTAGTCCAATTGTGTTATGTGAGTGGATTCTTGTCCTTTAGCATCCATACAACCACCTCGTTAGATTTATGTACATTTGTATATTGACAAGTTATTTGTATTCAAAATCCAAATACAATGGTAGTTCGTTCAGTTAATGTCATTGATTTTTTTTATTTTTTTTTCCCATGACTTTTTAAAGCAACCTAAACAAAAACACCATAATAAATCGATGGAGACCATCAATGGATTTTTTTAGTTAATCTTTTTGCTGTTTTCAAAGAGACATGTGGTCGGTTTCCATCTTTAAACCGACTGTAGATTTAAGAAAGCTTTATAAAAAAAAAAAAAAAACATTGGAGAATGGAGATAATGGAGTAATAAAAGAAGCAAGCACCTGAAAGGCCTACTACAATAATCTCATATATCTACTCATCAACCCTAACAGGCTAACACTATGTCCACTTGAAATATACATGCATTTACCTTCTCCTATTCTGATTTCCTTCCTGTAAGAAATAAATAAATAAGGCAGTTGACGTGTAAGGAATGATAAACTCCTAAATCCTAATGTGGTAAAAATATAAAGTTACCTGGGAAAATAGGTTAAAATTCCCATTTAGCTCAAACCGGTTGGTTAGGGGTGTCAGGTGGTGAAGTCGTGGTTGACAATGACTGCTCGTTTTGGTTGTGATGGGTTAAGAAAACATGATGGAAGCTGCTGCCACATTCACTTGCTTTTAGTTTGTTCTGCCTCTTAAACCTTCAACTAACACTCAACAACATCAGAAACAACTCAACAACCACACCACACAAACATTCACTTGTTACCTACCTATCTTTCCGCTTCTCAAGATACCTCTGCACTGATGCTTTTCTGCTTCCTCTTCCTGAAACTTCTTCACCTGTCTCACCATATCACATCATATCTTTCCCATCAACACAACAACAACAAACAGATGCTAATAATCAATTCAAAATTAAAAGTCACAATCAATATGATTCCTCAAAACTTATGGATCAATTCCCCCCAGATGTTTCATCCTTTGCATGGGTGGTCTTGCCTGCACTTTGCTCCCTGGCTTCGAATAAGTCCATGTAAAATGACCATTTTGCCCACCCAATTTAAATATATTCCGCATATAAACGGTAAAATTAAACCAAATCAAAAAGACATGGAACAGATGAAGATGGGATGGGGGCACAAATAGTCATTTTACTTGGGGGCTTAAACTCCATCTTTTAAATGTCTTTCCAAGCCAGGGACAAAAATGTAGCAGACCTATGCAAGAAAAAGAATAAAAACATCTGGATTGAATTCTTAACTTTTCTGAAAGAACAGGGATGAAATTTGTAATTTAGTAATTTACCCTATAATCTATTTAGATTGTTACTTATGCATAAAGAGGAAGAAATAAGACTTTTGTGAAATATGATATTTACCAGAGTTGTCCTCACGATATATGCTGATTTCTTCTCTATGCATCCTAGAGTTATCTGTCTTTCTTACTGTAGAACATACCATACAGTGAGCAAGGTATTTATCATTAACTTTACAGTGTCCTAAATACTACCATAATTCATAATTCTTATCTTCTACCACCAACATATCAAAAGCTTTAATGTTTGGTTGTTATCAATTATAATTGGAAAACTCAAATAAAACAGTAAATCAATTAAAAGGATGAAATTTTCTAAAATTTAGTCATTAGAAATTCATAGATAAAGTGGATTACATTGCAATTTTTTCATTTCATTCCATTCCACGCTGGAATGAAAGCAAAAAAAAAAAAAAAAAAAAAAAAATTCATTACAAAGGAATCAACCATTCCGTTCCTTCATCAACTCCATCATACCAAACACTATCTTAAAAAAGCTAAAAATATACAGGGCTTCACAACATATGACACATTCAGCATTAAAGAATTAAAACAACACAAATGGTAGTACCTGTTTGCAATGTGGGAAAATGCATGACAGATGATTCTGTGGTTGTTAATATAGTTGGAGCTTGCAAATGGCATGGAAGTGGAAATGTGGTCATATTTCCATCATCCTGATGAAACTGTAGTGGGCTTGCAGCAAGCTTGAATAGAGTTTGTGCCTAAAATCACTCAGTCAGTGATATTAAAAAAAATTGGAAAATAAAATGGTGCAAAATATTATTACTGTGCACCTTGTCAGCTGGGACATCATCATAGACATTCACCTTGCCACTATAGAAAATTGTCATCTGTCCTTTTCCAGTAATCCTGAAAATGCAAGCAAAAAAATTGATCTCTAAGAAGAACAAAAGAAACCAAGCTTTCATATGAAAGACATGTTCATCAAGACACAATGTAAAGAAAGATAACACTTTTTGCTTGAAGACAGTTACGTGAACATTTTCATTATTCATTGAATTGAAATTAATCTTCATAGTTAAGTGCGGATATCCAGCTAAATTTTCAACACGTGTATCAATTGAAAAACACACTTGGCAGATTTTATGCTAACTAATTAATCATTATTTGTATTGCTTAATAGGTTCATATTGATTGAAAGGTACATAAGTTTCAAGATTATACAGCAACACTGCTTGATGTCATGGTTTTCAAGAGGTTCACTCTGCTCAAAAAGGCTACAATGTCTCCATGAAATGATGTTTCCAGTGGCACAAAAAATTACTATAACAATGGCAGTTATGGCATAAGCATATCTATTGGAGTATGCCAAATCCTTGGGGGAATTAGTATGAGAAGCTATATCGACTAAAATAAACATAAATAGAGATATTCCATATATATCCGTTTGTATTGCTCCTAATTTCCTATTGCCACATAAGGTAGCTCTAATGTCGAAAATATAATAACTGGAAATTTGAAAAACAAAGACACCTTAGTGACTATTTATTTGTACAATAGCTATTTAGTCAGCCAAAAAATAAATTTTAAAGTCTTTATGAGGCATAAAATGCGGGGACTTTAAATCTGATAGATTTAATGATGTTTTGGTATCACTCATTTCAAACTGGTGTCGGATAGCTCATAAAGTTTAAAGCACATTTCTTACTATTAGCATTCTCTAAGACAGGTAAAACCATACTGAATACATTTGAAAATGTAGTGTGGACACATAATTTATTGGATTCAGGAATATATATATATATATATATATATATATATATATATATATATATATATATATATCCTTGAATAAGAAGATGCTTCAGAAAACACTCCAATTCCCACTAATTGAGATGAGGGTTTATGTGACCTTTGACCATTAAAGTTTTATCCATTTACCCTTTGACCATTCATATTTTTGAAGTGGCTCCAGACATGTGTAATAAACTAATATCTAGCAATGTAACCTTGATCAAATTAATACGAATGATTCACATGCACAAAAGGAAATAATAGAACTCCATGATCATATTTAACTGCTAAGACCACATATTAATGGCAGCTGGAGCTATAAAGAACACTGAATGTAAGGGCAGGGGATACAAACATATTAAGTTGTAAGATAACAAGGCCAACAATTGTAACTCAGTTGTAAGAAGATGTTTAGAGAAATGTTTCAACCAACCCCAAACTAGTTTCAGATAAATTACTTGTTGAGTTGAGGCGAGAATACTTGCATGAGCCCTATCTTTTGATGATTAGAGTCCCTCAACATTTGGGTGCGCAAAGCATTGTATCAACATGAACTACAAGAAACTAACTTTAAGGTTGCTAATATACCTAAAGAAGAAATTTAATAGCACCAGCTTGCAGTCTTCCTAATGACAATACAGGAGTGTAATTCAATACAACTTAGAAGAGATCTTCTTTCCGGATAGTCGCATCAATAAATAAATAATAAAACCATAAAGTAATGCAATCTTTCTGTGAATATTTAGCATCACACGCCTCATTCATGCATCATCAACCAAATGCAGTAAGTATACAATGAGAGAAAGACAACATGACACAGCTCACAAGTCAAGGTGAGGTGATTTGAAGATAGAATGGGCAAGAAGAAAATAGATCTTGGTTAATACATCAAGGCATTGGCCTCAAACATCTATGGTTATTACATTGATAGGGTAAAATGACTCAAGAAGTTACCCAGGAAGAACAAAATCATTATCACCAAAAAGATCCGATTGATCCATGTCATGACGCTGACCAGGTACTGATTCATCGGCTGAAACAGAGACCTCCGTATCACCACTTGTTCCTTTCTGAGTCTACATTTTGTATATTAAATTGATCAAAATTAGAACCAAAAGCAAACTAATCGAGGATCAGATAATAATATAATATGCAAAAGCACAAAACGACAAGCATGCTGCTAACTTTGTTAACAGTTTAATAATACTACTACATACATTATATTAAAAATTAGGGAAACGAGTGGAGATGATTAATTAATCCAAACGTACACGCGTGTTTGGGGTTTCCTGTTGCAGATGGGTAATGTGGAGCTTCCGGCTGCATCCGTCCGAGTCCGGCGTACGTTCAAGTAACGCCTTGAGCATAACTACTTGCTGGATCGCCTGAGATTTATTCCACGACGGACGTCTCATTCCTGCAGCGGCATCAAACAATCCATCTAAAAATACAAACACACCAGAACACAAATAAAATAGACCAAACAACCACCGGAAGGATGTAAACCTTTCTGTTTGAGGTACCGGCGGCAGTCTTCGCGAGTGAGTTGGGAAATGTCGTCTTCTGTGAGTTGGTGAAGAGGTTTATCTAGAAGTGACGTTGTTGAAGCGGAGAGCGGTGGTTCCTCCGTCGTCATGGCGGTCGTCAGAGGTCTAGGAAAGTCAAGAGATATCAAAAAGAGGTTTTCAATTTTCCCCCAATTTCGAATTACTATTTGGTTGAATAATTTCGTGGAAAAAATGGGGAGGTGGAGTCGAGAGCGTGTGTGGGACAGGTTAGCCGCCGCGTCACCTGAGCGGCTTTAGCGGCTCCTTTTTCCTCAACGTCACTGGAGCTCACAACTAGCCACCCCATGGTGCCTTGTATTATATCCGTCTTATTAGTACGAGTAAATTATACGGATGACTTCTTTTTTTTTTTTTTTTTTTTTCTACTCGGTATCGAGATTGAACAATTTTGATTTGACTATTTTTTTGAACGGCGGATTTTATAAGAAAACTAGCAAGAAGCTAGAAAAAGAAGGTCATCACAACAAATTACAAACTGAAGAAGGTTATGTAACCAAGAGGTCCAACTAATTTTAGTTTTTCTATACTTATTAGAAATCCAAAAAAATGATCTATAAATGGTTTCATCTAAAATAAAAGATTTCTTAGGTTGCGTCGTTCCAAAAATGATAGAATTACGAAAATTCCATAAACACCAAAACGTAGTGAAAATGACCGCATCAAAGGTTTGATGTTGCACTCTTTTTAACGAAAGAGAATCGGGCTACGAAGATGATCAATAGAGCACATAGGAGGAGTTTGGACGCCCCACCAAATAGCAACACGAGTCCAAATCTCAATGAGCTGATTACAACTGGCAAAAAGATGATCAAGAGATTCAACAGTATTAGAACAAACCGGACAAATGATCGAATTCATAGTGATCCCACGTACAGAAATATTCACTCTAGTAGGGATACTTCGAAGCTGCAATCTCTAAATGAAAATATTCACTTTGATTGGCACCCAAGAATTCCAACCGGTCTGAGATCTCCCCGATGATAACATATGAGTATCCAAAAAAGTTATGAGGGAGGAAACAAAAAAAGAATCAGAAGCGTCTATAGTCCATCCCAAACGGTCCGGTTGGGAATAAAGAGAGACATCCGACATCAAAGAAGTAAAATCAACCCATTGAGATTCCTTAATACCTCTTCTAGGAGTTCGCCTGAGAAGAGCAGAATCCCATCCGATAAGAAATCTATCACAGACAGTGAGCGATTTATGAGAGTCAAGAGCAAAAATCCTGTGAAAAGAAGCAGCCATGGGAACATCTCCCTTCCACACATCTCGCCAGAACGAAGTTCTATTCCCATCACCAATCCTAACAGGACAAAAAATTTGGAGATCAAGACCACAATTTTTTAACTGAACCAACATCTGAATAACACCATTCCACGGACCAATCGACCCTCTCCTCTGAGATAAGGAGTTGCACCCACCATCAGGACCATAAATAGCTTTGACAAATTTAACCCAAATCAAGTCTAGGTTGTGAAAAAATCTCCATCGCCATCTAAAAAGAAGAGCCTGATTGAAGGAAAACAAACTACCAATACCGAGCCCCCCTTCCGTTTTTCGAGCTAAAACTTTATCCCACCGAACCCAATGCATGCATCTCTCATCTAAATCAGCACCCCATAAGAACCTAGCCCGAAGAGACTTAAGGGTGTTAACAAATGAGATTGGAACCATGAAGATAGACATTAGGTAACTATCAAGGCTTCCAAGAACAGACTTGGTCAAAGAAAGACGTCCACCAGACGAAAGGATTTTAGCTTTCCAACTTGAGGGTTTCGAACGAAAACGATCAACAACAGAGGAACAAGCAGAAATTCGAGTCATATTCTGGCCAATAGGGACTCCAAGGTGAAAGAAAGGATATGAATCGGGAGCACACCCAACCTTACGAGCTGCCACCTCAACGTCAGCAAAAGGAACTCCAACTCCAATCAACTTACTTTTTTGCAAATTGATTCTGAGACCCGAGGCTAAGTAAAAACATCACAGGATAGGAATGATACGGGAGACATTAACGGGGTCCCAATGAGACATAATGATAGCATCATCAACATAAAACAAGTGAGAAATATCGATCCCACTGATAGAAATGTCAGGTAACACATTAGCAGTATGAGCTTTAAGCAAAGCAACATGAAGACCTTCCATCACCAAAATAAACAAGAAAGGAGACAAAGGATCTCCTTGTCTCAAACCACGTTGTATTTGAAATTCATCAGATGGGGACCCATTGACAAGAACCAAAGCTCTAGCATATCTAAGAAGCTCCATAATCCAGTCACACCACAAGTTGCCAAAGCCCATAATCTGCATAATCTCCAAAAGGTACTCCCACGAGACAGAATCAAAGGCCTTCTCAAAATCCACTTTAAAAATCATAAGTGGATGGTTCGTAGCTTTACTCCAGGAAACCAACTCATTAAGAAGAAACAGACCATCTAAAATTTGTCTACCTTTGACAAAGGCAGATTACTCAAGACTAACAATAGAGCCGATGATCGCAACCAACCTATTAGCTAAAAGTTTACCAATAATTTTGTATTGGCAACCTGTTAGGCTAATAAGTCTAAAATCTTTGATGATTTTAGGGTCTCGAACCTTAGGGATAACCGTGAAGAAAGAAGCATTACAACCTTTTGGAATGGAGCAATGATCATGAAAATGTTGAATAAAAGCAACCAAATCATCTGAGATAAGGTCCCAAAATCTCTTAAGAAAACCAAAATAGAAACCATCCAGCCCAGGAGCTCTATTATAACCACAATCCCAAACAACCCTTTTTATTTCTTCTCGAGAGAAAGGAGCTTGAAGAAAGAGAACCTGATCTTCCGTGAGAGAATGAAACTTATTAGAATTAGTAGAGGGTCGAATCCCTCTTTTCTTCATGAAAATATTTTGGTAATAAAGTTGGAACTCCTTCTTAACTCTCCCGTGATCATCAACCCAAGTACCATCAATCATGACGCCTTTGATAGCAAGTTGCCGCCTCTTCCTGTCACGCCCGCAGATTCGGGCTAGTCAATTTAGAGACGATAAGCGTCAAAAATGACCTTTTAATAGAAGATTATTTATAATAAATAATCTCAACTAAGTTTTAGTATATGTCACAAGGTTTCCGTACATATAAAGAACGTTGAAATCCGAGTTATAACGAAGAAGTTATGACCTATCAAAGTTTCGCGACAAAACCGGCACGACACCGGGAGTCATAAAAAGTGAGTTTATGATAAAATAAATTTTAGCCTTTGTGACCTAAAAGAAAGTTTTAGAGTACATCTCTACCTACACGTGGATATGAAGAACGTCGAAAACGGAGTTCATATGCAAAAATTATGACCTTCCGAAGATTCAGTTGTCTAAGGGCATGACACGTGACAGAAACCCTAGCCGCCTTAAGTCACAACGTGGACATGAAGGCCACGACGTGAAACATGTCCAGGACACTAATCGGGGCTAGAAAACACGTGTTGAAACTACGGGGTGACTCGTGGATGTTCATGACGTGACCCTGGGTATGCCATAACGTGAAATGGCCCAAAACACCCTATAAATAGCAGGTCCAGCCCTTGTTCTCCTTACACCATTTCTTTTCTTTTTCTCTCGTTTTTTGAGGCCGTTCTGCATCATGAGCCTAACGATCACGAACCGCTGACCGTTTTTAGCTAGATTATGTCAACTCACGCTACTAAAGTGAGTGTATATTATTTTCATCTTACATATAGATATGAAGTATTCTATATAAACTACGTGCTATGTGTGCATATTATCTGTATACTTGCTACCTATGATGGATGAACCATATTATACATGTTTTAATTTATTTAAACTGTATATGTATTTTATATCTACAAATATGTTTGGTAAAACATGAGTAGATGAATTAGATGATGTGTGATGAAAAAAATTGATGAGAGGTCTCGATGTTTAAGATGATCTAGTCATCTAGCAGAGTATAAACATAGTTATTCGTTATTGATCTGGGAGTATGGATCATACATACTAGATCCGGGAGTATGGATCAGGTAGAGGGGTTAGTTTTAGATCTGGGACTATGGATTAGGTATTTTTGAACTGAGTGTTTAACAGATGTTTTGAATTGTGTGTTTATCAGGTGTTTTTGAACTATATGTTCATTAGATGATTGCATTCACTAGGTGTTCATTAAGTATTTTTGAAGTACGTGTTTACCAGATGTTTTCAACTACGTGTTCACCAGTATTAATTTAAGAACCCTGGTAGCGATGGACTTCGTGCCTATTCCTTAGGTCGATCCTTAGGAATGAAGGATGGATGATTCTTAGAGTAGATCATTAAGATTAAAAAAGATAATGGGGATGGGTAGTTGTGTTGATTGCTTGATGATTAAATATAATAATTATATTATTGTGGGTTGAAAACCCTATGTACTCACCATGTTTCCCAACCTGACCCACTTAGTATATTTGTATAAGAGATGTCGATATGAAGCTACTTTGCACTGAGAGATTTAAATGAGATGTAGATCACTAGTGTAAATAAATGTAAGGTCTATTTATGCTTATGTTTAAGTATTGGCGATGGCATCCCAAAGTTTTAATATGAACAAAATACATTTTTTCGGAAATGCTTTGATAATATATTTATCATGTTTTTCTGCGAACAAATTCCGCAATATATTTATTTAAAAATATACTCTGATTTTCAAATAAAGCATAAACAAAATCGGTCTTTTCGGACCGTTAAATTGTGGATGTCATAGTTCCTATTAATAATACCATGGAAAATAAAAACCAAATAGTCCAAAAAAATCGAATAACAATTTATTATTTATTTATTTTTAAAATATCTATAATGATTTATTACTTTTGTAATTTATTTTCTCAAATAAATTTAAAAAAACCATCTAATAAAAGACATTAATATGCATTTTATCTTAAAAGTTTTTTATTTATTAATGCCACTTAAATATCGTATTAATTACAAAGGGTAATAATAAACCGTTGTTAAGTTTATGAAGCATGAACACTTGTAGTTATCATATTTATCACAAATTAATTAATATGTATATTATGAAAACATAAACTTAAAACCATGTATTTGCAAGGATGCGTAATTTTGGATATAAGGTACGACGTTTTGGGGTTTTCGTAATTTGAATAAATTTATTTTTGTAAACATAATGCTTTCACGATACATTGTATTTAAAAATTATTATATAAAAAGGTGTATTAGTATATGAACTTAAAACGTATACTAATTTCGAAAAGAATCTCAATACAGTAAAGAATTTATAAAATACGGTAATTAAGGAAAAAGTTTAAATGCAAAAATCTTGTGATTAATGTTTACGTTAACTAAATATATCTATAAATTGTAGCAATATCCAACATTATTGTCTCATATATTCGGTTCATTTCATTTAAAATGAAGATGATGTCAGGTGTTCTTGTTGTTGCAACCATGGTAGCAGTGATGGTGGTTCTCGTGGCGGCAAATGAGGCAAATTGTGATGTGAACCTGCTACTAGGTGCATGTGAAATACAACTAAAGGAAGGAGGAATGCCATCGGAAAAATGTTGTGACATCTTAACAAAACAATTACCATGCATATGTGGTTACCCAGAAAGACATGATTGGCCCGGTATTACCAAAACATGTGGTTTCTGTGATGTCCCATTTCCACCTTGTCCCTGAATTGTTTTTGTGTTTGCATTGATTACTCGAGGATTTGTAGTCCCAAAGAGGATGCATTTTGATTTTGATATGTCTCTTGATTACCAAATATACTACGTAATATGTGTTTGCATTACAATATATTGACTTGATTATATGCTTTTTTTTTGTATCTTTTGTCCCTATACGCGTGATTATTATTATTTTTTTTACTAGCTCATCAAAGATTGAAAATTATAATCGAATACTACTAGCTACTATGTCATCTTGATGGCATTTTTACACATTTGAATTTTGTATCGGATATACAGTCTTTATAACTAACATATCCCACACAAGGTGAGGTGAGATTATATATTTGAATTTTAATTTAGGCATAACACTTAAAAGAGTTATGCTTCAAAATTTTGTATATATCTTGATGTAAAAAAAACGTTGAAACAATGCTAAACAATTTTGTTAATCTATATCTATATTTATATTATCTTATAATTGAGGTCATTGAAATGAATATGGTTCAAGATAGGTCTTATTTTTGCACCATATTCAGTTGAAACTTCAAAACTCTTCAACTTATACTACTTAAATATTCAATTTCTTCAAGTGATATTAATTAATTTTGATTGATTACTAAAATTGTTTTGCCTATATAACAACAATTTCATACATACTTCTCTTCTCATTTTGTTTTAGTATCTAGAGTAATGTATGAATATGGAAAGAAGGTACGTTACTTATACATACATGTATATATAAACAAGATTTAAGGTGATTATTTACTTTTGTTAATTTATATTTCTATTTTAGAGTTGGTATGTGATCTTAGATCTCATAATTTGTATGCATTTTCTTTAAATTAATAGATAAATTCACTTTCATTATGACTGTATAATAGTTGGTATGTGTGTTGTGTGAATTGAAGTTGGGACGTGAAATGCCCAAAGGTTCTTTGTAAGTAAACTACACCAATTTGTTGTTATTTTTTATTTTGGCAAACCATTGTTTTGGAATCCAATATTTTAACCAATGATTACCATCACGTCTAATATGTCTTTTTAGAATTGATTATAGGTAGATGATGTTGTTTTTTTACCTATCAAACATTTACAACAAACACAAATAAGGGCACAATAGTTGCTTATATTACTTCCTTAAGCTGTTATATAATTTATAACACTGGTAGCGATGGACTTCGTGTCTATTCCTTAGGTCAATCCTTAGGAATGAAGGATGGATAATTCTTAGAGTAGATCATTTAGATTAAAAAAGATAATGGGGATGGGTAGTTGGGTTGATTGTTTGATGATTAAATATAATAATTATATTATTGTGGGTTGAAAACCCTATGTACTCACCATGTTTCCCAACCTGATCCACTCAGTATATTTGTATCAGAGGTGTCGATACGAAGCTACTTTACACTGAGAGGTTTAAATGAGATGTAGATCACTAGTGTAAATAAATGTAAGACCTGTTTATGCTTATGTTTCGGTATTGACGATGACATCCCAAAGTTTTAATATGAACAAAATACATTTCTTCGGAAATGCTTTGATAATATATTTATCATGTTTTTCTGTGAACAAATTCCGCAATATATTTATTTAAAAATATACTCTGATTTTCAAATAAAGCATAAACAAAATCAGTCTTTTTGGATCGTGAAATTGTGGATGTCATAGTTCCTGTTAATAATACCATGGAAAATAAGAACCAAATAGTCCAAAAAAATCGAATAACAATTTATTATTTATTTATTTTTAAAATATCTATAATGATTTATTACTTTTGTAATTTATTTTTTCAAATAAATTAAAAAAACAACCATCTAATAAAAAACATTAATATGCATTTTATTTTAAAAGTTTCTTTATTTATAATACCATTTAAATATCGTATTAATTACAAAGGGTAATAATAAACCGTTGTTAAGTTTATGAAGCATGAACACTTGTAGTTATCATATTTATCACAAATTAATTAATATATATGTTATGAAAACGTAAACTTAAAAGCATGTATTTGCAAGGATGCGTAATTTTGGATATAAGGTACTATTGTTGTACGTTTTGGGGTTTTCGTAATTTGAATAAATTTTATAAACATAATGCTTTCACAATACATTGTATTTAAAAATTATTATATAATAAGGTGTATTAGTATATGAACTTAAAACGTACAGTAATTTAGAAAAAAATCTCAATACAGTAAAGAATTTATAAAATACGGTAATTAAGGAAAAAGTTTAAATGCAAAAATCTTGTGATTAATTTTTACGTTAACTAAATATATCTATAAATTGTAGCAATATCCAACATTATTGTCTCATATATTCGGTTCATTTCAATCAAAATGAAGATGATGTCAGGTGTTCTTGTTGTTGCAACCATGGTAGTAGTGATGGTGGTTCTCGTGGCGGCAAATAAGGCAAATTGTGATGTGAACTTGCTACTAGGTGCATGTGAAATACAACTAAAGGAAGGAGGAATGCCATCGGAAAAATGTTGTGACATCTTAACAAAACAATTACCATGCATATGTGGTTACCCAGAAAGACATGATTGGCCCGGTATTACCAAAACATGTGGTTTCTGTGATGTCCCATTTCCACCTTGTCCCTGAATTGTTTTTGTGTTTGCATTGATTACTCGAGGATTTGTAGTCCCAAAGAGGATGCATTTTGATTTTGATATGTCTCTTGATTACCAAATATACTACGTAATATGTGTTTGCATTACAATATATTGACTTGATTATATGCTTTTTTTTTTGTATCTTTTGTCCATATACGCCTGATTATTATTATTTTTTTTCACTAGCTCATCAAAGATTGAAAATTGTAATCGAATACTACTAGATACTATATCATCTTGATGGCATTTTTACACATTTGAATTTTGTATCGGATATATAGTCTTTATAACTAACATGTCCCACACAAGGGGAGGTGAGATTTTATATTTGAATTTTAATTTAGGCATAACACTTAAAAGAGTTATGCTTCAAAATTTTATACATATCTTGATGTAAAAAAACGTTGAAACAATGCTAAAGAATTGTGTTAATTTATATCTATATTTATATTATCTTATAATTGAGGTCATTCAAATGAATATGGTTCAAGATAGGTTTTATTTTTGCACCATATTCAGTTGAAACTTCAAAACTCTTCAACTTATACTACTTAAATATTCAATTTCTTAAAGTTATATTAATTAATTTTGATTGATTACTAAAATTGTTTTGCCTATATAACAACAATTTCATACATACTTCTCTTCTCATTTTGTTTTAGTATCTAGAGTATATGTATGAATATGGAAAGAAGGTACGTTACTTATACATACATGTATATATAAACAAGATTTAAGGTGATTATTTACTTTTGTTAATTTATATTTCCATTTTAGAGTTGGTATGTGATCTTAGATCTCATAATTTGTATGCATTTTCTTTAAATTAATAGATAAATTCACTTCCATTATGACTATATAATAGTTGGTATGTGTGTTGTGTGAATTGAAGTTGGGACGTGAAATACCCAAATGTTCTTTGTTAGTAAACTACACCAATTTGTTGTTATTTTTTATTTTGGCAAACATTT
Organism: Lactuca saligna; assembly: GCF_052625555.1. Classification (NCBI taxonomy): domain Eukaryota; kingdom Viridiplantae; phylum Streptophyta; class Magnoliopsida; order Asterales; family Asteraceae; genus Lactuca; species Lactuca saligna. The sequence goes on along the minus strand of NC_136424.1, from coordinate 69,730,801 downwards.
GTTTTGGAATTCAATATTTTAACCAATGATTACCATCATGTCCAATATGTCTTTTTAGAATTGATTATAAGTAGATGATTTTGTTTTTTTTTTTACCTATCAAACATTTACAACAAACACAAATAAGGGCACAATAGTTCCTTATATTACTTCCTTAAGCTATTATATAATTTATAACCCTGGTAGTGATGGACTTCGTGCCTATTCCTTAGGTCAATCCTTAGGAATGAAGGATGGATGATTCTTAAAGTAGATCATTAAGATTAAAAAAGATAATGGGGATGGGTAGTTGGGTTGATTGTTTGATGATTAAATATAATAATCATATTATTGTGGGTTAAAAACCCTATGTACTCACCATGTTTCCCAACCTGATCCACTCAGTATATTTGTATCAGAGGTGTCGATACGAAGCTACTTTACACTGAGAGATTTAAATGAGATGTAGATCACTAGTGTAAATAAATGTAAGGTCTGTTTATGCTTATGTTTCAGTATTGACGATGACATCCCAAAGTTTTAATATGAACAAAATACATTTCTTCGGAAATGCTTTGATAATATATTTATCATGTTTTTCTGGGAACAAATTCCGCAATATATTTATTTAAAAATATACTCTTATTTTCAAATAAAGCATAAACAAAATCGGTTTTTTCGGGCCGTTAAATTGTGGATGTCATAGTTCCTGTTAATAATACCATGGAAAATAAGAAGCAAATAGTCGAAAAAAATCGAATAACAGTTTACTATTTATTTATTTTTAAAATATCTATAATGATTTATTACTTTTGTTATTTATTTTTTCAAATAAATTTTAAAAAAAACCATCTAATAAAAAACATTAATATGCATTTTATCTTAAAAGTTTTTTATTTATTAATACCATTTAAATATCGTATTAATTACAAAGGGTAATAATAAAGCGTTGTTAAGTTTATGAAGCATGAACACTTCTAGTTATCATATTTATCACAAATTAATTAATATGTATGTTATGAAAACGTAAACTTAAAACCATGTATTTGATGGGTTTTTGGTCATAAGACATCCTATGTGCTCATACAAACCCTAAAGCTTGGATCTAGGTTTCTCTATTGTACATGCAAGTTATCCAAGACTATAAACCCTAATTCTAGCATTCAAGTAATCATATTAACATAAGAATAGGTTTATAATGTTACCTTGATTGTTATGTAGCATTAACAATCCCAAATCTCCTTGATTTGACTTTGGAATGCTTAGAGTCACAAGTGTCACTCCTCTAATGGCTTACAAACACCATAAGCAAGAGGATGAAGAGGAAAGAGGTTGGAGGCTGCCAAAAACGTGTGAAACCCTAACACAAAGCTTAGCCACGTTTTTGAGCCTTAAGGGGTCTTTATATAGTTATGCTATTAGGGTTATCTAACAAGGAAACCCTAATTTGGATGCTTAAGCCCTAAGCAACCCATAGACTCCTTTTAATCAAGCCCTTGGACGATTTCCTTATGGGCTTCCCCATAGAATTCGTCCAACCCTTGATATAAGGCAATCCATGGCCCAAATTGCAATTATCTTATAATTACAATTCTAATCCCTTAAGTTTAATTAATCTCTTTTAGTCACAAAACTAATTACCAATTAATTATTGACTAATATTAATTAAACAATATGATTTCTCCTTTAATATATTATTCCCATAATATATTAATAAATCATATTTAGTCCTTTCTCTCCAAAATTTATCCTATCAAGTTGCTTTGGTGAAGGCAACCCAAAAGGACCATGCACCATCGGGTCAAGTACATACCAAAATAGTTATGGACTTAGACACTAATCCAAACAGTCTCCCACTTGGATAAGTCTAATAACTATTATGCGTATGACTTCAGATCCTGATCTGCAATCATAGCTTTCCAAAGCCGATGTCAACTCTGATCCTATCAGATTCGCGTGTCCTTAGATAAGGGATCATATATTCCTCCATTCTAGATATCGTCTGAGATATGATTTCTAATCATTCTCTTTGTACTATATCTCGATTTCCGTTTTATGACGACTGACTAATTGAACAAATCAAATTAGCCCTAGCCCGACCGAGCATTTACGTTTGTCATCACTAAACCATCGAGGGGCCCAAAGATATCGCTTTTATCCTACCTTGGATAAAAGGAACGGATAAACTTTGATACAATGCTTGCTTTCACTCACTAACCAAATCACACACAACAAAATGTTTTATAACACCAAGCTACTAGTGCGTTTACATATTATCAATGTGCAACCGATTAGTAAGATACAACTCACACATCTCAGTTTCAAGAATATAAGATGTTATCGTCTCACCAATCATTCGTGATACAATTCGTGGAGTGATCCAAGCGAGCGTGGGTTTAATCCAATGCTTAAATTCATATTCATAAGCACTCATGAACGTTGCCGCAAACGTTTTCTTATGTCTAATACTCTTTTAGACAATCCACACACCAATTCACGACAATCTTCATTCATATCTACTTCCAACATATGAATGACTGTGGCCCGTTCGAATAATTCGATTATTCTTAATAAACTCAATTATTCTGGAAGTCAAAACATGCAAAGTGAAACACAAGAATAATACTAATCCCATATGGCCTCAACCCTTTGAGTATAAATAAAACTCCTTTTATTTATCACCATATCGATTACTCATTGTTTGTTGTTTCGGGTAATCAACTTCTTACTTGAATTATAACACTTGTCCTATGCTCTTAGCATGCACACAATGTTTACCTATGGTTCTTACTTTGTGAAATAGATCAAATTGAAACACATTTCCAATCACTCTCATTTCACAACTCCAAATCCTTTTCATAAGTGAAAGAATATCAAATTCTTGCTACTTATAGAATATGCTAGATTCTAACATTCTATGCAATCATCCTTTCGTAATATCACTGCACCAAAGTCACAAAGACTATTGCCAATGATATTACAAAATCTTCTATCGGAGATTGTTACAAGACAATTCCTTAGATATGATGTCTCTCACTCAAAGTACATTCCTTTGAACATCCTTTTGCATAAAAGTTTCTAATCTAGACATAGATTTTCAATATTCAATTCCTAATATGGACATGCTTCCATATTTTCCATATGACAACTCATTCTTAATAGAATCTTTTCTATTCATAATAACGTCGATATGGTCCATTCAATACCATGCTTCCAACTACTCATAAGGAACCCATCCTCGTCGAACTTTGGATTGTCCTTTGATAGTTGTTTAATTATTTTAGTCAAAACCAATTCTAGTCCCTTTTCCCTCTAAATGCGCTAGACATTTGGAAAATTTTAGAATGGTCAAATATTAAAGCACTTGCAATCGATCCTTTACCCGAAGCGTATGGGACACGATGCATAATGTTTTATTTGCTATGTTCTCAAAATTCGAATTGTGAAGAGGAATGCCGTAATCATAATCGAAAATTTTAAGAACACACTATGTACCTTTGACTAAATTTATTAACATTTCTCAACCTAAGCCTTTAGATTTGAAATGAAGCATAATATTCTCTCCCTTAATTATAGCAAAACAACTATTCCATCTTTACAACTTTGCAAAGAATGACTCTTGTTTTCTATAATTAATATTGCCAACTTGCAATACTTTCCTTAATAATCATACAATCATAACATTTATGCTCCCACTATCATGATGATTATTATAAAACATAACACTTATGCTCCCACTAGCTTCGACATGTATTCATAAACATCTTAACTTTCAGAAAACAATACCTATTGAATTTCTTAAGTCAATGTTTCTAATACTTAGTACTTTGATAATCCTTTATCAAAGCTCCTTGAACTTATACACCTTTGCCTTAGATAGTTCATATGTGTGTCTAAAACACATAAAACTAATTGCCAAACCTCGCAATTCAAATTATGGAAAGGGATACCGTAACCATAATCGAATTCGAGAATGCAATTTTACAATCACTATCTTCTTAAAATCTTTCTTAGTGAAAGCATTTCCTCACAATCATTTTCATGAAGGAAGAAATCTTATGACACTTAGATTTAAACAGTGTATTTGTTCCTATCCATGTGAATTTGTCAAAACCAAAGTTTACGACAAATTCAAACTCATATGGATCGAACTTTCTTAATCTTGATTTCTTGCCTTATGGTAGCACAGCTGCCCACCACGTCTTCCAAGCAGTTAAGCAGCTCACCTTTTCCTATCAATATACCTTTCATTGATTAAGGTGCTTTGCCTTTTATGCGTTCAAAATGAGAACTCATAGGACTCACATGCATAATTAACTCAATTGGAACAACACAGAATCAAAATATTGTCAACACGATAGGTTGCAAACCTCAACTCGTGTGCTAGTGATGATCGATAAGGTTTATTTGATTTGTTCTTGAAACCTTTCAAGACCATTAAGACTCCCACTGACTCCTTGACATATAAGATTCTCTTGTTAATAACCATTTCTTGACAAAACAAATATTCAAGAGTTAGTGTAGCTTTTATCAAAACACTTCATTAATTGGTCCTAGTTGGCCTTTGTCTTATCCAAGACATCACAACTTTCCACATTTGATGAATGTTATAAACCTTCTTAATACTTTTCACTCATTGTCACAATCTTAACTCTAAGACTTGTTTTGGAACGAAGTATGATTGACTTCTTGATTTAACCATTTCTTCAATTCTTGATTCCTCTACTTAGACATACAATTGTACTAAGACTCACTTAGAGGATCAATTAAGATATGGTTCTTAATCATAAAGACCTATCATAAAGCATAAAAGGTACTCTCCCTTCTTCTTAGAATGGAGAAACTTGTATCTTTCTGCCTACTTGATTCTTATTCGTTTTGCTATTGATTTAAACCTTTTTAATCAATTCCGAATTATACTTAATCTTATGAGTATAATCATATTTACTAAACCTTTAGTAAATTATGACGAATATCTTTGTTTCTCTTATGATGGACTTGATCAACACACAACTTTGTGTGCTCGATCTCATAGTCCTTTCACTTGACATTTTGTCAACGAATTAGTCTAATTTCCAAATATGAAAATTCTCATTCATCATGCAACCAAGTTGCGTGATTCCAAATTTCTGTCCAATTGAAATTTGGGCGATGAGAAACTCTCCCTATTTGGTAAATTCTTGACATTTCCATAAATAAGAATCATATCCATTTGTTGTAGAAATATTTAAACATCAATTTTCATAACAATTTCATTGCAAGGAAGTAAACAAATAAATAAGTCAAACAAAATTTATTTTATTTATAAAAGCAGCGGAAAATATTTGTCCTTACAATGCAAAATCCATTGAAAACTATGTATTTCAAAAGGAAAATTTCTAACAACTCTATCATAACTATCTAAGCTCAAAATCTAATCTTCAAGTCCATGCGATCAAGATCCATTTTTTGTGATTAGATTCATCTTGCTCTTTCACCAAGCTTCCTTTCTTTTCACCGATCCTACAAAAGATTCAAATGCAATCTTATCACATCATGTATTTTGAATCAATGAATAGAAACTTAACGAAGTAAGATAATGGATTTTACCTGAAGCGCAGTCATACTCTTTGACTCTCCCATCTTTGGAATTTTCAGGCTCTTGGGGCAGACTTCTATCCAACGCCCTTCCTCTTGGCAGCAAACGCAGGTCGCTTCTCTTAGAACGTCCTCGGAAGCATGGTCGGTTGACTCTCCCAACAAATACGCTCCATTGCTTCGCCAAATCATTTCTGATTCAGCAGCAATGAGCATGTAAGTTAGGTCAATGAGGTTGTTGTCATGATCCATCATATAATACTTTCTTTTGAACTCATTATATGATTCAGGGAGTGATTGCAGAACCCAGTTCACAGCCAACTCATCGGGAAATGACACACCCAACATAATCAACCTATCGATGTGTGATTTCATTCCTAAAATGTGGGCACACACGGATTTACCATCTTCATGTTTCATTTCCAATAGGGCCTTAGTGATATTGAACCTTTCAATTCTTCGATCTTGTGAGTTAGCGAGAACAATTGGAGGAGGTGGAGGAAGTGAAGCATGATTTCTTGTTCCTCGATCGAATCGTGAAATAACATCTTCATGTGGAATACTTGTTCCATGGGATTTGGGAAGACCATGGTTGTCGAATTTTGACATCTACAAAACGGGAGAAAACAATTCAAGTTAGTTGATCTATTGAGTCCTTAGTAAATCACCCAAATGAGATACTAAGGCTAGGATCCAACACAATACGCTACAACCTAGAAGAGGGATGCCATAATCTAGTTGCAGAATATTTGAAGGTAAATGAATGACGATTCACTAATTTCCACCATGAAAAACGAAAAAGAAATTTAAGTTTTAAATCTATGAAAACTCCTAGATCCTTTGAGATTCATTGAACATTTCAATGGCATGTTTAAATCTCGATATGCCCCTTTTGTTTGTGACTGGGATGCCGAGGATCACAAAGCGGGTGTGAATAACCATGCAAACTTACATGGTGCCCTCACATGTTACAGTCACCTATTCGATGTGCCGGTAAACCACACATGCTCCACCGAACTATGACAAACATTGAGTCACCCTTTGATACCTTTGCTTAGAACCATTTAGTGTGTCGGTAAACCACACACGCTCCACTAACGTCTTCGCAAGGTCACAAAGTGTAATTTCATGGAATTGCATCAATTCACTTTGCCTAAGTAACTAAGATTGGGAATTTGTAAAAACATTTAGTTACTTTTGTATTTCATTATACTTATAATGGAAGGTTTCGTCCTATCCTACCCGTTCGGCTAACGACCCTCCACTAGTCAAGAGTGTCGTGAGTAAGAGTGGATACCCATTCAATCGCCATATTATAGGCAATTTCCTTAAACACCCCTTATAGACCAGCTTCGTGAATGAGGCCTACTAACGGTAAGACTGACTTTTACTCATACATACATACATATATATATATATATATATATATATATATATATATATATATATATAATGTTAGATCTCTAATGTTATATATATATATAGTATAGGGTGTATTTTACACTTTTAAAATACTAGGTGGTCTAATTCAACAATTATACTTTTAATTCAATTAAATTGTAAACCTAAACTTTTATGGATTTATTAAACCTCCTTTAATTATACACCTTAATTAATTAATAAAACCATAAGGGTGTCAATTGAACTTTTCAAAACATACTAGGGTTTTAGAATTTAACATTCCTAATTAAACTCTTAATCAACTTTTAAATTCCAAAACTTGAGGGAAAGTTTTGAAACATTTCAAAACATTAGGGTTAGAATTTAAATATACATCAAAATTAAACTTTTTAATCAAAATTTAAATTCAAAAACTTGATGGCAAGTTTTGAAACCTTTTTCAAAACATTAGGGTTTTAACTATTTAAATTTCAAAACTTCAAAACTTTTGGGTTCAAATTTAAACTATAAAACCTAAAGGGGAAAATATGAAACTTTTCATAACAACAAGGATCAAATAACAAATAATTCAAATTAACATTTAATCACATAATTATCCATATTTGATTTATTTAATGATTTCTTGCAAAACAATTTATCAATTTACTCAAAATAATTAATCAATTATCTTATAAGGAAACAATTATCTTATTAATTGATAAATATCTTCATTTAGATCAAAAATATAGTCAAATATATCATATAATCGGATTAATATTGATCTAACATGATAAGGTAACTATCCATATGCAAAAACAGCAAGAAATCCCGAGATAAGCACTATCTGACGAGTTGACTCGTCGAGTCAAGCTTGGACTCGGCGAGTTCAACTATAGACTCGGCGAGTCCAGCCTCTAGAACACCAAAAATCAAATTTTTAAGATATACAATGCATCAATACAATTGAAACCATCCTTGGCTCTGATACCACTGATGGGTTTTTGGTCATAAGACATCCTATGTGCTCATATAAACCCTAAAGCTTGGATCTAGGTTTCTCTATTGTACATGCAAGTTATCCAAGACTATAAACCCTAATTCCAGCATTCAAGTAATCATATTAACATAAGAATAGGTTTATAATGTTATCTTGATTGTTATGTAGCAATAACAATCCCAAATCTCCTTGATTTGACTTTGGAATGCTTAGAGTCACAAGTGTCACTCCTCTAATGGCTTACAAACACCATAAGCAAGAGGATGAAGAGGAGAGAGGTTGGAGGCTGCCAAAAACGTGTGAAACCCTAACACAAAGCTTAGCCACGTTTTTGATCCTTAAGGGGTCTTTATATAGTTGGGCTATTAGGGTTATCTAACAAGGAAACCCTAATTTGGATGCTTAAGCCCTAAGCAACCCATATACTCCTTTTAATCAAGCCCTTGGACGATTTCCTTATGGGCTTCCCCATAGAATTCGTCCAACCCTTGATATAAGGCAATCCATGGCCCAAATTGCAATTATCTTATAATTACAATTCTAGTCCCTTAAGTTTAATTAATCTCTTTTAGTCACAAAACTAATTACCAATTAATTATTGACTAATATTAATTAAACAATATGATTTCTCCTTTAATATATTATTCCCATAATATATTAATAAATCATATTTAGTCCTTTCTCTCCATAATTCATCCTATCAAGTTGCTTTGGTGAAGGCAACCCAAAAGGACTATGCACCATCGGGTCAAGTACATACCAAAATAGTTATGGACTTAGACACTAATCAAACAGTATTTGCAAGGATGCGTAATTTTGGATATAAGGTACTATTGTTGTACGTTTTGGGGTTTTCATAATTTGAATAAATTTATTTTTGTAAACATAATGCTTTCACGATACATTGTATTTAAAAATTATTATATAATAAGGTGTATTAGTATATGAACTTAAAACATATAGTAATTTAGAAAAGAATCTCAATACAGTCAAGAATTTATAAAATACGGTGATTAAGGAAAAAGTTTAAATGCAAACATCTTGTAATTAATGTTTACGTTAACTAAATATATCTATAAATTGTAGCAATATCCAACATTATTGTCTCATATATTCGGTTCATTTCATTCAAAATGAAGATGGTGTCAGGTGTTCTTGTTGTTGCAACCATGGTAGCAGTGATGGTGGTTCTCGTGGCGGCAAATGAGGCAAATTGTGATGTGAACCTGCTACTAGGTGCATGTGAAATACAACTAAAGGAAGGAGGAATGCCATCGGAAAAATGTTGTGACATCTTAACAAAACAATTACCATGCATATGTGGTTACCCAGAAAGACATGATTGGCCCGGTATTACCAAAACATGTGGTTTCTGTGATGTCCCATTTCCACCTTGTCCCTGAATTGTTTTTGTGTTTGCATTGAGTACTCGAGGATTCGAAGTCCCAAAGAGGATGCATTTTGATTTTGATATGTCTCATGATTACCAAATATACTACGTAATATGTGTTTGCATTACAATATATCTACTTGATTATATGCTTTTTTTTTTTATCTTTTGTCCCTATACACCAGATTATTTTTATTATTTTTTTTACAAGCTCATCAAAGATTGAAAATTGTAATAGAATACTACTAGCTACTATGTCATCTTGATGGCATTTTTACACATTTGAATTTTGTATCGGATATATAGTCTTTAGAACTAACATGTCCCACACAAGCGGAAGTGAGATTATATATTTGAATTTTAATTTGGGCAAAACACTTAAAAGAGTTATGCTTCAAAATTTTGTATATATATTGATGTAAAAAAAACGTTGAAACAATGCTAAAGAATTGTGTTAATATATATATCTATATTTATATTATCTTATAATTGAGGTCATTCAAATGAATATGGTTAAAGATAGGTCTTATTTTTGCACCATATTCTGTTGAAACTTCAAAACTCTTCAACTTATACTACTTAAATATTCAATTTCTTCAAGTTATATTTATTAAATTTGATTGATTACTAAAATTGTTTTGCCTATATAACAACAATTTCATACGTACTTCTCTTCTCATTTTGTTTTAGTATGTAGAGTATATGTATGAATATGGAAAGAAGGTACGTTACTTATACATACATGTATATATAAACAAGATTTAAGGTGATTATTTACTTTTGTTAATTTATATTTCTATTTTAGAGTTGGTATGTGATCTTAGATCTCATAATTTGTATGCATTTTCTTTAAATTAATAGATAAATTCACTTTCATTATGACTGTATAATAGTTGGTATGTGTGTTGTGTGAATTGAAGTTGGGACGTGAAATACCCAAAGGTTCTTTGTAAGTAAACTACACCAATTTGTTGTTATTTTTTATTTTGGCAAACCATTGTTTTGGAATCCAATATTTTAACCAATGCTTACCATCATGTCCAATATGTCTTTTTAGAATTGATTATAGGTAGATGATGTTGTTTTTTTTACCTATCAAACATTTACAACAAACACAAATAAGGGCACAATAGTTCCTTATATAACTTCCTTAAGCTATTATATAATTTATAACCCTGGTAGTGATGGACTTCGTGCCTATTCCTTAGTTCAATCCTTAGGAATGAAGTATGGATGATTCTTAGAGTTGATCATTAAGATTAAAAAAGATAATGAGGATGGGTAGTTGGGTTGATTGTTTGATGATTAAATATAATAATTATATTATTCTGGGTTGAAAACCCTATGTACTCACCATGTTTCCCAACCTGACCCACTCAGTGTATTTGTATCAGAGGTGTCCATACGAAGCTACTTTACACTGAGAGATTTAAATGAGATGTAGATCACTAATGTAAATAAATGTAAGGTCTGTTTATGCTTATGTTTCAGTATTGATGATAACATCCCAAAGTTTTAATATGAACAAAATACATTTATTCGGAAATGCTTTGATAATATATTTATCATGTTTTTCTGGGAACAAATTCCGCAATATATTTATTTAAAAATATACTCTGATTTTCAAATAAAGCATAAACAAAATCGGTTTTTTCGGGCCGTTAAATTGCGGATGTCATAGTTACTGTTAATAATACCATGGAAAATAAGAACCAAATCGTCCAAAAAAATCGAATAACAATTTATTATTTATTCATTTTTCAAATATCTATAATGATTTATTACTTTTGTAATTTATTTATTCAAATAAATTTAAAAAAAACCATCTAGTAAAAAACATTAATATGCATTTTATCTTAAAAGTTTTTTATATATTAATACCATTTAAATATCGTATTAATTACAAAGGGTGATAATAAACCGTTGTTAAGTTTATGAAGCATGAACACTTGTAGTTATCATATTTATCACAAATTAATTAATATGTGTGTTATGAACACGTAAACTTAAAACCATGTATTTGCAAGGATGCGTAATTTTGGATATAAGGTACGATTGTTGTACGTTTTGAGGTTTTCGTAATTTGAATAAATTTATTTTTATAAACATAATGCTTTCACGATACATTGTATTTAAAACTTATTATATAATAAGGTGTATTAATATATGAACTTAAAACGTATAGTAATTTAGAAAAGAATCTCAATACAGTAATGAATTTATAAAATACGGTGATTAAGGAAAAAGTTTAAATGCAAATATCTTGTAATTAATGTTTACGTTAACTAAATATATCTATAAATTGTAGCAATATCCAACATTATTGTCTCATATATTCGGTTCATTTCATTCAAAATGAAGATGATGTCAGGTGTTCTTGTTGTTGCAACCATGGTAGCAGTGATGGTGGTTCTCGTGGCGGCAAATGAGGCAAATTGTGATGTGAACCTGCTACTAGGTGCATGTGAAATACAACTAAAGGAAGGAGGAATGCCATCGGAAAAATGTTGTGACATCTTAACAAAACAATTACCATGCATATGTGGTTACCCAGAAAGACATGATTGGCCCGGTATTACCAAAACATGTGGTTTCTGTGATGTCCCATTTCCACCTTGTCCCTGAATTGTTTTTGTGTTTGCATTGATTACTCGAGGATTTGTAGTCCCAAAGAGGATGCATTTTGATTTTGATATGTCTCTTGATTACCAAATATACTACGTAATATGTGTTTGCATTACAATATATTGACTTGATTATATGCTTTTTTTTGTATCTTTTGTCCCTATACGCGTGATTATTATTATTTTTTTTACTAGCTCATCAAAGATTGAAAATTATAATCGAATACTACTAGCTACTATGTCATCTTGATGACATTTTTACACATTTGAATTTTGTATCGGATATACAGTCTTTATAACTAACATATCCCACACAAGGTGAGGTGAGATTATATATTTGAATTTTAATTTAGGCATAACACTTAAAAGAGTTATGCTTCAAAATTTTGTATATATCTTGATGTAAAAAAAACGTTGAAACAATGCTAAGGAATTGTGTTAATCTATATCTATATTTATATTATCTTATAATTGAGGTTATTCAAATGAATATGGTTCAAGATAGGTTTTATTTTTGCACCATATTCAGTTGAAACTTGAAAACTCTTCAACTTATACTACTTAAATATTCAATTTCTTTAAGTTATATTAATTAATTTTGATTGATTACTAAAATTGTTTTGCCTATATAACAACAATTTCATACATACTTCTCTTCTCATTTTGTTTTAGTATCTAGAGTATATGTATGAATATGGAAAGAAGGTACATTACTTATACATACATGTATATATAAACAAGATTTAAGGTGATTATTTACTTTTGTTAATTTATATTTCTATTTTAGAGTTGGTATGTGATCTTAGATCTCATAATTTGTATGCATTTTATTTAAATTAATAGATAAATTCACTTTCATTATGACTATATAATAGTTGGTATATGTGTTGTGTGAATTGAAGTTGGGACGTGAAATACCCAAATGTTCTTTGTTAGTAAACTAAACCAATTTGTTGTTATTTTTTATTTTGGCACACATTTGTTTTGGAATTCAATATTTTAACCAATGATTACCATCATGTCCAATATGTCTTTTTAGAATTGATTATAGGTAGATGATTTTGTTTTTGTTACCTATCAAACATTTACAACAAACACAAATAAGGGCACAATAGTTCCTTATATTACTTCCTTAAGCTGTTATAAAATTTATAACCCTGGTAACGATGGACTTCGTGCCTATTCCTTAGGTCAATCCTTAGGAATGAAGGATGAATGATTCTTAGAGTAGATCATTAAGATTAAAAAATATAAGGGGGATGCATAGTTGAGTTGATTGTTTGATGATTAAATATAATAATTATATTATTGTGGGTTGAAAACCCTATGTACTCACCCTGTTTCCCAACCTAACCCACTCAGTGTATTTGTATCAGAGGTGTCCATACGAAGCTACTTTACACTGAGAGATTTAGATGAGATGTGGATCACTAATGTAAATAAATGTAAGGTCTGTTTATGTTTATGTTTCAGTATTGATGATAACATCCCAAAGTTTTAATATGAACAAAATACATTTCTTCGGAAATGCTTTGATAATATATTTATCATGTTTTTCTGGGAACAAATTCCGCAATATATTTATTTAAAAATATACTCTGATTTTCAAATAAAGCATAAACAAAATCGGTCTTTTCGGGCCGTTAAATTGCGGATGTCATAGTTACTGTTAATAATACCATGGAAAATAAGAACCAAATCGTCCAAAAAAATCGAATAACAATTTATTATTTATTTATTTTTCAAATATCTATAATGATTTATTACTTTTGTAATTTATTTTTTCAAATAAATTTAAAAAAAACCATCTAGTAAAAAACATTAATATGCATTTTATTTTAAAAGTTTTTTATATATTAATACCATTTAAATATCGTATTAATTACAAAGGGTAATAATAAACCGTTGTTAAGTTTATGAAGCATGAACACTTGTAGTTATCATATTTATCACAAATTAATTAATATGTATGTTATGAAAACGTAAACTTAAAACCATGTATTTGCAAGGATGCGTAATTTTGGATATAAGGTACGATTGTTGTACGTTTTGGGGTTTTCGTAATTTGAATAAATTTATTTTTGTAAACATAATTCTTTCACGATATATTGTATTTAAAAATTATTATATAATAAGGTGTATTAGTATATGAACTTAAAACGTATAGTAATTTATAAAAGATCTCAATACAGTAAAGAATTTATAAAATACGGTGATTAAGGAAAACGTTTAAATGCAAACATCTTGTAATTAATGTTTACGTTAACTAAATATATCTATAAATTGTAGCAATATACAACATTATTGTCTCATATATTCGGTCCATTTCATTCAAAATGAAGATGGTGTCAGGTGTTCTTGTTGTTGCAACCATGGTAGCAGTGATGGTGGTTCTCGTTGCGGCAAATGAGGCAAATTGTGATGTGAACCTGCTACTAGGTGCATGTGAAATACAACTAAAGGAAGGAGGAATGCCATCGGAAAAATGTTGTGACATCTTAACAAAACAATTACCATGCATATGTGGTTACCCAGAAAGACATGATTGGCCCGGTATTACCAAAACATGTGGTTTCTGTGATGTCCCATTTCCACCTTGTCCCTGAATTGTTTTTGTGTTTGCATTGATTACTCGAGGATTTGTAGTCTCAAAGAGGATGCATTTTGATTTTGATATGTCTCCTGATTACCAAATATACTACGTAATATGTATTTGCATTACAATATATTTACTTGTTTATATCCTTTTTTTTGTATCTTTTGTCCCTATACACCTGATTATTTTTATTATTTTTTTTTACTAGCTCATCAAAGATTGAAAATTGTAATCGAATACTACTAGCTACTAGCTCATCAAAGATTGAAAATTGTAATCGAATACTACTAGCTACTATGGCCTCTTGATGGCATTTTTACACATTTGAATTTTGTATCGGATATATAGTCTTTAGAACTAACATGTCCCACACAAGCGGAAGTGAGATTATATATTTGAATTTTAATTTGGGCATAACACTTAAAAGAGTTATGCTTCAAAATTTTGTATATATCTTGATGTAAAAAAACGTTGAAACAATGCTAAAGAATTGTGTTAATCTATATCTATATTTATGTTATCTTATAATTGAGGTCATTCAGATGAATATGGTTGAAGATAGGTCTTATTTTTGCACCATATTCAGTTGAAACTTGAAAACTCTTCAACTTATACTACTTAAATATTCAATTTCTTCAAGTTATATTAATTAAATTTGATTGATTACTAAAATTGTTTTGCCGATATAACAACAATTTCATACATACTTCTTTTCTCATTTTGTTTTGGTATCTAGAGTATATGTATGAATATGGAAAGAAGGTACGTTACTTATACATACATGTATATATAAACAAGATTTAAGGTGATTATTTACTTTTGTTAATTTATATTTGTATTTTAGAGTTGGTATGTGATCTTAGATCTCATAATTTGTATGCATTTTCTTTAAACTAATAGATAAATTCACTTTCATTGTGACTGTATAATAGTTGGTATGTGTGTTGAGTGAATTGAAGTTGTGACGTGAAATACCCAAAGGATCTTTGTTAGTAAACTACACCAATTTGTTGTTATTTTTTATTTTGGCAAACCATTGTTTTGGAATCCAATATTTTAACCAATGATTACCATCATGTCCAATATGTCTTTTTAGAATTGATTATAGGTAGATCATTTTGTTTTTTTTACCTATGAAACATTTACAACAAACACATATAAGGGCACAATAGTTCCTTATATTACTTCCTTAAGCTGTTATATAATTTATAACCTTCGTAGCGATGGACTTCGTACCTATTCTTTAGGTCAATCCTTAGGAATGAAGGATGGACGATTCTTAGAGTTGATCATTAAGATTAAAAAAGAAAATGAGGATGGGTAGTTGGGTTGATTGTTTGATGATTAAATATAATACTTATATTATTCTGGGTTGAAAACCCTATGTACTCATCATGTTTCCCAACCAAACCCACTCAGTATATTTGTATCAGAAGTGTCCATACGAAGCTAGTTTACACTGAGAGATTTAAATGAGATGTAGATCACTAGTGTAAATAAATGTAAGGTCTGTTTATGCTTATGTTTCAGTATTGACGATGACATCCCAAAGTTTTAATTTGAACAAAATACAATTCTTCGTAAATGTTTTGATAATATATTTATCATGTTTTTCGACGAACAAATTCCGCATTATATTTATTTAAAAATATACTATGATTTTCAAATAAAGCATAAACAAAGTTGGTCTTTTCGAGCCGTGAAATTGTGGATGTCATAGTTCCTGTTAATAATACCATGGAAAATAAGAACCAAATAGTTCAAAAAAATCGAATAACAATTTATTATTTATTTATTTTTAAAATATCTATAATGGTTTATTACTTTTGTAATTTATTTTTCAAATAAATTAAAAAAAACCATGTAATAAAAAACATTAATATGCATTTTATATTAAAAGTTTTTTATTTATTAATACCATTTAAATATCGTATTAATTACAAAGGGTAATAATAAACCGTTGTTAAGTTTATGAAGTATGAAAAGTTGTAGTTATCATATTTACCACAAATTAATTAATATGTATGTTATGAAAACGTAAACTTAAAACCATGTATTTGCAAGGATGCGTAATTTTGGATATAAGGTACTATTGTTGTACGTTTGGGGTTTTCGTAATTTGAATAAATTTATTTTTGTAAACATAATGCTTGCACAATACATTGTATTTAAAAATTATTATATAATAAGGTGTATTAGTATATGAACTTAAAACGTATAGTAATTTAGAAAAGAATCTCAATACAGTAAAAAATTTATAAAATACGGTGATTAAGGAAAAAGTTTAAATGCAAAAATCTTTTAATTAATGTTTACGTTAACTAAATATATCTATAAATTGTAGCAATATCCAACATTATTGTCTCATATATTCGGTTTATTTCATTCAAAATGAAGATGGTGTCAGGTGTTCTTGTTGTTGCAACCATGGTAGCAGTGATGGTGGTTCTCGTGGCGGCAAATGAGGCAAATTGTGATGTGAATCTGCTACTAGGTGCATGTGAAATACAACTAAAGGAAGGAGGAATGCCATCGGAAAAATGTTGTGACATCTTAACAAAACAATTACCATGCATATGTGGTTACCCAGAAAGACATGATTGGCCCGGTATTACCAAAACATGTGGTTTCTGTGATGTCCCATTTCCACCTTGTCCCTGAATTGTTTTTGTGTTTGCATTGATTACTCGAGGATTTGTAGTCCCAAAGAGGATGCATTTTGATTTTGATATGTCTCTTGATTACCAAACACACTACGTAATATGTGTTTGCATTACAATATATTTACTTGATTATATGCTTTTTTTTTTGTATCTTTTGTGCCTATACACCTGATTATTTTTATTATTTTTTTACATGCTCATCAAAGATTGAAAATTGTAATCGAATACTACTAGCTACTATGTCATCTTGATGGCATTTTTACACATTTGAATTTTGTATCGGATATATAGTCTTTATAACTAACATGTCCCACACAAGGGGAGGTGAGATTATATATTTGAATTTTAATTTGGGCATAACACTTAAAAGAGTTATGCTTCAAAATTTTGTATATATCTTGATGTAAAAAAACGTTGAAACAATGCTAAAGAATTGTGTTAATTTATATCTATATTTATATTATCTTATAATTGAGGTCATTCAAATGAATATGGTTCAAGATAGGTTTTATTTTTGCACCATATTCAAGTTGAAACTTGAAAACTCTTCAACTTATACTACTTAGATATTCAATTTCTTCAACTTATATTAATTAATTTTGATAGATTACTAAAATTGTTTTGCATATATAACAACAATTTCATACATACTTCTCTTCTCATTTTGTTTTAGTATCTAGAGTATATGTATGAATATGGAAAGAAGGTACGTTACTTATACATACATGTATATATAAACAAGATTTCAAGTGATTATTTACTTTTGTTAATTTATATTTCTATTTTAGAGTTGGTATGTGATCTTAGATCTCATAATTTGTATGCATTTTCTTTAAATTAATAGATAAATTCACTTTTATTATGACTATATAGTAGTTGGTATGTGTGTTGTGTGAATTGAAGTTGGGACGTAAAATACCCAAAGGTTCTTTGTTAGTAAACTACACCATTTTGTTGTTATTTTTTATTTTGGCACACATTTGTTTTGGAATCCATTATTTTAACCAATGATTACCATCATGTCCAATATATCTTTTTAGAATTGATTATAGGTAGATCATTTTGTTTTTTTTACCTATCAAACATTTACAACAAACACATATAAGGGCACAATAGTTCCTTATATTACCTCCTTAAGCTGTTATGTAATTTATAACGCTGGTAGCGATGGACTTCGTGCCTATTCCTTAGGTCAATCCTTAAGAATGAAGGATGGATGATTCATAGAGTAGATCATTAAGATTAAAAAAGATAATGGGGATGGGTAGTTGGGTTGATTGTTTGATGATTAAATATAATAATTATATTATTGTGGGTTGAAAACCCTATGTACTCACCATGTTTCCCAACCTGACCCACTCAGTATATTTGTATCAGAGGTGTCGATACGAAGCTACTTTGGACTGAGAGGTTTAAATGAGATGTAGATCACTAGTGTAAATCAATGTAAGGTCTGTTTATGCTTATTTTCGGTATTGACGATGACATCCCAAAGTTTTAATATGAACAAAATACATTTCTTCGGAAATGCTTTGATAATATATTTATCATGTTTTTCTGTGAACAAATTCCGCAATATATTTATTTAAAAATATACTCTGATTTTCAAATAAAGCATAAACAAAATCGGTCTTTTCGGGCCGTGAAATTGTGGATGTCATAGTCATGTTAATAATACCATGGAAAATAAGAACCAAATAGTCCAAAAAAATCGAATAACAATTTATTATTTATTTATTTTTAAAATATCCATAATGATTTATTACTTTTGTAATTTATTTTTTTAAATAAATTTAAAAAAACATCTAATAAAAAACATTAATATGGATTTTATCTTAAAAGTTTTTTATTTATTAATACCATTTAAGTATCGCATTAATTACAAAGGGTAATAATAAACCGTTGTTAAGTTTATGAAGCATGAACAATTGTAGTTATCATATTTATCACAAATTAATTAATATGTATGTTATGAAAACGTAAACTTAAAACCATGTATTTGCAAGGATGCGTAATTTTGGATATAAGGTACTATTGTTGTACGTTTTGGGGTTTTCGTAATTTGAATAAATTTATTTTTGTAAACATAATTATTTCACGATACATTGTATTTAAAAATTATTATATAATAAGGTGTATTAGTATATGAACTTAAAACGTATAGTAATTTAGAAAAGAATCTCAATACAGTAAAGAATTTATAAAATACGGTGATTAAGGAAAAAGTTTAAATGCAAACATCTTGTAATTAATGTTTACGTTAACTAAATATATCTATAAATTGTAGCAATATCCAACATTATTGTCTCATATATTCGGTTCATTTCATTCAAAATGAAGATGGTGTCAAGTGTTCTTGTTGTTGCAACCATGGTAGCAGTGATGGTGGTTCTCGTGGCGGCAAATGAGGCAAATTTTGATGTGAACTTGCTACTAGGTGCATGTGAAATACAACTAAAGGAAGGAGGAATGCCATCGGAAAAATGTTGTGACATCTTAACAAAACAATTACCATGTGTATGTGGTTACCCAGAAAGACATGATTGGCCCGGTATTACCAAAATGATATAACAATGTAATGACTCATAAACTATACCTATTATAGTATATAATAAATGTTTCGTTTGTAATGAAAATCCTTGTGTATTAAAACTATCACTTTTTTGTGATAATGAAATAAAATGAAAATAATTATATATGTATTTTTATATAATTATACCCTTTACTTTGTTTATTACAAGGTTCGTAGAAATAATGTAATAACCTTGTTCCTCGTAAATAATACTTTTGTACAATTTAAATAAAGATGTTTGTATAATAATTTGAATTATCAAATGATTTTACTTGTATCCCCCCCCCCCTTTTAAAAAAATAAAAAGTCTTGGAAAATATAAGGGTATGAACTCGCCTCGAGTGTGTTCTTGGCTGCATAACGAAGTGATGACGATGATCTTCAAGTTAGAGCACGTGAAGATAGTCATATCTAATAGTCTTAAACACATAATAAAATGTGTAAATTAGATGAACTAACAATGAAAGTATTGTATAACACTAGATTATATAAGGAATACTTAGAAAGATTCCTAAAAGTCAATTGAAGAATTTGTTTTCTAGGGATATTTGAAAGTGTGTCTAGGCAAATATATGAAGATTTGTAGATGGATAAACGTATGAAGTTGAATTCATTTCTTGAGAGATAATTGAAGGAAATTTTGAAGTCTAAATGAGAAAATGGGAGGTGATTTCGGTTATATATATATATATATATATATATATATATATATATATATATATATATATATATATATAAAAGGTGTAAGAATGATGTGATATTTGCATTGGTATGTGGATTATATCACATTAGGAAAAGTGCCACTGCCTTGACTATTGATCACTGCCTAGGGGTTCTTCGTCTAAGGGATCTCGGTTCTAAGAGTTCTCGATCTAATGTCTCAAGTGTGGGAAGACTGGGCATTACGCCAATGAGTGTACATCCAACAAGATGATGTGTTATGGATGTAATGAAGAACGACATGTTGCAACGGACTGCCCAAAGAAGAAAGTGGCAGCTAGGCCTAATGTTCCACCAAGCCAAACGCAAGAGCATTCCAAATGACCCTAGAAGCAACAAAGGATGTAGCAGATGTCGCTTTAAGTATTTTTATTGTAAATGGATTGCCCGCCAATGTATTGTTTGACTTTGGAGCAAATTACTCCTTTATATCGCATAAATTTGGTGGAAGACTAGCATCGTCAGTAAATAAACTTAAGATGATCTAGTTGTAGAAGTTGTTAGTGACAATTTCATACTTGTTAGCCCATTGAGTTAAACGGTTTCAACATCGTACCGGGAATGGATTAGCTTAGTGCAAACGATGCCGAAATACTATGAATAAAGAAGATGGTTAGAGTAAACTCACATGGAAAAGAGTCATTTATGGTGTACGAGGACAAACGTAGAGTGAATTCTGTAATCATTTTGCGACAAGAGTCAAATTAAGTTAATGGTTGTCACAAGTGAACTTGACGTAAATCAAATATCATAGGCTTAATTTGTAATGTTTTTAACAACTTTTAATAAAAATACAAATTTTGTTTACAAAAAAAAAGTTGTAACCCTCTTAATTTCAATAAAAAAAATTAACTAGTTATATTTTACGGCGTAAATTATCGATTATCAAAAGTTAGATTAGTCATTAAATAATATTTAATATATAATTGGTAAAAAATTTATTCTTATATAATGACAAATCGAATATAACACGTGATTATATATATATATATATCACATTTTGTATTGTAAATATATACATAAATCGAAACAAACGAGATATATATATATATATATATATATATATATATATATATATATATATATATATATATATATATATATATATATATAACCTTTCTATCATTTTTCATTTAATTATATATCAATAATATTCAAATTGTTATTTTAATTTAACTGTTACAAATATTGTAAGGATTATAGATATTTTGATATTTAAAATGAATATTCTATTAATAAGAATATATAAGCAAAATATATATATATATATATATATATATATATATATATATATATATATATATATATATATATATATATATATATATATATATATAATGGATGTGTGTTTAAAAAAGAAACACGTATCATGTGGATAAGAATTATCAGGCACATAACTTAGTGGTATAAAGTGGCATGCATCGTAATAAAGATTACCATAAAAATTACTATAAATAAAAGCAATCATCTTTTCCATTTAAAATTCGGCTCGTTTTCTTTTAAATATTCACCAACCATCTCTACTTCTTTGAATTTTTCTCACTTCAAGGTTTCGCCCCAATCTTTGATCGATTTCACAGAGAGTTTATCGTCAAATAAAAACACGTTACAATGGTGAGTTTCACGGCCTTATTTTAAACTTTTTATCATTTTTTGGGGGAGGATACATGTTTTTATTTTATTTATTTATATAAATCATAAATTGTTTATATCGCTTATAATTCAGTTACATAATCGTTATAACAATTTACCGTCAAAACAGTCGTTTACCTATATAAAATTTAGTAAACACTATCGTTATGTTGCCCGCATAATATAAAATTATATTATGAATCGCCGTTACTATGCCCAGATAATATAAAATTATATTATGCATTGCCGTTATTATGCTCACATAATATATATTTATATTATGCATTGTCGTTAATCTATGAATAAGTCATTACACATTGTTGTTATTCTGCCTATTTAAATTTTTACAAACTTATTTAATGGTATAATTATAAAAATATTTTTATAATTATATAACATAAACCGATAAACATAAACATGTAAAGTTATAAGACTACAACTTTTAATGCTACTCATTCAAGGGTTTACATGAGACACATTCATCACCTAAGTGTAATACTTAGTAAAGTCTCCTATCTATAATCATTAAATCTTAAGTGAGCGAGACAGTTATGTATAGATCTATACAGGCTGACACCCCACCTGCGGTTGCTAGCTACAAGCATCGACGGTCAAGTCATGGGTGATAACTTTTTAAATACTACGACGTCCGATGAAGCGTCGTGAGGGGTAACAACTCGTCTGTAGCTCGATTATGGGAACTCATGTAACGTTGATAATCACGCCTAAAAGCAAATATAAGTTTGAAAATACTTATATACGATAGAATAAGTACTTTTGGAAATAAAGTACACATATAAATATAAGTTTGAAAATACTTATATACAATAAAAATATTATTTGGAATAAAAAGTACGTTAATAAAAATATACAAACCTGTGAGCTCACCAACTTTATGTTGATATTTTTAAATCACATGTATTCTCAGGAAAATAAGAGTCTGACGTATCAATGTATTGGGAAAATCTTCATGGGATCGTTGGAACACTTTTTATCTATATTATACTTATCTTATTTAGCACTACTTTTAATTTTTGGGTTCTTGTATTCTAAAAACCTAGTACGATATGTATTATATTTTGTAAAAAAAAATATTTGTGTTATACTGTTCAATGTAATCAATAGTTGTGAACCACGATGATGTCGCACAAGCTCGACATTTCCACCGTTGGTCGGGGTGTGACACATTTCCCTGATGAAAGCTAGAAAGTGTTTGTCCAAAGGATGCACATCATACTTGGCATTTGTGATCGATGTAAAGAAGGAGAAAAAAGAGATACAAAGAATACCAGAGGTGTATGACTATCCGGAAGTCTTTCCCGAATATCTTCCTGGATTGCCCCCTGATAGACAAGTAGAGTTTCGGATAGACTTGTTGCCAAGATCGATGCCAATACCGAAAGCACCATACCGATTAGCACCAACAGAGATGAAGGAGCTTATGATGTAACTTCAGGAGTTGTTGGACAACGGTTTCATTACACCTAGTTGATCACCCTGGGGAGCTCCAGTGTTATTTGTGAAGAAGATGGATGGGAGCATGAGGATGTGCATAGACTATAAAGAGCTGAACAAGGCAACACTGGAAAACTAAAATCCATTTACAAGGATTGATGACTTGTTCGATTAGCTACAAGGTTCGAGCTATTTCTCAAAGATCGATCTTAGGTCAGGATATCATCAGTTAAAGGTGAGAGAGTAAGATATTGAGAAGACCGCATTCATAATGTTATACAGACACCATGAGTTCTTGGTCATGTCATTTGGACTAACTAATGCTCCATCAACATTTATGGATTTGATGAACAAGGATTGTAAACCATTCCTTGCTAATTTTTGATAGTTTTCATAGATGACATTCTGATTTACTCAAAGAGCTAGCAGGAGCATGGCAAACACCTGCGAGAAGTATTAGAAGTTTTGAAGAAGGAGAAACTGTACACAAAGTTCTCCACATGTGATTTTTGGATTCAAGAAGTCCAATTATTGGGTCATGTGGTTAACCAAGAGGGAATAATGGTTGACCCATCAAAGATTGAAGTTGTGATGAAATGGGAACAACTAAAAAGTCCCACTGAGATTCAAAGCTTTCTGGGATTACCTGGATATTACCAAAGGTATATCCAATGTTTTTTCTTCGATATTTGCTCCATTGACAGCTTTGACCCATAAGGGAGCTACATATATATGGAGTGAGAAACATGAAGAATCATTCGAGAAATTAAAGGAGAAGTTGTGTGAAGCACCAATTCTTTCTTTACCTGATGGAGTTAAAGACTTCTCAGTCTATAACGATGCATCTGGAACTGGGTTAGGATGTGTTCTGACCCATAGAGATAAAGTGATAGCATATGAATCTTGACAATTGAAAAAGCACGAGAAGAACTACCCCACCCATGATCTAGAGTTAGCAGTGGTAGTATTTGCATTAATGATATGGAGGCATTATCTTTATGGCACAAAGTGCAAACTCTTCACTGATCATAAAAGTCTCTAGTGTCTCTTTGATCAAAAGGAATTGAATATGAGGCAACAATGTTGCCTAGAGTTGCTCAAGGATTACGATTGTGAGATACTTTACCACCTTGGTAAAGAAAATGTCGTAGTTGATGCTCTAAGTCGAAAAGTAAACTTGGAAAGAAAAAATCCAAGAGCGTTAAAAATAGAAGTTGTCTCAACGATTGTGCATAGCATCAAGAAAGCTCAGGAAGTAGCTTTGGAGAAAATGACCATAAGGAAGAACTTTTAGGCAAAACGTGGTATTAGGTACAAATAATCAAGGATTGAAGGTACTCCAAGATAGGATTTGGGTACCTATGATGGGAGGAATAAGGGATCTTCTGATGGAAGAAGCTCACAAGACCACGTACTCAATTCATCCAGACAGCACTAAGATGTATAAGGATCTGAAACCTTACTACTGGTGGCCAATGATGAAGCTCGATGTTGCAAAGTATGTGGTAGAATGTGTAACATATGTGAGAGTTAAAGCACAACATCAGAAACCATATGGGAGTTAGAACCTTTACTTGTACCGATGGGTAAATGGGAAGACATCAAGTCTTCGAACACGTGGGTCGGGGAGAATGATTGGAGGAGGTGGAAGAAGTGAAGAATGATTTCCATTTCGCCAATCCAATCGTGGAACATCATCTTCAAGCGGAAAATTTTTTCCAACGTATTCAGAAAGACCATAATTGTTAGACTTTGACATCTACAAAATGGGAGAAAATTCAAGTTAGTTGTTAAGTCCTTAATAAAACACCGAAATGAGATATTAAGGCTAGGACCCAACACAATATTCTACAATTTGGAAGAGGGATGCAGTAATCCAAATTGCAGAACATTTGAAGGTATGTAAATGACGATTTACCAATTTCTATCATGAAAAAACGATAAAGAAATTTAAGTTTTAAATGAATTGAAACTCCTAGATCTTTTGAGATTCATTGAAATTTTCAATGGCATGTTTAAATATCGATTGTCCCCTTCATTTGTGACTGGGATGACGAGGATCACAAACAAGGTGTGGATAACCATGCAAATTAGCTTGATACTCTCGATGTTACAAATCACCTAATCAATGTGTCAGTTAACCACACACACTCCATTGATCTATGATAAACATCAAGGTACTCATTTCCATCCTTCATTGGTTCCATATTAGTGTGTCGGTTAACCACACACGCTCCACTAACAACCAATAAAGGTGTAATGTGTAATTTCATTGATTAGCACCAATTCCACATTTTTCCTAAAGTAACTAAGATGTGAGAATTTATAAAATTGTTTAGTTACTTTGTATTTCATTATACTTATAATGGAAGGTTGCGTCTTATCCTACTCATTTGACTAACGACCCTCCACTAGTCAAGAGTGTGATGGGGAAGAGTGGATACTCATTCAATCGCCATTTTATTGGCGATTTTTTAAAACACCCCTTAGATATTGGCTTTGTGAATGAGGCCTACTAACGGTAAGACTGACTCTTTACTCATACATATATAATATTAAGCTTTTAACTTTCTATATAGTATAAGGGTGTATTTTACACTTTTAAAATACTAGGTGGTTTAATTTAATAAATTATACTTTTAGTTTAATTAAATACAAACCAAATCATTATGGATTTATTAACACTCTTTTAATTAGACACTTAATTAACTTAATAAAAGCATAAGGGTGTAATTTGAACTTTCAAAATACTCGGGTTTTAGAATTTAAAAAATTTCAAAATTAAATTTTTAATCAAAAAAATTTAAATCCAAAACTTGAGGACAAGTTTTGAAACTTTTCAAAACATTAGGGTTTAGAATTTAAATATTTCAAAATTAACTTTTAATCAAAAAACTTAAATTCCAAAAATTGAGGAAAATTTTTGAAACTTTTCAAACTATCTAGATCAAATTACAAATAATTCAATTAATCAAATAAATGGTGATTATCTAAAAATGACCTAATTCAATTTCTTGCAAGATAATCCACCAAATAATTCAAATAATCAAATTTTATCATATAAGGAAATAATTATTCAATTAAATGCCAATTATCTTCTATTTTGGCAAGGCTAATCACATAATATCAATAAAAATCAATTTTTATCAATAAATACGTTTTTGGTAATTATCCCAAGCTAAAACAGCTCAAAATCCCGAAAAATTTGCCATCTGATGCCCTGACTCGTTGAGTTAACACTGGACTCGTCGAGTTCCCAGTGGACTCGGCGAGTCCATGCCCCAAAATATAGATTTTTCGACTTTCAGCAAGGAATGATCATGTAAAGCATCAAATACATCAAACAAACAACCTAGGTTTTGATACCACTGATGGGTTTTGAGCAAAACATCAATCCTATGATGTACATGCAAACCCTAAAGATTTAGATCTATTTTGTCTAATGAACATTCAATAATCATCCAAAGTTCATAAACCCTAGATCTAGCATACAGTAATCGATATTATCATAATAAAAGGGTTTAGATCTTACCTTGATTGTTATGTAGCAATAACAATCACAATTCCTCTTGATCTTGACTCTTGAAAGCTTAGTGCCTTAAATGTTGCACCTCTAATGAAATCACAAACACCATGAGCAACAAGATGACTTAGGAGGAGGAGGAGGAGGCACAAAACGTCCAAGAACACTTAGGGATTCCTTCCACACGTTTTTGGGGCCTTAGGGGTTTCTTATGTAATGAGGCTGTTAGGGTTATCAAACAAAGAAACCCTAATTTGACTGCTTAAGCTCCAAGTAGCCCATGGAGTCCCTCTTTAGAAGCCTTGGACGAATTCTAATGAGTTTCCCCATAGATTTTGTCAACTCCAACTTCTATGGAGTCCATTAGCCCATTTATGCAACTATCTTATAATTACAATATTAGTCCCCTTTATTTAATTAATCTCATTTAGTCACACAATTAATTCTTAATTAATTATTGACTAATATTAATTAAACAATATGATTTCTCCTTTAATACATTATTCTTATAATATATTAATAAATAATATTAATCCTTTTTCTCCTTAATTCATCCTATCAGTTGCAATGGGGAAGTCACCCCAAAAGGACCATGCTTGTAATCGGGTCAAGTACATACCAAAATAGTTATGGGCTTAGACACCTAATCCAATAATTATTTATGCATATATTTCTAGGCCTTGATGCAGGAGATGATTTGTAGATTTGCGTCGGGTTTGTCGCCATAAATGACGAGGTTTTTTTTATTTGGTAGGTTAAGGCGAACGGCTTTTTCGTAACATAGAATATCAGCATGGTAAGGACTTAACCAATCCATGCCAATGATAACATCAAAGTTGCTGATTGTGACTGGCATCATGTTGATTTGGAAAGAATGGTTGGTTAGAGTTAGTGTGCATCCTACGAATATATCTTTAGTGCTTTCCGTCTTTCCATTAGCCATTTCTATAGTGAATATATCATTTAGTGTTTGAAGTCTCTATTTGAGTAAGTGTTTGAACTGGTGGTTCACGAAGCATTTTTGTCGCACCACTATCAAATAGTATGCATGCATATGAGTTGTTTAGGAAGAACGTACCAGTAACCACGTTGGGATCCCTCACTGCCTTTTCATGACCCATTGTTAGAACCCTTCCCACACCTCCACCATTCCTGTTTTGTGCCTTCGGACAACCCCTATTGAAATGCCCGGTTTCACCGCAACCGTAGCAAGCACGAATTGCGGTCTGGGTGGTTTGTTGTGTCGAAGCTTTGCAAAAATGGGTCGTATGCCCTTTCTTGTTTTAATCATTACCGTGAAATTCTCGGCAGGCTCCGTGGTGGTGGAAATTGCACTTGGCGCATTTCAGGAAAGTCCCGGTGTATTGTTTGGGTGGTGCAAGGTGGTAGGAGCAGTAGGGGTGGTGATGGCATGGACAATCATAGTTTGTTGCTTCTTGGTTGGGTCCATAACGGGTTGCCCTTTCTTTTTGCTCCAAAACTTTCTGTTATTATTACCTTCATTTGGTTGCTCGAGTGTGGGGGTTATAATGCCTTGACGAACTCCCTGGTCGACCAAAGTTTGTGCCAGGTATTTGGTACTGTCGAGGGCTCTCAGGTTGGTAGATATGAACATCCCCTGGATCTAAGGGGATAGCCCCCAAATGTAACACTCCATTTTCTTGGCCTCTGGAGTGACCATTCCCGGGCATAGAGTCGCCAATTTGTTGAATCGAGAAGTGTAAGTGGCAATGTCAGAACCTTTCATGGAGTTTTCCCACAGAACCTGTTCGAGCTTCTGCATCTCGCTCCTTGGACAATATTCATCGAGCATCATTGTTTTCAAGCCCTCCCAACTCATGGAGTTGGAAACAACTAGAGTCAAAGTTTTAACGTGTCCATTCCACCAAGGCAAAGCTGATTCTGCGAATGTACATACAACATACTTGACCTTGAACTCATCAGAACAACTGCAGATCTCAAAGATGGACTCAGTTTTCGCAAACCACCTTGTCAAGGTAACGACCCCACTGTCACCATGGTATATCCTAGGTTTGCAATTCGTAAACTCTTTGTATGAGCACATTCACTGGTGCCCTTGATCCTCGCTTTTGTTGGAATTGTTGGTTCCGTTTCTGCCTCCGTTATTGTTACTGTTGATCTGGGCCACGACAACAGCCACAACAACTATTACTGCAGTATGAAACACCGCAAAGTCCATTGGTGGGGGAGGTCGCGGTGACGGCACTGATGGAGCGGTTGGTGTGTTGTTCTTGCACCTGTTTGACTTCCTATAGAGTATATTTGTGTTGCGTCTTGGGCCTGTCCATCCGTGTCTATCTAGATTAGTTACGTAGTTATCTAGATTGATTGCTAGGGTTATAGTATATATATATATATATATATATATATATATATATATATATATATATATATATATATATATATATATATATATATATATATATATGCATGCATGTATGCGTATATTAATAAGTTTTTCATTACGTTGATTTTTTAACCCTAAACACCTCTACAGATTGAAGTTCTTTATCGAGCTCTTCTGAGGTGTTATTTTCTTTAATCATTCGACACATTCAACGCAATACTTGTGTTCTTATTACGTTCTTATTTTATATCTTGCTTAGAATCATACGATCCTAATAGAACTTTGTTGCAACAATTGGTATCAGAGCAGGAGACTGTGTGATCAATACACATTCCTTCTGTATACGTAATTCTTTAGGGTTTCCGCTTTTATCGTATAAATAGAAGCTGTCGTCTTCATATCGACGATAACTCTATTTTTGATAAAACCCTAATTTCAAGTTTACAGGTTTGATTCTGAGTAGCTCATCATGTCTCAAGAAGATTCACATACGAACCCAATTAACATCTCAAACAGCATTGGATCAACAACAAGAGTACCCATACTCTATACTCAAGACTACGAAGTATGGGCTCATCACTTTGAAGATTACGTGGTTGGATCGGAAGACAATGGCTATCTCATTTGGGAAGCTATCACTCTTGGACCGTTTGTACATTCAGAGACAAACACAACCGTTAAGACGCAAAAAGATTACAACAAGGTGGTGACAGATGTTCAAAAGATGCCACAGGATGAGAAGGACAAGATCTTGTGTAATGTAAAAGCCATGCGGATGAGAAGATTCGCCCTGCAATCTGACACCTTTCGGCTTGTAGGTTCATGCACAACTGCTAAAGAGAACTGGGATAGGCTGAAGGAACTTTACTCAACTGATGAAGATCTGGAACACTCCATTCAAACTCTATTACTATCAGAATTTGGAGTTTTCAAACAGAAACCTGAAGAGAAGCTTGTACAGACCTTTGATCGATTCAATCATCTCTTAAGTAAGATGATCAAGCATGGGATAGAGAGGAAGCTGATCGAGCAGAAAGTAACGTTCATGAATGGGCTGAGATCAGAATGGATGGCGGTGGTTTCCACTGTGAAAGCACATGAACAGTTCAAATCGTACTCGCTGGCGAAACTAGTAGGGATACTGAAGTCCCATGAAAGTGTTGTAACTAAGGAAGTGAAAGTGGTCTCTGGTATGGGATCGTTGGCTCTTGTTTCTAAAGGAAAAAGTACTACTGAAAAAGAAGAAGAAGAGTCAGACATGTCAAAGTGCGAGCTCACAAGTGAGGAATATGCCTTGATGATCACAAATCCAAAGAAATTCGCAAGGAGAAAATTTCCCGCCAACAAGAACCGAAACTGGCAGGGGAGCTACAGTTCTGAGAAGATGAAGGATGAACCGAAAGTCTCCTCTCAAAAGGATGAAGAGAAAAAGGAGATGACACTTGCAAGAGACTCTGGATACGACTGCAACTATTGTCACGGAAAAAACCATTTTGCCAAAGATTGCATGTTGAGAAAGATGGCTGAGAAGAGAGAGGGTGAAGATGACGAAGCATATTATATGCGCAAATTAGAAGAAGTCAAAAAGAAAAAGGTGTCCAACAGCTCAATGAATGCCTTAATCGTACAGGAGAATGCTGAGGAAGATGAGTTCGGTGGTGTAGAAGTATGGTCAACCGACTCTGAAGACGAAGAGTTTGAAGACCCACTCATGGAAAGTCAAATGTGGCAAAGAATGAAGGTTCGGGTGGAAAATATTTTATCGTCACTACTGGTCCATCAACCGAGAGTGCAGATTTGGAACCGAACCTGACTGAAAATAAGTGTTTTGCGGCCAAGCCAGTGAGTGAGAAGATCAACGACTGCGATCGATTGATCAAAAAGGTACATTCTATTCTTGAGTCTCTTAAAATTTCAAAAACTGATTATCAAGAAGAATTAAATGAATTAAACTCTAAATTCTCTTACCTAAGTAGTAGCCTCATGCAAACCCGCTTAGCAAATTCTAACCCAACTGACCAACTCGGCAGGGTGTCTTCAAAAAGTAAGGAGAGGAGAATCTGGATTGAGCTGAAGGAAGTAGAGTTAGTTAGGGCTAGGGATGAAAGTATTTATTGCAAAGAGACAATTTAAAGTTATTAAAACAAAGAAATGTTTTTTGTTTGATTGCTAAGCATCTTTATACTAATATTGCTCAATTACATTTAAATTGTGAAATTGGTAAGAAAATTCATAAGATGATTTTGCCCTTTCTTGAATTTAAAGAAGATGAAGTTATAGCAGAATGTGAATCAGAAGTGTTCTCTGAAGAAACATCAATGTCGTATAGGCTAGATTTAGATAAGATAGAAACTTTCATTGATTCTAAGGAACATAAAATCATGTTAAAAGATATCTTAGATGAAAATGATAGGCTAAAGATTAAAACTGAAACTATACATACATTCGACTTCTCAAATGCTAAAATTGTTAAGGATAACAAAATAAACTTAGATAATTCTTTTGAATTTGATGCGGAAAGTGAGATGAGTGAAATCTCAGTAGAAGATGAGGTTGATTGTTCTAAGTTTATGAAAAATGAAACCGAGAGTGAAAAACCTCTAATATCAGAAAATTCGGTTGAGTTTGCTCGTCTGTCAAAAGAACAGAAACCAAAACTCAAGGAAAAAGCTTTGGTTAATCAAAAGGTCCAGACCGTGCCAAATCAGGTCTATGCTACGACTGGAGTCACTCAAAAGTAGATGGCAGAATTAAGAACAATGGTTGACGAAGATAATACTGTAGGTTGCGAAGACTATTTCTGGTCTGCTCCTATTGATAACGCAGACGAAACTGTGGGACTATCGGAGAAAACCACATGGAGAGTCAAGGGTCGATACATACCAGAACCTCTCAACAAACCCTCCAGTTTCGATATTCCAAGCACAAATGGAACCAAAGATGTTCCTAAAGAACCGATGGTTGAACCTGAAGTTCCTATCAAGTGGGAAGAACCGAAAATTCTGCTTAAGAGAGAGGAAGCACCGAAAGTTCAAACTAAGTCACCTGCAACCCACCAGAAACAGAAAGCAAAGACAAGCTTCAATATTCACAAATCTCAGAAGGAGCTGGCTGAACAGAAACGCCTGAGAAATAGAAGATATGCCACGAATCTGAATGAACGTAAAAGGCATTGGAATTCTCAAAATCCCAACTATGAGATTCCAAGGAAATAATCCATGGACAAGGGAAAGGAAAAGATGAAGGAAAACTTTAGTCTAAATTCCTATTATTCTAAATCCCAGAACCGAAAGTCTAGTTTCGGTCCTGAACCCACTTTCGGTCCTCGACCCACTTTCGGTCCTCGATCCAGATTTGGTCCTAAAACAAGATTCGATTCTAATCCTAGTTATGGAACCTCCAAATCCCAAGATAAAACAAATTATTTAAAGGACATCAAAGGAAAAGGAAAGCTAGTATCAGATTCTGAGAAGGAAAATAAGAAACCCTCTACTAAACCTAGGAATCAAACGAAAAACACTAAACCATCAAAAGCAACACCAAATGATACACTAAAATTTAAAGAAGATAAATCAAAAATCAAGGTGTATACCATTAAAAGAAAAGATCAAACAACTCTAATTAAACGAACTTATTTGGTTGATGCTTCTATTGTAATTCATTTCTCTGTGAAAAACTCACAAGGACCCAAGAAACTTTGGGTTCCTAAATCTGCTTGAATGTACAGGTAATCAGTGACGAGCAGTTTGACGAAGAATGGTACATAGACAGTGGATGCTTGCGTCACATGACAGGAAGGAAGGAGGAGCTAAGGGAGTTTCAGTCCCTGAAAGATGGTGGGTCTGTGAAGTTTGGAAACAATTCCTATGGGACAATCAAAGGATACGGCATGATAACTAATGGAGATTTCTCAATCAGAAAGGTGGCTTATGTGGAAGGATTGCAGCACAATCTCATAAGTGTATCGCAATTAGTAGTGGGCATAGGTTTGAAGGTATCATTCGATGATGAGGGATCTGAGATAATCGAAAAACAATCAAAGAAGGTTTTGCTGAAATCTACGTGGAAGGGAGAGATGTACCCTTTAAATATTAATCCAATACGAGGGACACCAGCTATCTGTCTTCTGTCAAAGGAAAACACTGATGAAAGCTGGCTATGGCATCGACGACTATCACATCTAAATTTCAAAGATATAAACAAATTGGTGATTGGAGATCATGTTCGAGGCCTTCCTCTTCTCAAGTTCGATAAGGAGCATTTATGCGCAGCATGTGAAATGGGTAAGCAAAGCCGAAAAAGCCACCCAACACGCATCAATACTAAGATAGTGGAAGCACTTGAACTATTACACATTGATTTGTGTGGACCTTCTGCTATAGAGATCATCGGTGGAAGTAAGTACATTCTTGTTATTGTAGATGACTTTTCCCGCTTCACTTGGGTTTTCTTTCTTAAACAAAAATCAGATGCAACTCCCAAGCTGAAGGTGTTCATTAAGCAAGTGGAAGTGCAATTAAGGAAGATAGTCCGAAACATCAGAAGTGATAATGGACTAGAATTCAAGAACAAGGACTTTGAAGACTTTCTGGCTGATAAGGGGATAACTCACAATTTTTCGGCCCCCTATACACCACAGCAGAATGGGATCGTTGAAAGACGAAACCGTTCTCTATGTGAAGCAGCCAGAACCATGCTCAGTTACGCTTCTCTACCCTTATACTTCTGGGCTGATGCCATCGTTGCTGCTTGCTATACTCAGAATCGGTCTCTGCTCAACAAAAGATTCTCCATAACTCCTTATGAGATCTTAAATAATAGGAAACCGAATGTCAAATTTTTCCATATTTTCGGTTCACGATGCTTTATTTTTAACTCTAAAGAGAACCGAAATAAGTTTGATGTTAAAGCTGATGAAGGCATATTTCTGGGTTACTCTCTGTCATCAAAAACATATTGGGTGCTGAATAAGAGTTCCAAAAAAAATTGAAGAAACTTATTATGTTACTTTTGATGACAATTACATGAAGAAGGTTCAAAGAACTCACAATGCTTCAGGAGACATATTCCCAGAATCTGGATAGGTCTCGGTTCCAATATCCAACCTGTTTGAGGAATACATTCGGCTGTTCGATGAACCAGAAAAAGCAATTCATTCGGAGGCAACAACAGCAGACAACAAAGTAGATAATCTAAAGAAGGTCATAGACGAAGCCACTAAAGAGATGGAAAGCGAACCACCAAGTCCTAAGTCATCCAAAGGCTCTCCATGTAAAGCTTCAACGTTCTAGGGGGAGAGCTCAACCACTCCAAAGACAACTGAAGTTTCTGTTGAGGGGGAGAATCCAAGTTCATCCCCAACATCTAAAAGTATCGATGATAAAGATACAAATGATCCAAAACTCACAAGTGAAAATCCAATCGAGGGGGAGACACCCACTTCAACAAGCAAAACAAACTCTGATGATGACAGAGACTTCACTTCGCCAGTCGAGGGGGAGAAGGAAAAAGTAAGTGATAGTTCTACTGACGATGGCGAAGGTGATCCATCAGATGTTGAAATAGAAGTAGAAGCTGAATTACATCCAGAATATGATCCAAGCTATCCTCCATTAGTAAAATGGACAAAGGACCATCCCAAAGAGCAAATTATTGGTGAAACTTCCGAAAATGTTCTTACTCGGTCTCAACTGAAGGCGAAACAAACTGCATTATTCTCTAAAATGGAATTTTGTATGTTTAATTCGTTTATCTCCAAGATAGAGCCGAAAACTATAAATGTTGCACTTGATCATTATGATTGGGTTCAAGCAATGTAGGATGAGCTAAATGAGTTCGAACGCAACAGAGTTTTGAGGTTGATTCCCACACCGAAAGATGCCTCTATTGTCGGCCTAAAATGGGTGTTTAGAAATAAGCTGGACAAGGAGGGGAATGTCATTCACAACAAGGCTCGGTTGGTAGTAAAAGGTTATTGTCAAGAAGAAGGGATAGATTATGAAGAAACCTTTGCTCCAGTAGCAAGGTTGGAATCTGTTAGAATCTTTCTTGCATATGCTGCTCACAAGAACTTCGACATCTTCCAAATGGATGTCAAATGCGCTTTCTTGAATGGAGAATTAGAAGAAATCGTCTATGTTGAACAACCACTTGGTTTTGTGAATGAAAGACACCCCGGTCACTGCTATGTGTTGGATAAAGCTGTCTATGGGCTAAAACAAGCACCGAGAGCCTGGTATGAAACACTAACTCGCTTCTTAAAAATGTAAAAATTTAAACAAGGTTCGGTTAACCCAACCTTCTTTCGTAAGAAGGAAGGCGAACATTTGATGATTGTTCAGATTTATGTTAATGATATCATCTTTGGCTCCACGAATCCTAGCTTAACAGCTGAATTCAGGAAGTTGATGGAGACTAAATTTGAAATGAGCGCAATGGGTCCAATTAACTTTTTCCTTGGTTTAAATATTAGACAGGGACCAGAAGGTATTTTTATAAACCAGGAGGCATACACTAAGAACTTACTAACAAAATTTGGAATGAAGGGTGATTCAAAAGTGAAGGTTCCTATGGCATTCGACACTAAACTAACCCCATCTCTGGAGAAACCTGCTGTGGACATAACACTTTATCGACAAATGATAGGGTCTCTTATGTATCTGACAGCTAGTAGACCAGATATTATGTTTTCTGTTTGTTACTGTACCAGGTTTCAAGCCAATCCAAGAGAACCTCATATGCTTGCTGTGAAGAATATTTTCCGATATCTGAAGAAAACTTCATCTCTCGGTCTCTAGTACCCTGCTAAATCAGGATTCTTCATTCAAGCCTTTTCTGATGCTGATTTAGGAGGATGTGGACTGGACAAAAAAAGTACTACAGGTGGATGCCAATTTCTTGATGGAAAACTTGTGAGTTCGCAATCCAAGAAACAAACCTGTGTTTCATTGTCCACAGCCGAAGCTGAATCCATCGCTACTGCATCTTGTACATCACAAGTGGTTTGGATTCAAAGTCAATTAAGGGACTATGGATTTTAAGTATGAAAAAGATTCATCTCTACTGCGACTCTGAAAGTGCGATAAGGATTTGTCATAATCCAGTGCAACACTCAAAAACTAAGCACATTGCACTTAGGTATCATTTCATCAAGGATCATGTAGAAGACGGAAACGTGGAAGTTCACTTTGTTCGATCTGCTGATCAACTGGCTGACATCTTTACTAAAGCCTTACCCGAAGCAACCTTTAACAAAATATTACAAGGCTTGTGCATGATGGAAGGAGAGTCGGTACCAAATCTTCAAATCTCTCCTTAAAAATTAGACAACCGAAATGAACAGACCGCTCGGTCTATTTCGGCTCTCGAATTTTAGGGAACAGAAATAGACAGACCGCTCTGTCTATCTCTGCTCCGTGATTTTCTGGAACAAAAATGAACCGAATGGTCGATCTATTTCGCTTCTCTCAGATAAGGTTTCGGTTGTATATTTTGTGCATATCTTTTGTTTGCTTTGAACTTTAAATATTTTATCTTTCTATTTTTATTCTTTTTCAGAAAATTTCAAAAATCCAAAATATTTTATCTTTATGTTTTTATTCTTTTTCTGAAAATTTCAAAAATCCAAAAATATTTTATCTTTCTGTTTTTATTCTTTTTCAAAAAATTTCAAAAATCCAAAAATATTTTATCTTTCTGTTTTTATTCTTTTTCAGAAAATTTCAAAAATCCAAAAACATTTTATATTTTTTGTTTTAGTATTACTTTATCTATCTCGATTGTTTGTTTGGTGTTTCTCTTTATTTTTTCTTAGGCTAAATGGGTAACAAGAACAACCGACTGTGGATCTAAGGCAGGTATGATTTAATTTCAACATGAACTAGTTAAGGGTCCCTAGAAGCATGCTGCTGCATGTCGTCTTAAGCCTCTGTGATCTTGAGTTGGCCTTAATGATTTGATCTATACCTATCATTTCTTCCAAATCAGGCTAATTTATGCTACTCGGTCTAGAGCTACCTTACTCTTCTCATATGCGTTAAGAGTTTCTCTGTTCTATCAGGATTATCTAGCAGAAGGTACATTCGGTCCTTAAGCCACCTCTTTACATTCTCCATCTACTTTCGGTTCAC
The DNA here is from genome assembly GCF_052625555.1 of Lactuca saligna. Lineage (NCBI taxonomy): Eukaryota > Viridiplantae > Streptophyta > Magnoliopsida > Asterales > Asteraceae > Lactuca > Lactuca saligna. The sequence goes on along the minus strand of NC_136424.1, from coordinate 69,693,196 downwards.
CAACGTAACCCTGGAGACTCTCGGTCTTTACCACTAAGGTTTATGGTTACACAACATCTGTGTTTATGATCTTAGATACATATACCATGTGCTGAGTGAAACCCAAAATCCAACACCAACAATGAATTGACGGTGAATTATACATTCAAGATTTTACTGGTTACAAAAGGAAATCTCTTTTTATTTTTGAGAGATCTTTATGAAATTGTCTACAACTAAGGCATTTCAATGTTTCTTAACAAACAGTTGATTGTATTTTTCGGGAAACCACACAAGCACTTCAAGTCTATCTTGACTTTAAAGGAAGTGATTCTTGCCCGAAATCCTCTACTTTATGTCTCACAGACATCATTCACATCCTATACACATTTGATTTATTTCTTTCTCTTTGTCACACTTATGAACGAAAATTTTATTTTCCAACATTCTAGGTACTGTTTGGTATGAGTTTTGGTTATCCATCGTAACCAAACAAGGAGATATATGGAATTTCAAACTTCAATTAAAGATAAGATTTAGGCGTGTGAATTTGATTCGTTTCTAAACCCATGCGCGCTGACGTAGTCCTGGGAGTAACCATACTGTCACACATCGCGCTTTTTTAGGCGACGTTTTAGTAACCTCATCATCACGATTTTCTCTCTCCATGCAACAGTATATAAAGGGTTGAATGGGTTATTTGTCATTTACCAGTCTCAATTCTCTCAACGTAAACAACAAGTAAACACTGTTCATCTTCTTCTTCATTCATCAATGGCGACTTCTTCATCTGCACAAGATCAGACCGCATCATCTTCTTTGCTCACCATAAAACCTAACCAAAACATGATCATTGAACTTAATCCATTCTTATATGATCCATACATGTTACAGGTTGTGGAATGCTTGAAATATTCCCCCTGGTTTTAGCTCTAACCCAGGTTGAAGCCGTTCCAATGTCGCTCTTATCACAAGTTTATTCTTCAGCGACATATGACAAGAACAAGGATCGTATGTACTTCACCATCCACAACAAGAAATCTTCAATTTCAAAAGTGAAGTTTTGTTCACTCTTGGGGTACACGACGTCCCAACTGTTCTCCATGATGTACGAAATGGGGTACACGGATGTGCTTACCACGATAACAAAGGTGAAGAAATCCTGTTTACCATCCCAATGGAATGGTTTTATTAACCCTGTTAATTAAGGGTTTGACCAAAAGAAGTGGTGGTTCCAATACCACCAGCAAGGGATTTCTTACTCTTCTTTATGCGCTCTACAATGGCATCAATCTCGACTACGGTTCCATCATCTGGTCTCAAGTGGTGCAGAGTCTAAATACTTCGACACGCCATTCAGAAATCTCTTATGGCCGTTTTTGGACTCTGATTACCAAGAAGGCTATTGATTCATTGGAGATACCACTCATGAAGGATGCTCTTCTTGCTACAATCACAACCTTCCATATGAAGAAAATTATTATTTCAGATCCAAGTAAGTTTCTTCACTATGGAATGATTCCTGAATCAATGTATAGATGTGTTTCAGAACATAGCAACGTCCTGGCCGATTATAGAAAACTACCTCCTCTTGGACCAAGGGTTCTAACTCCAGAGCAGCAAGCTGCCCTAGACGCATTGGAGAAACCAATCAACCGAGGCAAGAAACCTACAAAGAAAGAGGAACATGAGGAACCAAAGGCCAAGTCCTCTAAGCGAAAATCCAATGAAGGGGACTCTTCTAAACCGAAAAAGAAGAAGATAAAGAAGATGGCTCGTACGCCAAGACAACGCACTTCTCCAAGAACCGAACCTGATACTGAAAAACCTGAGGAAGAGGAAGTTCATCATGACTCGCCTCGAGAGCTCACTCCTCCATGCTCCCCAACTTTACTAGAATCTCCACAACAAACAACACTTCCAACTCCTCCTCCATCACCACAATAGAAAGTTGACCTCTCTGCTCCTGTTGATACTCCACCAGTTATCATTCCAACAACCGATATGCCACCTTCATCACCAAGTGCTTCTGTTCCTATCTCAACCATACCATTTTCACTCCACTTGTAACCGAATCTACCACAACTACCAGTCCCAAACCCACAGTAGAAGTCAATGTATTTGATACAGGGGCTACTACTGTGCCTGAACCTCCTGTCATCAACTTACCACCTTTACCAACCAAATCCTTCGATTCTGCAACCACTCTTGAGGGAGATGATAAGGATTTTGATTCTACCTACTATAGCCCTTATCGAATTCCATCTGAAGATACAGCTGATGCTTCTGTCACAAGTCAGCAGATCCAAGACATTCATGAAAAACTGGATAAACTGCTTACTGATAGCAAAGCTTATGGTGGAGTGGTTATTAAAGCTTTTTTGGAGACGGCTCTTCAACAGTACACGGATGCCATTGATAAATCTATAGCGGATGTGGATGAGTTTGCTTCTATTTGTAAGAAGGCCACCAAGGAAGTTTCTGAGGTTGTTCATAAATCTCAGATTTTCCTTGACTCTTTAAAATCTCATGCTGACACCAATGCAGCCAAATATCAAGCTTCGGTGGATTCCTTCTCCAAGTCTCTTCATGAAGAAACTGAAAAATTTCAAGTTGTTCGTACTGCGCTTCAAACAGAAACCACCTCCTTTTTGCACTCTGTGGACTCTCGATTTGATAATCTAACTGCAAATCTAGCAACTGAGAGTGCCCTGAATGAGGATCTAGTCAAACATCAGGCCACTGTTGAGATACAGAAGGTGCAGCTTGCCTACGCAGAGAAGGAAATCTCTCTGTTAAAAACTCATATTCTGGCCATTATACCGAAGGTGTTTAAAACCGTGAAGAATCCTTCTGTTGTTAAGAGGGAATGAAGTTTCTGCTCCAAGGACGCAAAGGGGGAGATTGTAGAGTATATTTGTGTTGCGTCTTGGGCTAAGTGTTTTGTAATACGGATTGGGCCTGTCCATCCGTGTCTATCTAGATTAGTTACGTAGTTATCTAGATTGATTGCTAGGGTTATAGTATATATATGCATGCATGTATGCGTATATTAATAAGTTTTTCATTACGTTGATTGTTGTAACCCTAAACGCCTCTACAGATTGAAGTTATTTATCGAGCTCTTCTGAGGTGTTATTTGCATTAATCATTCGACACATTCAGCGCAATACTTGTGTTCTTATTACGTTCTTATTTTATATCTTGCTTAGAATCATACGATCCTAATAGAACTTTGTTCCAACACTTCCTTTGTGGCATTTTTCTGCCATAAAGTTTAAAGGTGGAAGGACGATAAATTTTAAGAATAGTCATGAATCAGGCATTATCATAATTGGATGCCTTGTTATGTATGTGTATCAATTCTAGTTGTTTTTGAAATTTTCAAGCAATTCACAAATGAAATTTACTATAACAAGTAAACAATTGTATAAAAATAGCGACATCCAATTAAATTAAAATGCATAACTATTTCATTGATAATATGGTTCTAGTACATAGTTTAGTCAAGATTTGTGACATCCCCAAAATCAAGGCCAGAAAAGACCGGTTTTGTTTATACTTTATTTCAAAATCAGAGTAATCTTTTAATAAAAGAGTTGCGGAATTTGTCCCAAAACAATAATATGATAAAGAGTTATCAAAAGCATTTCCTTAGAAATGTATTTCATTAAAAGACTCGGGATGTCATGTTCGATACAGTACATAAGTATAAACAATACAATATAAGCCTTATTACATTATTTCATATCTACAGGATTATATCCGTAATCCCTCATCCCAACACATCACAACTATGCTCGAGCGCCACTAACTGTAATACATAAAACTGAGTGGGTCAGGCTTGGGAGCCTGGTGAGCACATAGGGTTTTCAACCCACAATAAATAAGTTTATTAATTTCATCGACCAACAATAACCCAATTACCCGTTCCCGTTATCCTCACATTACGTCCATAAACACCTATCATGAGGGACCTATCCTAATGATCATCATCGGGATGGACACTACTGCAAAGGGGGTTCCTCAGCAATAAATGTCCTAAAGGAAACCATGAGGGGATGGAGTACACCGGTGAACACATCGTTCACAAACACCTATCGGTTGCGAGTCTGCCAGCGTTCCATTGGACTGTCTAGAAGAGTTCGTGGTCGTCATCTATACTCCGCTAGATGACTGGATCAACAACAACAACATCGAGGCCTCTCATCATTTTATCACACATCACCTATTACATCTACCCATGTTTTACCCCAACATTTTCGTAGATATAAAATACATATATAGTTTAAATCATTGAAAACATGTATAAAAACGTTCATCCAGCATAGATAGCAACTATTCAGATAATATGCTCACATAGCACTTAATTTATATAAAATACTTCATATCTATGTGTAAGATGAAAGTAACTATGCACTCACTTGAAAGGGGGTGACTCAGTACTCGGACAGCGCTTCGATACTCTCAAAACGATTTTCCTTCGATAAAACCTAATACCAATACCACTAGGGTTTAGTCTGACGATAACCGCGATTAATTAATAGTCTAGCTATTATTACTATTATATAAGCATTAAACGATACTTATATAACCCATGATAATAGCCCAAGTACTTATTATAAGGTCCTAATAACATTACTATATTAAAACGTAAGCTAAACTAAAGATAGGTTAGGTGTAGCTCACTTACAACGGGTTTTCTCAAAAATCGGGCTTCACTGGAGCGGCGTTTCCAAGTCGAAAGACCCTTTTTCTCGGGACTCCGGGAGCCTCAGGGCTTCCTTCGGGTTCTAGGGGGTTTACCTAGGCTTTAGGGGGGGGGGGGTTAGGAGGCTAGAGAGAGAAACTAGAGAGAGAAAGTGAGCTTGGGAGGTGTGAAGAGAAGTGAATGCCCGACACCTCTATTTATAGTGAAAATATATGATGGACTCGCCGAGCTGGTGCATGTGGTGGCCTTCTGGTGGTGCCACGTGTCCAATTCTGGTGGTGCCACGTCACCCCCTATCGCGTATCAGCCTTCAAACTTAGAAAAATCATAACTCTCGCATACGAGCTCTGTTTTCTACGTTATTTATATCCACGCGTAGGTAAAATCAAGATCTAAAACTTTCGTTTAGACTACGTCGACTAATTCTCGACCGATCTCAAATTTAACAGTAGGAGGCGTTTAGACTATTAAATGACCGCGAAGAATTCATAACTCCTTCATACGGACTCCATTTTCGTCTGTCTTTTTACCATTGAGTTCCTATTATGAGATCTTCAACTCTCATTTAGGTCGCATAAGCCAAAAACCGCTCAAACTAAAATTCGAGTTTCGGGTCGTGCACTGCTAAGCCGAATCTTAGAAAAATCATAACTTCTTCATACAAAGTCAGATTTGGGCGTTCTTTTTATGGGTTTTCTCGGTTTAACATATTCTACAACTTTCATTTAGATTACTAAGGCTAAAAATTCCTTCATCGTAAATTCACTATTTACGTCTCCCGGTGTCGTACCGGTTTTGCCGTAAAACTTTGACGGGTCACAACTTCTTCATTATAACTTGGATTTCGGCGTTCTTTATACCCCCAGAATCCTTGTTTCGACCAATACAACTTTATGTAGAGATATCAGGCTTATCTCACACTTTAATTTTGACGCTTATTTTTATTCTTTATTAATTATACATTTATAATTAAATACTAAGCACATAAATACACATAATTCATATAATACTCAAATATTTCATATTTATTACTTCAAAAAGAGTTACAAGAGTTGAACTAGACTATTACATTGTCTAAAATGCTTAGCCCTGAAACCCGGGCATTATAATTCTCTCCCCTTTAGGATGATTCCATCCCGGAATCATGTATCAGCAAACAGATGAGGATCGCGACTCATCATGTCATCCTCTGTTTCCCAAGTGAGATTCGGCCCATTCGAATGTTTCCATCGAACTAGCACTAAGTCGACCATCTTGCATCGTAACTTCTTAGTCTTACGGTCAACAACTACCTTAGGCTCTTCGATCAGCCTTTTACTTTTATCCATCCTTAACTCTGAGATTGGAATTATGTCGGGAACTTCTCCCGTGAACTTCCTTAAATAACACACGTGGAAGGTGTTATGAATACCATCGAGTTCTTCGGGTAATTCAAGCTTGTGAGCTTGGTTCCTTATCTTCTGAAGAACTTTGAACGGTCCAATAAACCTTGGACTCAACTTTCCTCGTTTCCCAAATCGTATAAGTCCCTTCCACGGTGAGACTTTTAGCAAAACTGAATCCCCAACTTCAAAGGTTATCGGTCGTCTTTTCTTGTCTAGCTCTTCTGACGATCCTTGGATGCTAACATTCTTTCCCTAATCACCTTCAATTTCTCAGCAGTCTCATGGACTATCTTGGGGCCCATAAACTGCTTCTCTCCAACTTCAAGCCACCAAGATGGTGTACGATACTTCTGTCCATACAAGGCTTGATAAGGTGCCATCTTGATGCTCGAGTGAAAACTATTGTTGTAGGAGAACTCTACCAGAGGTAAGTGCTCGTCCCAATTCCCTTGGAACTCGAGGGTACATGCTCTCAGCATATCTTCCAGTTTCGGAATCGTTCTTTCACTCTGGCCATCGGTTTGCGGATGGTAAGCAATACTCAAACATAACTTTGTACCCAACTCCTCTTGTAGACTCCTCCAAAACCTTGATGTGAAACGACTATCACGATCTGGTACAATCGTAAGAGGAACACCATGAAGTCTTACAATCTCCTTCACGTAAGCATTTACGAGCTTATCCATAGAACACTTCTTGTTGGCTGCTATGAAGTTTGCACTCTTGGTGAAGCGATCCACGACTACCCATATCATGTCGTGACCGTTCTTCGTCCTGGGCAGTTTAGTCACAAAATCCATGGTGATATCCTCCCATTTACCCATAGGTACGGGTAGAGGTTTTAAACTCCCATACAGTTTCTGATGTTGTTCCTTAACTCTCGCACATGTTACACACTTGGCCACATACTTCGCAACATCGAGCTTCATCGTCGGCCACCAGTAGTAGGGTTTTAGGTCCCTATACATTTTAGTGCTACCGGGATGAATCGAGTACATGGTCTTGTGTGCTTCTTCCATCAGAAGATCTCTTATTCCTCCCGTCTTAGGTACCCAAATCCGATCTTGGAATACCTTTAGTCCTCGACTGTTTTCACCTAACACTAACGTTTTGCCCAAACGTTCTTCCTTTCGGTCATTCTTCTCTAAAGCTTCTTCTTGGGCTTTCCTGATACTTTCCATAATTGTCGAGACGACTTCAATTCTCAATGCTCTTGGCCTTTTCCTTTCAAGATTAATTTTCCAACTGAGAGCATTAGCAACAACATTTGCTTTACCTGGGTGGTAAAGTATCTCACAGTCGTAGTCCTTGAGTAGCTTTAGCCAGCATCGTTGCCTCATGTTCAACTCCTTCTGATTAAAGAGATACTGGAGACTCTTATGATCAGTGAACAACTTGCACTTCGTGCCATAGAGATAATGCCTCCATATCTTTAGAGCGAAAACTACCGTTGCCAACTCCAAATCGTGAGTGGGGTAGTTCTTTTCGTGCTCTTTCAATTATCGAGATGCGTATGCTATCACCTTTTCTCTTTGGGTCATAAGACAACCCAACCCGACTCCAGAAGCATCACTATAAACCGCAAAATCTTCAACTCCATCGGGTAGAGAAAGTATCGGTGCTTCACATAACTTCTTCTTTAGCTTCTCGAATGACTCATTGTGTTTCTCACTCCATGTATACGTAGCTCCTTTATGGGTCAAAGCTGTTAATGGAGTGGCTATCGAAGAAAAGCCTTGGATAAATCGTCGGTAATATCCAGCTAATCCTAGAAAGCTCCGAATCTTCGTGGGACTTTTCGGACGTTCCCACTTCATTAAAGCTTCGATTTTTGCTGGTTCAACCATTATTCCATCCTGGTTAACCACATGACCCAAGAATTGGACTTCTCGGATCCAAAAATCACACTTGGAGAACTTAGCGTAAAGCTTCTCCTTCCTTAACACTTCCAACACTTCCCGTAGATGCTTTCCATGCTCCTCTTGGCTTTTCGAGTATATCAGAATGTCATCGATGAACACTATCACAGATTTATCAAGGAATGGTTTACAAACCCTGTTCATCAAATCCATGAATGCTGCAGGAGCATTGGTTAGTCCAAACGACATAACCAATAACTTGTAGTGTCCATATCGAGTTCTGAATGCAGTCTTCCCAATATCATGTTCCCTCACCTTCAGCTGATGATATCCCGACCTAAGATCGATCTTTGATAAGTAGCTCGAACCTTGCAGTTGATCGAATAGGTCGTCAATCCTCGGCAATGGATACTTGTTCTTCACTGTTGTCTTGTTCAGCTCTAGGTAGTCTATACACATTCTCATGCTTCCGTCCTTCTTCTTTACGAATAACACCGGAGCTCCCTAGGGTGATGAACTAGGTTGAATGAAACCGTTGTCCAACAGCTCCTGAAGTTGCATCATGAGCTCCTTCATCTCCGTCGATGCTAATAGGCAAGGTGCCTTTGCTATCGGTGTTGTTCCTGGTAACAAGTCTATACGAAACTCCACTTGTCTATCAAGTGGTAATCCGGGAAGATCTTCGGGAAAGACTTTCGGATAATCACACACTACCGGTATATTCTGCACCTCTTTCTTCTCCTTCTTAGCATCGATTACGAATGCCAAGTATGATGCACATCCTTTGGACAAACATTTCCTGGCTTTCATCAGGGAGATGATTCCAAAATTCACTCTGCGTTTGTCCCCGTACACCATAAATGATTCCTTTCCGGGTGGGTTTACCCTTACTATCTTCTTTCAGCATTGAATCTCAGCATCGTTGGCGCTAAGCCAATCCAAACCCAAAACGATGTCGAAACCGTTTAACTCTATGGGTAATAGCTCTTCATGGAATTCGTTTTCGTTTAGGTCAATGATGATGTTCCTAATATGATTACTAACAGGTACGAATTTACCACTGGCAACTTCTACAATCAGGGCATTATCAAGTTTTTCTACAGGTAATGCTAATTTCCCGCTAAATTTATACGACACAGAGGAGTAGTTGGCTCCGGAATCAAATAGTATATTTCCAGGCAAACCATTTACAAGAAAGGTACCTGACGCGACGTCTACTGCCTCCTTCGTAGCCTCGAGCGTCATCTGGAAGGCTCTCACCTTCGGCTTTGATGGTATGTTGGGTCTTCTTGCCTCCTTCTTCTTTGGGCAATCCTTTGAAATGTGCCCCTCCTCGTTGCACTCATAGCAGACCTTCTTAGTTAACGTGCATTCGTTGGCGTGGTGCCCATGCTTTCCGCATTTGAAACAAGTGATCCCTCCATCACACTTCCCAGAGTGCTTCTTCTTACACTTGTCACACCACTTCGCTTCTGATCCTCCTCCTCTCGAACCAGACTTCGAGAATCTACCTTTCTTACCGGACCTCGAGGATCCGTCAAATTTCCTTTTCTCTCCCACTTCCGATCTCTCCAGACCCTTTTCTCGTATCTGGGTCTCCACATTCTTAGCAGCCCAGATGGCAGCTTTCAGTGTGGTATTTTGCTTGACCATTGGACCAAAGTCCGCTGGTAATCCGAGGGAAAATTTGTTAACCTTGGAGAGTTCAGTTGGGATGAGGTGAGGAACAAGCTTCATTTTCTCAGTAAAGCTTCCAGCATATTCAGTAACGCTCATTCTTCCCTTCTTCAGATTCTGGAACTCGTTGTTGATCTCCAGAAGATCCTGCTCAGAGCAGTATTGCATCTTCAACTGTACCAAAAAAATCCTCCCACGACATCTTGCTTACTTCACCTATGGGCATCGAATCAGCTAATAGCTTCCACCAGCTTAGTACTCCATATTTCAACAAAGGAACTGCAAGAGCGGTCTTCTGCCTATTGCTACACTCCCAACTCTCAAACATCGTCTCCATCTCAGAGATCCAGTTCATGACTTCCACCGGCGTCAGGCTTCCAGATAGACTCGGTGGATTGGATGCCACGAAATCCTTGTATTTGCATCCATGTCCATCATTTCCTCCATTCTGGTGGTTTTGCCTAACTATCGGTGGGTTGGCTTGACCAACAGTCCCACTGTAGTTTCCCTCCTCAGTCTGCCCTTCATTCAACTCAGGCTGTTCGATATGTATAGTCGCTTCCTCTCGATTTTGCTAGAGCAAACGCTTGGTTTCCTCCATTTGACGATCCAACATTGTCTGGATCATCGCTTGCACTCTGGCCATCGTTATTGGCCCAGCAGCAGCTTCCACAACTAGTATTTGCTCGATCACTGGGGGTTGGTTTCTGTTCCCATTTGCATTCACGTTTCTGCTACGCGTCCTTGCCATCTTGATCTATACACCGAATAAGGTGAATTTAGATCTTTATTTAGGAATGATGTTCAAATCATCCTTATCTCTCTGAAACATTTACATGCTAGTTCTAATATCGTAGTCGTACATTTAGAATCCTAAACACATAAGGTTTCCAGATCCGGTCAGCAACAGACCATAGATCCGAACAAATAACAGCATATCATGCACAAAGCATTTAGCACATAAAAGCATTTTAGGCACAATTCCTAAAATAAGCTAGTGCTCACACCTCACGATCATCGCTTAGCATTCTAAGTTTAAGTCTATAAATCCTACGAATTCCTAGTTCGCTTAAACTAATGCTCTGATACCAACTGTGACATCCCCAAAATCATGGTCAGAAAAGACCGGTTTTGTTTATACTTTATTTGAAAATCAGAGTAATCTTTTAATAAAAGAGTTGCAGAATTTATCCCAAAACAATAATATGATAAAGAGTTATCAAAAGCATTTCCTTAGAAATGTATTTCATTAAAAGACTCGGGATGTCATGTTCGATACAATACATAAGTATAAACAATACAATATAAGCCTTACTACATTATTTCATATCTACAGGCTTATATCCGTAATCCCTCATCCCAACACATCACAACTATGCTCGAGCGCCACTACCTGTAATACATAAAACTGAGTGGGTCAGGCTTGGGAGCCTGATGAGCACATAGGGTTTTAAACCCACAATAAATAAGTTTATTAATTTCATCGACCAACAATAACCCGATTAACCGTTCCCGTTATCCTCACATTACGTCCCTAAACACCTATCATAAGGGACCTATCCTAAGGATCATCATCGGGATGGACACTACTGCAAAGGGGGTTCCTCAGCAATAAATGTCCTAAAGGCAACCATGAGGGGGATAGAGTACACCAGTGAACACATCGTTCATAAACACCTACAGGTTGCGAGCCTGCCAGCGTTCCACTGGACTGTCTAGAACAGTCCGTGGTCGTCATCTATACTCCGCTAGATGACTGTATCAACAACAACAACATCGAGGCCTCTCGTCATTTTATCACACATCACCTATTGCATCTACCATGTTTTACCCCAACATTTTCGTAGATATAAAATACATATATAGTTTAAATCATTGAAAACATGTATAAAAACGTTCATCCAGCATAGATAGCAAGTATTCAGATAATATGCTCACATAGCACTTAACTTATATAAAATACTTCATATCTATGTGTAAGATGAAAGTAACTATGCACTCACTTGAAACGTGGTGACTCAGCACTCGGACAGCGCTTCGATACTCTCAAAACGATTTTCCTTCGATAAAACCTAATACCAATACCACTAGGGTTTAGTCTAACGATAACCACGATTAATTAATAGTCTAGCTATTATTATTATTATATAAGCATTAAACGATACTTATATAACCCATAATAATAGCCCAAGTACTTATTATAAGGTCCTAATAACATTACTATATTAAAACGTAAGCTAAACTAAAGATAGGTTAGGTGTAGCTCACTTACAACGGGTTTTCTCAAAAATCGGGCTTCGCTGGAGCAGCGTTTCTGAGCCGAAAGACCCTTTTTCTCAGGACTCCAGGAGCCTCAGGGCTTCCTTCGGGTGCTAGGGGGTTTACCTAGGCTTTGGGGGGGGGGGGGGGGTTGGGAGGCTAGAGAGAGAAACTAGAGAGAGAAAGTGAGCTTGGGAGGTGTGAAGAGAAGTGAATGCCCGACACCTCTATTTATAGTGAAAATATATGATGGAATCGCCGAGTAGAGGGACCTACTCACCGAGTTGGTGCATGTGGTGGCCTTCTGGTGGTGCCACGTCACCCCTATCGCGTATCAGCCTTCAAACTTAGAAAAATCATAACTCTCGCATATGAGCTCTGTTTTCGATGTTCTTTATATCCACGCGTAGTTAAAATCAAGATCTACAACTTTCGTTTAGACTCCGTCGGCTAATTCTTGACCGATCTCAAATTTAACAGTAGGAGGCGTTTAGACTGTTAAATGACCGCGAAGAATTCATAACTCCTTCATACGGACTCCGTTTTCGTATGTATTTTTACTGTTGAGTTCCTATTAATGAGATCTTCAACTCTCATTTAGGTCGCGTAATCCAAAAACTGCTCGAACTAAAATTCGAGTTTCGGGTCGTGCACTGCTAAGCCGAATCTTAGAAAAATCATAACTTCTTCATACGAAGTCAGATTTGGGCGTTCTTTTTATGGGTTTTCTCGGTTTAACATATTCTACAACTTTCGTTTAGATCACTAAGGCTAAAAAGTCCTCCATCGTAAATTCACTATTTACGTCTCCTGGTGCTGTGCCGGTTTTGCCGTAAAACTTCGATGGGTCATAACTTCTTCATTATAACTCGGATTTCGGCGTTCTTTATACCCCCAGAATCCTTGTTTGAACCACTACAACTTTATGTAGAGATATAGGGCTTATCTCACACTTTAATTTTGACGCTTATTTTTATTCTTTATTAATTATATATTTATAATTAAATACTAAGCACATAAATACACATAATTCACATAATACTCAAATATTTCATATTTATTACTTCAAAAAGAGTTACAAGAGTTGACCTAGACTATTACATTGTCTAAAATGCTTAGCCCTGAAACCCGGGCGTTACAAGATTGATCTTTAAGAAGGTATACATGAAAGAGTAGCAATAACGCTTACTCGTAAATGAAAACAAGATATGAGTAGTGCATGCCCTACTCACGGTGGGTGGTCCCTTACGGTCCCTGAGATGAAGTCGAGGCGTTCTGTATCTCTTCTAACTAATGCTCTGTTGCAATCACTATTTTTTCAAGAACCGTTTGCCTCTCCTGGTACTCTCTCACTTCTGCTCGAGCAGTGGTAGGGACGTAAGGTCCTCGTGAAGGATGTCAATGAGGTGGCATGTCCGATGGTAGTCCCGCTCCATCCATCGGGTTCGGGCGTCTGTGGCCTCAACAGTTGCCCCTAGTTCCACGATGTGGTTTGCTGATGCCCCCGTCTAGTCCCCGAGGTGCGAGATTCGTTGTACCATGACAGGAAGGGCCCTGTCAGCCGGACCCCCGTGGTGGAGGTTATAGTAACCTCACTCCATCCCATAAGAAGAATGACGATGCTGTTGCCAGCTCCACCTCTCCAGGTCTTCTGCCCAACAAGGCGTGGGCCCCTAGTATCCGATTTGGTGCGCGGGAATCCTAGCAATGTAAGGAGGATTTATGACTTCGGACTCCACGTTCGATTCCTCCCCTTCCTTTCCCTTGTTTTCCTATCCCTCCACTATTGGATCCTCTTCAGGTTCCTCCTCCATTATTTCCTTAGGATCCTCCTCGAGATCCTCTTCGATCCATCCACCATTTCCCTGGTTAGCGAAGTAAGGGTCTCCAGGCATGTGAAATCCTGGCATGTTGTCTGTGCGAGAATGGAGATGTGAGAAATACATGAAAGACTTAAGTGTATGGTTTTGTAGTATGCTAAAATACTCCTATAGTATTTTAATATTTATGTTTGATTTTAAGGTCTCTTAGTATTTAGGGTTGGTAAGTTTTATGATTCATTACCCACTACGACCATTTCTAAACACCTGATGATCATATCTTGTAAAAATATAGTTGATCAGACTATATTTATCCCATATATGATTACATAACTGCTCAGGCTTAATCACAGTGTTTAACATATCTAAATACTTTTGTATGTTTTCTTATTACGACACTGCCCTAGTATGTATGTGTAACACCCGCAGATTCAAGCTAGTCAATTAAGATATAATAAGCATTAAAAATGATTTTTTGATTATTATCTAGGATAAATAATCTTAACCAAAGTAATAGTTAGGGTTAACAGTTGTAACCTATTTGACGTAATAAAGAAGAATTATTGAATATTATATGTTACATGATTATTATACTATAATAAAATAGGAAATATTAGTTGAATCGTCCGTAAATCGTAAAAAATAAGTGCGCTAAAACATAAATTTTGTCGTCCCGATCCCGAAAATATAAATTTCGTCGAAATCCAAATCGTATGAATGAGATATGATTTTGATAAGATATAAAAGTCAGTCGCACACAACAAATGTATGATGTAAAAAACTACGAAGAGAATGGTTGACTTTTAGCTAATGCGACCAAAATGAAAACCGTAGTGCTCCTTAAAATATGAATTTTGAGAAAAAGAATGCCAAAAACGGAGTCCGTACAAGGGAGTTATGATCTTAGCAAAATTATTTAATTTTATAAAAATATGGACAAAAATAAATTCAAAATTAGCTGATGGAGTCTAAACGAAAGTTGTAGATCTCGTCGATAGCTAAGCGTAGATATAAAGAACATCAAAAATGGAGTTCGTATGAACGATTTATAATTTTTAATAGCACATTTATATATTAAAATAAAGTGTAATATATATATATATATATATACACACACACACACACACATGTATATATCATTAGAAAGGTATCGACGATGCGGTCGTTATAAGACTAGTGTTGAGTACTTTTGACATCAGTTTAGTACAAATATCAATGAATCTATTTAAATTAGTATTATAAATAAGTGTTTAGTCATTTAAGTAAATATAGAGGGTGGTTTTTGAAAATTTAATTACTATAAATAAGAGCCTATAGACTCTCATATTTCTTGCACCGTTCTCTTGATTCAAGAATGTTTCTCTTCTTATCCCTGTAACTGTAACATCCCGAGTTCAGGAGTGCAAGTTCAGGGTTCAAAGTGTAAATATGAAAGGGCAACTCGGCGAGTCCAGGAATGGACTCGGCGAGTAGGGTCGCGACTCTGGTCGAGGGTTAAGTGGCCAATGATGTGTGTAAAACCAACTAGTTTTAATCCTACTAACTTAAACACAAAGACAAACACACGAAAGACAATGTACCTATCGATTAGCAGTTTAGTTCAGGTAAGTAGGGTATCGAACACAGGGAACGGTAAACAATTAAAATAAATGCTAATATTATCTAAATAAAACAAGTAAAAAAAGGGTTTTCTCTAGTTTTGCAAGACTAGAAACTTAAATACTTTACTAACACGCAAACTAAGCAACTAATAGCTAAGAAAACAAAGATCAACTAAATTCAATGATTAAAAAGGCCTTCTGTTTAGGTTCAAATCATTTGTTCCCATGGATGATTTTATGGTAAATATATCGGATTAATTCTTCATTGGTTACCGACTAAAGTGATTAGATTCACATTCGCTATAGCTAATCCTTAGAAAACATATTAATTCAAGCAATGGCCAGTTGTCTAAATTAATGAATTTCCTAGTTTGTTGATTCGGGTTTAGAAAGACTTGTAAATAGCTGATCAAATTGGTGATTCAATTAACCTCTTGTTGATGGTGTATTACACAAGCTCACACATTAACTTACCTATCTTCAAGTTAATTCTAGTTTCACATTCGTTATTCCTAGACATACAACTATGTGGTCACGTAAATCATATGAAATTAGTAACTAAGAGATGTTCATACAACTTAATTACTGATTTATTAACAAAAGAATAGTTATTGTTAACACATAAGGTTCTTTAACAAGCTTAATAAAACATAATCACCAATTAAAATTAATCCTAATCAAATAATCAATCCATGTTCACAAATTCATCTACTTAAACCGAAGTTATGAGTTTTTAGCTCATAATTACAGCAGAAACAAGCTCAAAAACGAAATCAATTGGTGAAAACATAGTTCAAACAAGATATTAGGTAAGAGTAAACTTGATTTTGACTTGATTCTCCTTAAAATTGAATGTAGGGTTGATTCCCTTGCTTCCCACGCTCCAGCAGCACCTTTAGTCGACAATTGGCCTCCAAGGGTTCATCTATATGCTATGGTATCGATCTGAAAGTCCCTTTATATAGATTTTCACAAAACAGAGGCTACTCGGCTAGTCCAGTGACCTACTCGGCGAGTCCGTCACTTAAAACCCGTGTGCGGCAAGTCAGCGCGTCCAGAATCGCGAAACTTCTGACCAACTCGGCGAGTTGATGGCCTACTCGCCAAGTACGTTTGGAATCAGCATTTTCTCAAAACACGAAAGTCGTCCAAAATTGTGTCTAGTTTTCAGAACATTTTGAGTCTCATCAATCGGAGTTAACGTTCATGAGATATGGCCAAAACACTGACGAGGGGTCAAGCTGTCCAGCAACGTCCTTCTTTCTTCAAAATCCAAGATCCATGCGTCCAATCGCCAGTTCCGCTTCCTTTTCCATCCGAGCATGTCTTTGTTACTGAAAATGAAATATTTAAGCTAATTAAGCACCTTTGGTTCATTATTTGAGATAAAATTAACATAAAGTATTAAGATAATGCATGAATTTTATAACTAAATATACTCATATCAGCCAACTCGGCGAGTCGGAGGCTGGACTCGGTGAGTAGACGCTAAGTGGAGAAAACCCTAATTTCGAAGGATGAGCCCTATATCAAGGACATTATACCCTCTCCCCAGACTCTTTACCCTCTCTTGAAGTCCAGAAAACCCTAAGACGCGATTGTGAGGGATTTGAGTGCATTTGAACCTTGGAGAAGAGATTTTTGGAGGAGATCTTGGAGAGAAAGGAGGCTTGGAGCAAGGGGCTTTGCTAAGATTCAGATTTATCTTCTGTTGGGGCTTCCTCTTGAGGTATTACTTCGTTTCTTGGCCTGTTATTCATCTAGGTTCATCATATTGGAATGGGTGGAAAGTTTAGCTTATGGTATTTCGGGTTTGAAGGTTAGATCTGAGGTTGCTACCTCTGATCTGGAATGGAAAAGGTCTAGAGTGCATTAAAGTCCCTGTTCTTGAGTGTTTGGTGAAGTCATCTTGTCCCAAACCCTAGCCCTAGAGTGTAAAATGCCTAGATCTCTTTGGATTCACGTAAAGATTTCCACTTTACGTGATGGATGGGTTGTATATGGGTAGATCTATGTTTTGGATCAACTGTATGGCCTGGAAACCTTCTGCATGGGTTAAGATCTAGAGGCACTCAGCGAGTCACAAAGGTGTACTCGGCGAGTTGCTTGAAGATGGACTGGAACTCGGTGAGTTGGAAGAACAACTCGGCAAGTAGGTTGAAGATAGCCTCGGACTCGGCGAGTCTGTTCTTGGACTCAGTGAGTCTGGTCATGAGGTCCTAATCTTCTTCTGGTTGAGCCATGAATCGGCGAGTCAAGGGAGGACTCAATGAGTTGAGTGCGAGGGGACTCAGAGTTGTGAGACTCAGCGAGTTAAGTCGCGAATTGGGGAAGTTCTGAGCATAGGGACTCGACGAGTCATTAGGTTGACTTGGCGAGTAGAGTCAGTCAGGAGGTTGACTTTGAATTTGACTTTGACCAATGGTTGACCAGTTGACTTCCAGGGGCATTTTGGTAATTGTTGACTTTTGTTTTGAGTTCACTGTTGGTGTTGGCCAGTGGTGGAGATCGTGTCGGTGGTCGGAGCATCTCGGTCTTATCTTTTCAGTCAGCAGTTGTGAGGTGAGTTATCCTCACTATATCAACAGGGTCTAAGGAACCAAGGCCGACCCTTTATCGGATTGTAACCCGGGTATTGTTGTTATGTTGCTGTTTTACTATGTTTGCATCCTGGTAGTTAGGATGGTATATGTTAGAGACCTGGTTAAGGTCGGTATCCTGGTATATAGGATGATACTATGCTAGTGACTGGTTAGGTAGGTATCCTGCTTAGAGTATGTCATGTTATGTGATCTGCTAGATCAGTTTGATTGAATGTGAATTGTTATATGGTTGTATGTTGATGTGCACATGGTTGTTTAACTGGGGTTGGGTTGAGGCGGGTCACGCTTTGTGCTGTAGGCCAACATACCCAGGGCGGACCGGTTGTCCCGAAGGCCCAACGAGCGGTCCAGATAGGCTGTAGGCCCCAAGAGGGCGGACCAGACGTGCCGAGGCTCGGAGAGTGGACCAGGCCGACTGAAGGCCCAATGCGGGCGGACCAGTCATATTGTAGATTCAGAGAGTGGACCAGGTAGGTTGAAGGCCCGGTGCAGGCGGACCAACCATACTGCAGACTCCATGGATAAGGCTAGACTCGGAGGGTGGACTAGGTGGACTGAAGGCCCGGTGCGGCGGACCAGTTACACAGTAGACCCGAAGTGCATGGCTGTTCTATGTTCTGTTCATTTATGATATGTTATGCGTGGTATATGATGGGTTTTGAGCATTCTAACACTTCCTAAGTGTACATGCAACCCTAATAACCTTGGATCTATGTTTGTCTAATTTGTCATGCAAAGTTGATTTCCAAGGTTATATTCCTATCTAGCATACATGGGGAACAATTTTAACATAAAGTATAGATAGAATATCTTACCTTGTTGTTTCTTGTGTTCCTTGAAACCTTGTGAGCCTAGCACCCCAAGTGTGATGCCTCAAATGCTTCACACAACACCAAATGCTCTTGGAAGAACTTATGAGAGAATACTCACTTCTTCAAAATCGGCCAAGCCCTCTTGATTCTTAGTGTGTATGTGTAACCGATTTGGGAGGAGATCATATTACTTATATAGTGTTGACACATCTAGGGTTAAACCCTAATGTGTCATGACTCTTCATTTCCATGACCTATGGGTTTGTAACTCCCATGGAGCATCCATGGAGCATCCTATGGGTGGAACCCAACTTGATGATCCATGGAGCCTTTTAGCCCACTATACAAGATATGGATGATTTACTTAATCAACCCATATATTTAATTAGTTATCTTTTGATCACTTAATTAATTCTAAATTAATTCTTGATCAAACTAATCAAATAATATTATTATTAATATATTAGAACTTATAATATATTAATAATCTCCAAGCGTTATTTCTCTCATTTAGTCTATCCAATTGCATGGTGCCATGCAACCCAAATGGACCATGCCGGGTCGGGTCAAGTACATACCAGAAATAGTTATGGACTTAGACACCTTATCCAACAGTCTCCCACTTGGATAAGTCTAGTAACTATTACTGCAAGTATGACTTCAGGAACCGATCGGCAATCGTAGCTCTTTACAAGGTTTCTCGAAACTTGAGAAGACGATGGTACGCCATTTAAGATAAGTGATCATATAATCCTCTGTTCTAGATATCAGTCGGACAAATACATGGAACAATGTCTTACTTATTGTCCAACATTTGTTTCCCGATTTCCGATTTGTTTGACAAAGAACTTCATTGAACACATCAATTTAGTTCTGACCGGGCCTGGTACATAGGTCAAAACAAAATCATCGAGGGGCCCAGATATCAGCTTCTAATCCAAGAAGGAACAGATAAACTTCGACTCATATGTTTGTTCTACTACTCATTGAATTACACATAAGAGCACGATTTTATAACATCGAGTTACCAATGCGTTTTTCGTACAATCAATGCCTAACCAACTTGTAAGTAACAAATCATATCTCTAGGTTTAAAGACTTATATGATATTACCGTCTCACGATCACTCGAGATAGAATTCCATGAAGTGATTCCAGTGAGCGTGGGTTGAGTCCAATGCTCAGAACTTATGAGCACTCATGATTGTTGTAGCCTTGTCCCAGACCTTCTACAACCAAACATGACAGTCTTGATTCATACCTACTTCCGACATATGACCGACTGTGGAGGTTTGAATAATGTGTTATTCCAAACAAAATTATTCTGGAAGTCAAAACATGCAAAAGAAATATAGTAAACGATCGACAAGAGATAGCAACACTTTACTCATAAATAAAACACTTTTATTCATCATCAAATGTCAATTACACTTTACAAATTTCGAGATTATCTAACTACTAAATCTAATATCATCCTTCAACCCTATGCTCCGAGCATGCTGGAGATGCTTAATCCGAGTCAGTCCCTTCGTGAGAGGATCTGCCGGATTCTCATCTGATGATACCCTCTTTGCCACGAGGATTCCTTCTTCGATCCGATGTCTGATGAAATGGTATTTTCTGTCGATGTGTCTGGATCTCCCGTGATCCCTTGGTTCCTTGGCTAAGGCAACAGCACTTTCACTATCACAGAAAATTTCCATCGGCTCTTTAATAGCTGGTACAACTCCAAGGTCTCCAATGAAGTTCCTCAGCCATAACGCCTCCTTTGCCGCTTCGCTAGCTGCAATATACTCTGATTCACAAGTAGAATCTGCCACTGTCTCTTGCTTGGAACTCTTCCAAGAAATTGCTCCTCCATTTAGGGTAAAGACCCAGCCCGACTAAGAGCGGAAGTTATCCCTATCAGTCTGGAAGCTAGCATCACTATACCCTACAACTCTCAAGTCATCACTCCCACCGAGGGTAAGGACCCAGTCCTTAGTCCTTCGTAGGTACTTGAGAATATTCTTTACCGCAATCCAGTGTGCCTTGCCAGGGTTCCCCTGAAACCTGCTAACCATGCTCAAGGCAAAGGCTACATCAGGTCGAGTACACGTCATAGCATACATGATCGAACCTACAGCCGAAGCATAAGGTATTCGACTCATTTCTGCTATCTCAGCCTCAGTGCTAGGGCTTTGTGTCTTACTCAGCTTGGCGCTACTCTGGATGGGCAACTCTCCTTTCTTGGAGTCTTGCATTCTGAATCTCTTCAGAATCTTCTCCAAGTAGGTACTTTGACTAAGTCCAATTAGTCTTTTACTCCGATCTCTCAAGATTCTTATCCCCAAAATATAGGCAGCTTCACCAAGGTCCTTCATAGCGAAACACTTTCCAAGCCAGGACTTTACTTCCTGCAAGGTTGGAATGTCGTTTCCTATGAGTAGTATGTCATCCACATACAATACCAAAAAGCTAACTATACTCCCACTAGCCTTGACATATACACAAGATTCATCTTCACTCCTAGAAAAGCCAAATTCCTTGACCTTTTCATCAAAGCAAAGATTCCATCTGCGAGGTGCTTGCTTTAATCCATAAATGGATTTCTCAAGCTTACACACTCTATTAGGGTACTTGTTGCTGACAAAACCCTCTGGCTGACTCATGTAAACATCTTCAGCCAACTTCCCATTAAGGAAAGCGGTTTTGACATCCATTTGCCAAATTTCATAGTCATGAAATGCGGCTATGGCTAACAGAACCCGAATAGACTTAATCTTGGCTACCGGAGAAAAGGTCTCATCATAGTCCACTCCAGGAATTTGAGAGAAACCCTTTGCAACCAGTCTAGCCTTATAAGTGTGTACTTTACCATCCATGTCGGTCTTCTTCTTGAAAACCCATTTGCACCCTACAGTCTTTCGACCTGGTACATTTTCAACCAAGTTCCAAACTTGATTGTCATACATGGATTGTATCTCGCTATCCATAGCCTCTTTCCATTTGGCAGACTCGGGGCCCGCCATGGCTTCCTCGTAGCTGTTAGGGTCATCTTGACTTACTAGTGTCTCATCACTAATAAGTGTCTCACCTTCTGCAGTAATATGGAATCCATAGTAATGCTCAGGTGCACTCCTAACTCTCGTGGAACGCCTCAGAGGTACAGATTCGTCAATTGGCTCAACAGGAGTTTCCTCCTCAAGTTGAGGGCTAGAGTTTGAAGTTCCTTCACCACTTGATTCTTGAATTTCTTCAAGATCAACTTGCCTCCCACTGTCTCCTTGGCTTATAAACTCTCTTTCTCGAAAGACTCATCTTCTTGCTACAAAGACCACATTGTCACTAGGTCTGTAGAAGAGGTAACCAAAGGATTGCTGTGGGTAGCCGATGAAAATACACCTCTCGCTTCGGGGTTCGAGCTTATCATGAGTCTCGCGTCTCACGAAAGCCTCGCATCCCCAAATCTTGATGTGGTCTAGTTTAGGTACTTTACCAGTCCACATCTCGTGAGGAGTTTTGGCAACTTTCTTTGTAGGGACTAGATTAAGGATATGGGCGGCAGTCTCTAAGGCATACCCCCAGAATGAGATTGGTAGCGAAGCTCGACTCATCATGGAACGAACCATGTCCAACAAGGTTCGATTACGCCTCTCAGCCACACCATTCAACTGCGGTGTCCTGGGAGGTGTCAATTGTGAGACAATCCTACATTCCTTTAGATAGTCGAGGAACTCTGAACTAAGATACTCACCACCTCGATCGGATCGAAGCATCTTAATGTTCTTGCCCAATTGATTCTCGACTTCCTGTTTAAATTCCTTAAACTTCTCGAAAGTCTCTGACTTATGCTTGATTAGGTAGACATATCCATATCTACTGTAATCATCGGTAAAAGTCAAATAATAACGATTAGCATCCCTTGTGGCATGTTTGAATGGTCCACACACATCCGTGTGTATAAGGTCCAACAAACCTTCACCCCTTTCACATGAGCCTGTGAAGGGTGACTTTGTTATTTTTCCAAGTAAGCATGATTCGCAACTATCATTTGACTTTAGGTCAAACGACTCCAAGACTCCATCCTTTTGGAGTTGGCCTATGCGTTTCTTGCTTATATGTCCAAGACGACAATGCCATAATGATGCTTTATCCAAGTTATTATTATTAGTAGAATCAATACACAAAACATTATTTCCTAAGTTATCTACAATAGATACAGCTTCATACACACCATCACAAGGTAATGCTTTAAAATAAAGTACATTATTAAAGAAAGCATTAATCGAACCAACTTCATTATCAAACGAAAAGGTGAAACCTTGTTTGTACAATGCATGAAAGGAAATAATATTTCTTGCCATTTCTGGCGAATAACAACATTTATTCAAATCTAAATTTAACCCACTACTTAGCGATAAAGTATAAACTCCAATCTTGGTGACAGGTGTAACTTTCCTATTCCCCATGATTAAGTTTATTCTTCCTTGCTCCACATTCTCACTTCTTCCTAGTCCCTGCAAGTCACAACAAATATGAATACCACAACCGGTATCAAGGACCCAAGATTTCGATTGGGGTGAGTTATTAGAAATGATAGTGTAAATACCTGCATGGTTGGGTTTGACTTTCCCATCCTTCACATCTTGCTGGTACTTTGGGCAGTTCCGCTTCCAATGAGCTTTTTCGTGGCAATAGAAGCATTCAGCCTCTTTTGGGTCAGAAGAAGGAGTAATGAAACCTTTCTTGGTTCCACTTGAAGAAGAGCCATCAAGGGTCCGAGCCTTGGTACCCTTTGAAGATCTCTTTCTCTTCCTCCCTCGACTTTGCCCGATTGCCAAGACTGGAGTTGAGTCTGGAGTAGGAGTGATAGCAACCGACTTCCCCTTAAGACCTGTTTCTGCGGTCTTGAGAAGTCCCTGAAGTTTGCTGAGGGTGACCTCTTCCTTGTTCATGTGATATGTCATGCGGAATTGATCATAGCACGATGGTAAGGAGTGCAAAATGATATCTATTGCAAGCTCCTCAGGGAAGTTCACATTGAGCTTCAGCAACCGATCCACATACCTTTGCATTTTCTGCATGTGGCTCGTGACGGACTCTCCGTCCTTCATCATGGTCGTTATCATGGAGCAGATGACTTCGTACCTCTCTTGTCGTGCACTTTGATGGTATCTTTCCATCAAATCTTGGTGCATTTCATAAGGGTAGAAGTCTTCATAAGACTTTTGGAGTTCAGCTGTCATAGTGGCTAACATGATGCAAGCCACCTTGGTTGCATCTCTTTCATGAGTATGAAAGTCAGCGATCTCCTGGGGAGTTGCAGTGGACTCGTCAATTTCCTTAAGCTCCTTGTCAAGGACATATTCTTTGTCCTCGTAGCGGGTAATCATCCTGATGTTTCTGATCCATTTGTTGAAGTTGGATCCATCAAAGGTGACTTTCCCACACAGACTCATAAGAGTAAAGGAGCCATTAGGATTCGAGCCAGAAGCATTAGTTGAAGACATCTGAAAAAGAAGGACAAGTTTAGTTTAGATTTAAGAGAGTCCTTAATAAAACACCCAAATGTAATATTAAGGCTAGGATCCAATCACAACATAATATAACTTAGAAGAGGTATGCCGTAATCTAAGCTATATCATATTTGAAAGGTAGGTGAATGACGATTCACCAATTTCCACCATGAAAACCGAAATAATAAATATTTAGTTTTTATTGGTTTTAGAAATTCCTAGATTCTTTGAGATCCAATGAACTTTTTCAAAGGCATGTTTCAATCTCGGGAGTGCCCTCCAGGTTTTGTGACTGGGATGCCGAGGATCACAAAACGAGGTGTGAAGTAACCATGCAAATCACTTGGTACCTTTAAAGTTTATCACTCAATCGATGTGCCGGTAAACCACACACGCTCCACCGATACTATAATAAACCTTAAGTCACCCTTTACCTACCTTGTTAAGTCCAAGTTAGTGTGCCGGTTAACCACACACGCTCCACCAACGACTCAGACAAAGTGTAAAGTGTAATTTCATGGATTAGCACCTTATTCACATTTTTCCTAAAGTAACTAAGATTGGGAATTTAATAAACATTTAGTTACTTTATTTATTCATCATACTTTGAATGAGAATTTATAAGTCCTTGTCTTACCCGTTCGGCTAACGACCCTCCACCAGTCAAGCAAGCGGTGGGTGAGAATATTCACCCATTAAGTCACCATTTTATAGGCAACAACCTTATACCCACCTTATAGATCGGCTTCGTGAATGAGGCGTACTAGCGGTAAGACGGCTTTATTCTTATACATATATATATATATATATATATATATATATATATATATATAATTATTAAATTATCATAATATAAGTATAAGGGTTGAATTTTAACTTTTTAAAATTCTAGGGGTTGGAACTAAAGTTTTAACTTAACTTTACTTGTTCCAAAACTTGAGGGCAAGTTTTGTAACTTTCAAAACTTTTCATTTCTTGTAACTTATGAGTTTAATAGAGTCATAAAATGAAGACTCTTCATTTTTATAACTCTTGTGTTTTCTTAATGGTTTTAACTCAAGTGTGACTCTTGGTTTTCCATAACTTAAGGATAAGTTATGGACTCCATTAAAACACATTATGATCAAGAATTAAACTACCAAATAGGTTACAAATAATTCCTATGATCATCTAAAACATCATAAGAACAAGAACATGAATATGAACACAATCAAAAAATTACATAAAACTTTGTAATTTTTGATAACTAGTTGTTGTAAATGAATTAGCAAGACATTACACCACCAAAAACAAGTTTACATTTACTAAAACAGTTTAGGGTAATGTTTCTAATTCATTTTCCAGCAACTGAATCGAAATTCTGCACTCATTCGACCCTACTCGCCGAGTGCAAGAACATGACTCGCCGAGTTGGTTGAAGATACACATGGACTCGACGAGTCCCCCCTATGGACTCGACGAGTCTGTTCGCAGACAGCAAATTTTCGATTCTGTTTTCAACTTTTAAGCACAAATAAGAACAAACAAGCCTAGGCTCTGATACCACTGATGGGTTTTGAGCATTCTAACACTTCCTAAGTGTACATGCAACCCTAATAACCTTGGATCTATGTTTGTCTAATTTGTCATGCAAAGTTGATTTCCAAGGTTATATTCCTATCTAGCATACATGGGGAACAATTTTAACATAAAGTATAGATAGAATATCTTACCTTGTTGTTGCTTGTGTTTCTTGAAACCTTGTGAGCCTAGCACCCCAAGTGTGATGCCTCAAATGCTTCACACAACACCAAATGCTCTTGGAAGAACTTATGAGAGAATACTCACTTCTTCAAAATCGGCCAAGCCCTCTTGATTCTTAGTGTGTATGTGTAACCGATTTGGGAGGAGATCATATTACTTATATAGTGTTGACACATCTAGGGTTAAACCCTAATGTGTCATGACTCTTCATTTCCATGACCCATGGGTTTGTAACTCCCATGGAGCATCCATGGAGCATCCTATGGGTGGAACCCAACTTGATGATCCATGGAGCCTTTTAGCCCACTATACAAGATATGGATGATTTACTTAATCAACCCATATATTTAATTAGTTATCTTTTGATCACTTAATTAATTCTAAATTAATTCTTGATCAAACTAATCAAATAATATTATTATTAATATATTAGAACTTATAATATATTAATAATCTCCAAGCGTTATTTCTCTCATTTAGTCTATCTAATTGCATGGTGCCATGCAACCCAAATGGACCATGCCGGGTCGGGTCAAGTACATACCAGAAATAGTTATGGACTTAGACACCTTATCCAATAGTATATGTGGTTGGTATTTTAGGGGTATCTCACTAAGCTTTCGGGCTTACAGTTGTGGTTTAATGTTTTTCAGGTTCTTCAGGAGACCGTGGCAAGGTAAAGGTGTGATCGTACCGCTCCTCATGATTATGTTTTATGATGTGGTTCTAGGAAGACTCTGATAATAATTGTATTGAAAACCTTTTTGTAATAACATTATGAAAATGGGTTGTTTTTGAAAAGTTAAAATTGGTTGAAATTTTTATGGTCGTTATAGTAACACCCCAAATTCCAAAGTTGTAGGGTTTAAATTGTAAATTAAGGAAAGGGACTCGACGAGTAGGCATGCTTACTCGCCAAGTCAGAGTGGGATTTGTTGCGGGTTTAAGCGGCCAACTCGCCGAGTCGGCGGCTTGTACTCGATGAGTTGGTACTGAAGGGAGAAAACCCTAATCCCGGGGGTTGTGCCCTATATAAAGCACATTATAACCCACCATCAGCCTCTTTGTTACCCTTTTGGGATCTAGAAGCCCTAATTTCATTTGTGAGAAGACTTGGAAGCAAATTGGTGTGATTTGTGAAGGGATCTTGAAGATCAAGAAGCTTGGATCAAGGAGACTTGAAGAGACCCGGATTATACTATAGTGGGAGGTCATTTTGGAGGTAAGGAATCGTTATCCTTGGCTTTCTCCTTTCTAGTTCCATTTTCATGGTGTTTTAGGGTTTGGTTGGAGAAATATTGTTGAGATCTTGAAGCATAAGTTAGATCTGGAATTGAAACTCTAGATCTGAGTTCTATATGGATCATTGATGCAAAAAGCCCTTCTAGCTGTTATGAAAAAGCCTTTCCCCAAGAGTTAAGTCCTTTTCTAGCTTGGCTTTTGGTATTATGAGGCAAGAAGCACGTAAAGCTAGCAACTTTATGTTGCTAATGGACCTTAGAGACCCAGATCTATTGTTTGGAGCAAAGGAGTAGCTCTGTGACTCGAGATTATGGGAATACACGTATGGACTCGGCGATTCGGGATAGAGATCAGACATTGAGTTGTGTAGTAACTCGACGAGTCGCATGGGTGACTCGACGAGTCTTATGATGATGAGCTTGGACTCGACGACTTGGAAGAACAACTCGGCGAGTCTGCTCGCAGAACCTAACCTCTTTCAGTTAAAGCCTTGGATTAGTGATTCGGTTGGGGACTCAGTGATTTGGTCAGTATGAAACTCATAAATCGTTGGACTCGACGAGTCTTGGGGCGACTCGGCGAGTTAAGTCGTGCTATGAGACTTTTCTGAATATGAGAACTCGGCGAGTCGGCGGGCTGACTCGGCGAGTAGAGTCAATCAAGAAGGTTGACTTTGATTGAGGACTTTGACTTTGACCATCAGGGGTATTATGGTAAATTGGATATTTATGTCAATGGTTATTGATGGATATAGGTGTTGGAGTTTGAGTCAGTGCTTCGGGATTATGCTCTTGTGATTCGGTTCGGCAGTCGCAAGGTGAGTTATCCTCACTATATCGATAGGGTCTACGGCACCAAGGCTGACCCTTTATCGGATGGAAATCCGGGTATTGTTTGTCATGTTATTGCCTTTCTAGATCTGCATCCTGGTATTTAGGATGGTGTTATGTTAGTGACATGGTTAAGGTTGGTACCCGGTATATAGGGTAATGTTATGCTAGTGACCGGTTAGGTCGGAATCCTGGTTAGGATGTTGATATGCTATGTGATCTATTAGACTGTTTGTCTGGTTAAGGCTTTGTTATGTAATTAATTCTTTTATGTACACGTGGTTGTTTGACGGGGGTTGGGTTGAGTCGGGTCCTGCTTTGTGCTGTAGGCCAACATACCCAGGGCAGACCGGATATTTTGAAGGACTAGCGAGCGGTCCGGATAGGCTGAAGGCCCCAAGTGGGCAGACCAAACGTACCGAGGCTCGGAGAGTGGACCAGGGGGACTGAAGGCCCGATGCGGGCGGACGAGTCACACAGTGGACCCGATGTACATGGCTATTCTATTTGTGTTATGTTATGAGT
Organism: Lactuca saligna; assembly: GCF_052625555.1. Taxonomy (NCBI): domain Eukaryota; kingdom Viridiplantae; phylum Streptophyta; class Magnoliopsida; order Asterales; family Asteraceae; genus Lactuca; species Lactuca saligna. Next base: position 69,664,653 of record NC_136424.1, on the reverse strand, counting down.
ATGTTTTTGTGTGGTTGGTATTTTAGGGGTAACTCACTAAGCTTTCGGGCTTACAGTTCAGTGTTTTGTTTCAGGTGCTTCAGGAGATCGTGGCAAGACGAACGCGTGATCGTACCGCTCCTCATGTTTTATGATTTATGTGATATGGTTCTGGGGAATACTCTGACGTTTAAAATATTTTGAAAACAAGATGTATGAACTTAATGGTTTTTGAATGGATTAAAATGTTTTAATTTGGCTCGAATTTTATGGTCGTTACTAGTTGGTATCAGAGCCTTGGTTTGAGTGAATTGGAGGAGCATTCGTGTGAATCCAGTCTCAAATCATGGAGGGATTTTCAAAATGGTTTTCAAAAGGTTTTTCGAAATAAGTAAAGGAGGATGCAGAGGGTACGATCAGCCAGAGACAGTAAGTAGACCCCAAAATACCATACGAGTTATTTGATAATGTGATATGTTAGAACAACATGCTAGTACTAGGCTAGGGATCTTCAGGAACTGCATGATACAATTGCCTGATTATATGATTCCTACTAGCCTAAGGTTTCCTTTGTATAAAATTGACATCATTACTATAGTTATTTAGTGTGTGCATCATGGTTATACATAATTAAGATCTTATAGCCTAAGAATGTTTGATTTAGCCTTATGTTCTGTTCTTGTATATTTGGGAGCTTATGGTAGGATTAGATATTCGAAAGTCTATAGGGTCCAGCGTTATGTATGACTAGTGTTGCAGGGTTGGTGGAAGTTTCATGGATGGGAGAGTTGCGTGAGAACAGTAGGTCGGTTATGGGATAGTGGTGCTCCTTTAGGAGTAGGGATTGAGTGTTCGGTATGTGTATGCTATTGTTAGGGTGTTGTGGTGATACTTGATACAAATATGGGTAGGTGTGGAAGGTAGTATGGGCCCGTACTACTAAAAGCACAGGACCCATACGCGTATCAAGGAAGTCACAACCCCTAGGATTTTGTTGGGAGATAGTTCTCGGGGTCATTATGAGGAACGCCTAATATCTTGTGGTGTATTTTCTGTATGGCGATTACGAGACGTATCGGGGTAGGATCTGGTTTGGGATCGGGATCAGGATAGGGTGATCAGGATGGATCAGTACCACCCGGGGTCATTGGTCAGATGAGTACGGATGAGTTGGATGCCAGGATTCGTAAGGTCCTACATGATAAGGTTGCTGCTATGTTTTGGGCTGAGTTGCCGGAGATGTTTGGGTCGATCAAGATTGCCATGGTTGAGTACCTTAATGAGCACTACGCAGCTCTTATGGAGGTGGCTGTCACGGCAACTACAGCGGCTGTAACAACGACAGGGGGAGGAACCGGCCGAGGTTTTCAGTATCGGGACTTCGATAATACGAAGCCCCTACTTTTGATGGAGTTCAGGATCCGATCGTTTATATGAGAGGGTTGTTAGATGTGGAGGGCTGTTTATTCACGTGTTCATGCCCTGCCGATCAGAGGGTGAGGTGTGCTCTGAACCTTTTGAGGATCGGGGCGAAGGATTTGTGGAGGTTGACTACGGGATCTTATTCTAATGCGCAACGGGCTGTAGTTACTTGGGATCAGTTCCTGGAGATGTTCAACGCTCGTTATGTTCCATGGGTTGAGAGAGAGAGAGAGGTTGGATCAGGAATTCCTGGAGCTAAAGCAGTATTCAGAGTCGGTGATAGAGATCACCAGGATGTTCATTAAGAGGGTTATGTTTTGCCTGGAGTTTACTTCGAGCAGGCTCAGATGTCTTGATATCTAAGTACGCTCAAGAGGGACATCAGGCAGTTTGTGTCCATGCAGAGGTGTGATACCTTGATAGAGCTGCAGAAGGCCGCCAAGCGGCGGGAGTTACAAATGGAGTTGCAGTTACGAGAGCAGATGCAGGCCCCGATGGAGTCGCAGTCGGCGCTAAAACGTTCCAAAACCATTGACTCTAGGGTTGGAGGTCAGAGAAGCCGCACATGTGAGAAGTGCGGGAAGGGTCATGCCGGAGTTTGTAGGTCCGATGGTGTGTGTCGCAAATCTGGGAAACAAGGGCACTATGCGAGGGATTACCGTCAGTCGGTCCCGGCTCAGGATATGCAGATATGTTATCATTGTCATCAGGTTGGACACTTGAGGGTCAACTGTCCACAACTTCTTGCAAGACCGGTGTAGGCTTCGGCACCGGCCACTTTGAGGACTACGAGAGGAGGTCACGGTGGATCGGAACCTCTAAGGGCTCAGGGACACTGGAAAGGAGTAATGATTATGTTCAGCTGGGGTTTTGCAGCTGGACGTGAAATGGCTAATTGATGAATTGGATTGACTGTGCCCTCTCAGTTTCTCGAGTTCGAAGGAGTGAAAAGAGTTGTGACCCGGGGGCAGGTTGCTCTCCAGCTTGGGTTCAGTTGGTTATAGAGGGTGGCAACAATATTCCAGCGCTGGTAAGTGCAGGTGGGTCCACTTGGCATAAGGAAATATAGAGTCCGGTTTGCCTTGGATCTCTTGCATTGGATGGTAAGGATTGATTGTACAATCTATTGCACATTGGGAGTGTAGATTATGTCTTAGGAGTAGTTGTAGCCCAGTTTAGGGCAGAGGTTGTTTCAGCTGCTGTAGTTCGGCTATGGAAGTTTGAGCTGATAATTGGGTCAGGGTGCGAATCCTGAAGAGACTAATTATGGTGTCTGGGAGCGGGAAGTTTATTGGAACACCTTTGGAAAAAGGGGTATTATGGGGGAAGTCTGCGGGTAGGGTTTCTCAGGATGGTTATTCAGCATTGTCGGGACTCAGTGGTATTAGCAACCGTTTGTGATTGATGGATGAAAGCGCCAATGGAAAGGGGTCCATTGATGAGGTATTAGTCGTAGCATTTATCTCTTGGCCTTCAGGGCATGAGTGGGGGTCGCTCAAGCATTAGTGGGTGACGGGTTCTCTGGAGTTCAGCAAGTTCTCATCTGGTTCTTGGAGGTGTGTGATCATTCGGAATGGGCTAGTAATGGAACACTAGTGGGAAAGAGTTGGTCGGCCTTGGATCGGTCGTCGGGAAGAGAGAAGGATTGAGAATCCTCGAGTTTTCATGTATTATGAAGGCTTAGTTGAATCTAAGTGGGGGAGTGTTACCCCGTGATGCGGAAGTGGGAAATGTTTTGAAACGGGGATAAGTTTCATAACCCGATAGGGAGAATGGAGGCCTTAGTGGCTGCTTGGTTGAGGGTTGTGTGAGTTAGGGGTTCGGTAAGACTCCCCATTATGTGTATCACGTGTTCTCGGTAGTTGATAACAGAATTTGGGGAATCAGGTTGGAAGTTTGGTTATGAATGAGTTAAGTTTGAGTATTCCCTCGAGGGTGTGCCTAACTCTGAGGGTTTGTGGATTGATAGATTAAAGGTTTTGTTAGCTGCTAGGGCCCGACAGCATTGCAGCATGGGTATACGGGTTATTTAGCGTATGTGATAGACGCGTGGGGCAGGGAACATACCATGGTATTGGATGACGTAGTTGGTCGATGTGGGGCCTGGGATTAGGCTGGGGAAAATTTCAAGTGGCGGATTCGGAGTTCGGAACCCCTAGAGGGATAGAACAGATTGAATGGGAGAGATTTCCGGGAAGAATGGTTCATGGTGATTTACAACGGTTTTTGAGCGGTTTGGATAGACTGAAGGCCGGAAGGCGTACCAGTCAGGCCGAAGGCTCGGGGAACGTTCCAGATAGGTTGAAGGCCTAGGAGGGCGGTCCATACATGCTGAAGGTTCTGAGAGTGGTCCAGATAGGCTGAAGGCCTAGAAAGGCGGTCCAGTCATGTTGAAGACTCTGTATGTGCTAGTGGATGAGTATGAGGAGAATAAGTGAATATGTCGCCATGCAATGGTAATCGATATGGTCTGGCCCCAAGCATTGATCATGACGATGGAGTTGGCTGGAGGTCGTGCGTGGGCTTAGTTAGTATGTGACCGGATTCATAATATATGGGAGTTCGAGAATAGCAGTTGATCTATATGGATAGTGTGGATTGAAGTTAACACAATGGCACTTGCAGGTGTGGCAAGGGTTGTAGAGTAGATTTCCTGGAAAGGAAAGGTATATAGCTCCGAAAGGAGTATAGGTCCTCTAAAAGGAAAGCAACAGTGTAAATAGATTATCGAAAGTAATTCATTTATTGATAGTAAGCACTGGGTTTGTACCAAATATATGGAAGCGCTTACGGGTAGGATGTGTTGGATTAATGTCTAAGTCCATAACTATAATTGGTAAGACTTGACCCGACCCGACATGGTCCATTTGGGTTGCATACCATCATGCACTTGGATAGACTATAATGAGAGAAATAAGACACTTATGGTTATTAATATATTATAAGTTCTAGTATATTAATAATAAGAATAATAAGATTATTTAATTAGTATTGATCAAGAATTAATCTAGGATTAACTAAGTGATCAAAAGAAGACTAATTAAATATATGGGTTGATTGTGTAAATCATCCATACTTATATAGTGGGCTAATGCTCCATGGATAATCAAGTTGGGCTAAAACCCATAGGATGGTCCATGGATGCTCCATGGTGTATTTGAACCCATGGATCCAAGGAAATGGAAAGCCATGACAATTAAGGATTTACCCTAATTGTAACACTATATAAAGATCTTATTCTTGACAAAAATCGGCCACTAGAATCACATTAGAAAGTGAAGAAAAGGGCTAGCCGATTTCATGAAGTGTAGAACTCTCTCAAGTTATTCTAAGTGTTTTGATGATTGTGATTCCATTTGAGGCTTCCACACTATTGGGGCTAGGCACTCAAGCTTCATGAAGACTTTCTACATCAAAGAGGTATGTATTCTATCTTGTTACACTCATTGTTTTGTATGCTAGATTAGGATAATACCTTGGATGTTCTTATTTGCATGTATAATAGAGAAAACATAGATCCAAGGTATTTAGGGTTGCATGTACACTTAGGAGTGTTAGAATGCTCAAAACCCAACAGTGGTATCAGAGCCTAGGCTTGTTTTCTTGTTATACCTGCAAAACTGCTTAAAAAATCGAAAGTGTTGCTGTTTGATCATCAGACTCGGCGAGTCCATCAAGGGACTCGGCGAGTCCATGCCTAAAAATTGATCAAAACGATCCAACTCGCCGAGTCGGTTCATGCACTCGACGAGTTGGACCCCCAGACAGCATATTTTCGAGGTTTTTGGCTAGAAATGGACTAGGAACAATACCCTAAGTTGTTTTTGAACTTATAAAGTTGTTTTTAATGTGGTAATGTTCATGATAATCCATTTTCAAAGATAATTGTCAATAGATTCATGTTTTGTATTAGTTTAAGGTTTAAGACTAATTACATGAGAAAGTTTGATTTGAATTATCTTGTTCTTATGAGTTGCTTAGATTAATGGAAAAGTTAATTGAAATAGTTGTTTTCAATCCATTTTAATCTAAGAGTTGAGTATAAAATGTGTTTGTGTAACTTGTCCTCAAGTTACATGAAGAGTCACATTAAAGACTCATAAAACTCATAAAAGTTGGTAATGGTTACAAAATGAAGAGTCTTGTGTCGTTGAATTTTTTTTTATGACTCCATAACTTGTCCTCAAGTTATGGTAGTTCAAGAGTCACTTCATTAAAGAGTAAAAGTGTAACCTTAATTAATTACATAAGTTATAAAAATAAAGAAAAGTTAATTCTTTTATTAGTTTAAAGTCTTCCATAAGTTATGGAACTTGAAGAGTTTTTTGGATTAAAACTACTTTAAACACATAAGTTATGGAATTAATTAGTTTTGAATAGTTTCAAAACTTGCCCTCAAGTTTTGGAATTTGAAAAGTTTTCACTTATGAATACTTTAATTCCAAGTTAGCCCTTAGAATTCTAAAGAATTAAAATTCAACACTTATACTATTTATAACATTAATGGTTAATTATTATATATATGTATAAGAACAAGTCGTTTTACCGTTAGTAGGCCTCATTCACGAAACCGGTTTATAAGGTGGGTATAAGGTTGTTGCCTATAAAATGGCGACTTAATGGATGTATACTCTCACCCACCGCTTGCTTGATCGGTGGAGGGTCGTTAGCCGAACGGGTAGGACAATGACTTTAAATTCTCATTAAAAGTATAATGAATATTATAAAGTAACTAAATGTTTTATTTAATTCCCAATCTTAGTTATTTTAGGAAAAATGTGAATTTGGTGCTAGCCCATGGAATTCACACTTTGTACCTTACCAAGTCGTTAGTGGAGCGTGTGTGGTTAACCGGCACACTAACTTGGACTAGTAAGGACCACGAAGGGTGACTTAATGTTTGTCATAGATCAATGGAGCGTGTGTAGTTAACCGGCACATTGATTAGGTGATAATATTAAGGGTACCAAGTGAATTGGTATGGTTATTCACACCTTGTTTTGTGATCCTCGGCATCCCAGTCACAAAATTTGAGAGGGCACACTTGAGGTTGAAACATGCCATTGAAAAGTTCAATGAATCTCAAAAGATCTAGGAATTTCAAATCCAATTAAAACCTAATAAATCATTTCGTTTATCTTGGTGGAAATTGGTGAATCGTCATTCACCTACCTTCAAATATTTTATAGCTTGGATTACGGCATACCTCTTCTAAGTTATAAAATAGTTAGTTGGGTCCTAGCCTTAATATTTCATATTGGGTGTCATATTAAGGACTTTAAATCAACTATCTTGAATATCTCCCAAAACATGTCTGGTTTAGACATTTCTGATCTTCCCAAATCTCTTGAAGATGATGTTCCTCAACATCATGCTTCACTTCCTCTATCTCCTCTAATTATTCTCCCTCACCCACAAGTTCTTGAAAAGTTTAAAGTCACTCAATCCCTATTGGCAAGCATAGTCTATGTGTGCTCACATCTTGGAGATAAAGACACATATTGACAAGCCGGGAGAGTTGGGTGTCAAAGTCTCATGAAAGTTAGATGTTCAATCACTTTCTTAGTAACATAGTGAGTCTCTTTGGGACTACTATGAGATAGACTATGACATGACCCTTAATGATTTTATCTATTTGTTAAGATCAACTTCCTCAAAACTTGAATGACATTGACAATAGTGACACAGGAAATCCAGAAAAGCATTCTCTTCCCAATGGAAAGGGACCGGCCATAGTCAACTCGGTTGACCAAATGGTAAAGAGAAAAACTAAGTCTGTGATAGTCCCGTGTACCATTATCAAAGCGTCCATATGTTTATATTGCCAAAGAAAGGGGCATTGGTTGTAAAGCTGCCATAATTTACCTAAGGATGTTAAAGTCGATAAGTTTGAGTCTACTTTAGGTAAAGTCCACTATCTAACTCAGCTAAGTTTCTATTATGAGATTCTTGATACATGATGTGACTGGGTCACATGGTGATGTTTTAAGAATCAAAGAAAAGGTAAACAAACTTAAAGAAAGAATATGTTGAATCTGATCGCGTAGATTGATTTCTATCGCGTAGTTTGAAGATCGGATTCTTGAGCTACTTCTTAGGAGTTATGAGATGTTGCTTAGGAATAGATAACAACAAGTTTTTCATATGGATTGTAAGGATAAGTTTTTCCGCTAAGTTTTAAAATAAAATTTTGATTTTATTTATTTTAAAAAATATCCTTACAATGGCATCTGTGGAAAATTGTTGCTTATATGTTTCCAGTAATAGCAATATTGGAAAGTGGATTTGATTCTTTCATTTGTGGTAGTGTCTGAATTTACCAAATGAAGAAAGTTTTTCATCACCCAAGTTTCAATTGGACAGAAACTTGGAATCATACAAGTTGTATTGTATGATGAATGAGAATTTTCATCTTTGAAAATTAAGACTATTTCTTTGATCACATGTATATGTGAGTCAATTGAAGGACTAAGGAATTAGGCACACTGGTGTGCACTGGTCAAGGTCCACCACAAAGATTGATTTGTCATGATTTACTAAAGATTAGTAAATATGATTATACTTATAAGGTTAAGTATAATTATGTAACATTGGAAAGGTTCCAATGTATGGCAGAGCGAATAAGAAGAATCAAATTAGGCAGAAGGATAAAAGTTTCTCAAATCTGAAAAGATGGGAGAGTACTTTAGTATCAGTTTTATGATCATCTTAATGATTTAGAAACCATATCACAAATTCATACTCTAAGGACGTCTTAGTGCATTGTTATGGCTAAGAAGAGAGGTCATGAATTGTTGGATTGGTTAAGATCAAGGAGATGAGTCATACTTCGTTCCAAAACAATTCTTAGAGTCATACTCCAAGATTGTAACATTGAGTTACATAAAGTAAGGTTTAAAACACTTATCAAATGTAGTGTGAAATGTTTCTACTCTTGTACATTTGAGATTGGTAAGTTGTGATGTCTTGGATGAGATAAAGACCAACTAAGACCAATTGTGTGAAGTGTTAGTCTTGATAAGAATCCGCACTATCCCTTGAATATTTGTTTTGTCAAGGAATGGTTCTTGACTAGGAAAACTTATATGTCAAGGGGACACTGGGAGCCTTAAAGATCCTGAAAGAGTTTCAAGATTTAATCAAGAGTGAAACCTGTAATTTATCACTAGCACACGACTTAAGGTTTGCAACCTATCGTGTTGACATAATTCTTATTTCTGTACCTACTTCAAATAAATTGGATTTGCATGTGAGTTATCATAGTTCAACTTGGAAGCATTGGTGGGCCTTGTGCTACCAAGGTGACAAGAAAGTAAGATTGAACAAGTTTAATCCATGTAAGGCTGAATTTGTCACTAACCTTATCTTGTGATTATGGTTTTGACAAATTCGCATGGATAGGAACTCATACACTATAAAATCTAAGTGTCATAAGGTTTCTCTCCGATTCATGAAAATGATGGTAAGGAAACGCTTTCACTAAGTAGATTTTACGTAGATAGCAATTGTGTTATTTGCATTTCAAAAGTCGTTAGTGGAGCGCGTGTGGTTAACCGGCACACTAACATGGACTTGTGAGAAATGGAAAATTCCTAAGCAATTGAGACTATGATCACGACATTCCTTTTCATAGTTCTGAAAATTGTTTAGACACACATGTGAGCTATCTAAGAAAGGGTGTATGAATCTAAATTTCAGAAGTCCAGCAGATTTCTGAAAATATGTCAGAGCTAGTAGGAGCATAAGTGTTATGCTGATAATCATCATGTTAGTGGGAGCATGATTATTATGATTAGTATTGCAAGCTAGCAATGTTAATTATAGAAAACAAAGTTTCAATTCGTGAAGTTGCAGGGGTTGAAAAGTTGTTTTGCTATAATTAAGGGAGAGAAAATTATACTTCATGTCAATTCTAAAGCTTAGATTGAGATTTTAATCATCTTTAGTCAAGAATATATATGAATTTTATGTTGGAATGGTTCAACTTGAAGAGATTCTATATATATATATATATATATATATATATATATATATATATATATATATATATATATATATATATATATATTGCATTTTCAAAATTCGATTATGATTACGGCATCCCTCTTCATAGTTAAATTTTGAAAACATGACAAATAAAAAAATATTGTAGCAAAAGACTGGTCTGGTATCATGTCTTTATGTGAGACATCATGAATCGTGTCCCATATGCTTCGGATATAGGATCGATTACATGTGCTATATTCATCCTTTCTAAATTTTCCAAATGCTTAAGGCATTTAGAAGGGAAAAGTCTAGAACTGGATATGACTAAAGTGATTAAGCAATTATCGAGGACAAATCTGAGGTTCACCAAAGATTGGTTGCTCAGGGAAAGTTGGAAGTATGATGTAAGTTGTCGGAAAGGACCGTATTAACATGTTCTGAAAAGAAGTAACTCTTGTTCGGAAGTGATAGTCAAAATGGGACTATGGAAATGTCTCCATAGGAGGAAGTTATTCAATCTGTGTAACATTAGAAAAACTTAATGCAAGAAGGATGTTCAAAGCAATGTACTTTGAATATGAGACTTCGTTTCCATAGAGTTGATCTCCTTTGGAATCCTCTGTAATGACTGATGACAAGGTTTTGGTGACCTTACGCATAATCATTTTGAGAAGAACATTGCATAAAAGTTTAAAATCTAACAGATTTTGGGTAAATGGTAGAAATTAGAAATTCTTACATTTACAATAAGGATTTGGGATTGTGAAATGAGTATCAATGGAATCATGTTCAATTGATCTACATCACAATGTAAGGATCATAGACAAACATAGTGTGCATACTTGGAGTATGGCATAACTATTGTTTAGAAAACAAAGTGTACATGCTAGGAGCATGGGATAACTATTGTTTTATTCAAGTCTTAAGTTGATTGTTTGAAAAATTATACAATGAATAATGTGTAATCAATATGGTGATAAATAAAAGGTGGTTCTATTTATATTCAAAAGGGTTCTGAAACCATATTGGATTCGATTATTATTGTGGTTCACTTTGCATGTTTTGACTTCCAAAATAGCTAGGTTATTCTTTCTGAATGACTAAGTTATTTAAACACTCCACAGTCATTCATATGTTGGAAGTAAGTATGAATCAAGACTGTCATGAATCGGGTTTGTAGATGGCTAAATGGGTTTAGTCATGGCAATGGTTGCTACAACGTTCATGAGTGCTCATAAGTTATGAGTATTGGAATAAACCCACGCTCACTTGTATCACTTCACGGAATTTATCTCGAGTGATCGTGAGACGGTAATATCATATAAATCTGAAACCTAGAGATATGAGTTGTTACCTATGAGTTGGTTGTGCATTGATTGCACGTAAACGCATCAGTAACCTGATGTTATAAAACGTGCCTTTGTGTACAATTCAACAAGTAGTAGAACAAGCATATGAGTCGAAGTTTATCTGTTCCTTCTAGAAATAGAAGCGATATCTGGGCCCCTCGATGATTTTGTTGTGACCTATGTACCGGCCGGTCAGAACTGAATTGATGTGTTTGATTAAGTTCTTTGTCAAACAAATCGAAAATTGGGAAACAAACTGCTGGACAATAAGTACGACGTTGTTCCATGTATTTGTCCGGCTGATATCATGAGAACAGAGGATTATATGATCCCTTATCTAATGGACAAGTCATTGACAAGGTCAGAGTTCATCTACAAGGTCAGAGTTCGACAGAAGCTTTTGAGAGCTACGATTGCCGGTTGGTTCCTGAAGTCATACGCAATAATAGTTTTAGACTTATCCAAGTGGGAGATTGTTGGATTAATGTCTAAGTCCATAACTATAATTGGTAAGACTTGACCCGACCCGGCATGGTCCATTTGGGTTGCATACCATCATGCACCTGGATAGACTATAATGAGAGAAATAAGACACTTATGGTTATTAATATATTATAAGTTCTAGTATATTAATAATAAGAATAATAAGATTATTTAATTAGTATTGATCAAGAATTAATCTAGGATTAACTAAGTGATCAAAAGAAGACTAATTAAATATATGGGTTGATTGTGTAAATCATCCATACTTATATAGTGGGCTAATGCTCCATGGATAATCAAGTTGGGCTAAAACCCATAGGATGGTCCATGGATGCTCCATGGTGTATTTGAACCCATGGATCCAAGGAAATGGAAAGCCATAACAATTAAGGATTTACCCTAATTGTAACACTATATAAAGATCTTATTCTTGACAAAAATCGACCACTAGAATCACATTAGAAAGTGAAGAAAAGGGCTAGCCGATTTCATGAAGTGTAGAACTCTCTCAAGTTATTCTAAGTGTTTTGATGATTGTGATTCCATTTGAGGCTTCCACACTATTGGGGCTAGGCACTCAAGCTTCATGAAGACTTTCTACATCAAAGAGGTATGTATTCTATCTTGTTACACTCATTGTTTTGTATGCTAGATTAGGATAATACCTTGGATGTTCTTATTTGCATGTATAATAGAGAAAACATAGATCCAAGGTATTTAGGGTTGCATGTACACTTAGGAGTGTTAGAATTCTCAAAACCCAACAGGATGCCCGTTGAGGTTGTGGCAATGTTGGATGATGCGCAGGCATGTTTTCAGTCTCCTTGGAAGAGGATGAGGATAGTGGTTCCAGATTGGAGATCTGGACAGAGGAAGGTGAGAACACAGGTTATCAGACTCAGGAGTAGTCTCGACCCGTAATAGGCGTGCCTAGTATTCCAACTCGAGGCTGATTGGTCCAGGTACAAGTGGTTGCGTGAGATGTTTGGTTGATGGGTTATGGGGGCTGAAGGATGTAGTGTCCTGTCAGCGCGCGAGGTATAGAATCAGAAGGGAAAACAGGGTTCGTTCCAAGTTGCAAGTTATCAGGTTTATCGCCAATCTTGGGCGAAGTAAGATGGATTAGCGTCTTAACAGAGCTTAGTGGGTGTTTGTGGTATCTAGCGTTCGCAGGGCGCGAAGGTGTGTTCCTGATTTGAAGGGATGGTATCATCGGGTGATATGTGACTGATAAGTGGTACTATTGAGTTGAAAGACCGATGTTTGGCTTGGAGTAGTCGCAAGGATACCACGTGCGAATAAGCCATTTAAATAGAGATATATAAGTGAGGTTTCTAAGAGCATGAGTTGATTGAGAAATCGGAGTCTGCAGTGCAAGGGGTTTATTTTGAAGCTTATACTGCAGTAGGCTTCGAGGACGAAGCCTAATTTAAGCGGGGGATAGTTGTAACACCCCAAATTCCAGAGGTGTTGTTGAAGGGCTTAAATTGTAAATTAAGGAAAGGGACTCAATGAGTAGGCATGCTTACTCGCCGAGTCAGAGCGGGATTTGTCGCGGGTTTAAACTATTTTGAAAACAAGATGTATGAACTTAATGGTTTTTGAATGGATTAAAATGTTTTAATTTAGCTCGAATTTTATGGTCGTTACAATCCCTCGAGCATTTCGGTCCCTCTTGATTCGACTTCTCTTTATGTAGTTTTTAGTATAGTAAACTGAGCACTAAAGCGCTACAAGAATCTTTCTTAGAAAGATTCAGCGACGAAGTTCTACCCCTGCAGAGCCCGACTCCTAGCTAAGTAAGTTATGCTACCCTACTTTAAATATAGCTTATAATATCGTTATTCTAAACCTATAAATAAACTTTATCAGTGATTCAAAGTCGTTATACTGATTGATCTACTTACGGGGATGATGTCTAGGTTGTGATTTAGTGAGGTGCTTAAAGTGGAATTTCCAAACATTATACTTCGTATACCAAATGGACCCTACCACCGATATTATCCTACCTGGCTGTTCCTTACTTGATAGATCATGAAGTAGACTTTGAGTTAATGATGAATCTAGACTAATAATTAGTCGCAATAAAGATTAGACAAAAACTTAGCGATAATAATGCTAGGTTTCGTCGAAGGAAAATAGAATCGTTAAAAGCGAAGCGTTGCCCGAGTTTGGAATAATCACTTTAACAAGTGAGTGCATACTTACTTTCATCTTACACATAGTTATTAAGTAATTTATATAAATTACGTTCTATGTGTGCATATTATTATCTATATACTTGTTATCTATGCCGGATGAGCACTATTATACATGTTTTAAATGATTTAAATTGTATACGTATTTTATACCTATAAATTACAAGGGGTAAAGATGGGTAGATGAAAGATGAGTTGGATGATGAAATGAAAGGTGAAATAGATCATGAGATGAGGATGAGAGGTGAAAAATGAGAGAAGCCTTTACCCAAGCGTTGGCCCCGTCATCTAGCAGAGTATGGATGATAACGTCAGGCTTGGGGGCCTGGTGAGCATATAGGGTTTTCAACCCACAATAAATAATTATATTTAATTTCAACAATCAACAATAAACCTGATTACCCATTCCCGTTATCCTCACTTTATGTTCCTAAAAATGACATCTAATATAAGGAACCTGATTCAGGATTTTCATCGGGACGGACATTACTACAGAGGGGCTTCCTCAACAATAAGTGTCATGAAGGAAACCATGTGGGGGATATAGTACACCGGTGAACACGTCTTTCACAACACCTACAGGTTATGAGCCTGCTAGTGTTCCATAGGACTGTCTAGAATAGTCTGCGGTTGTCATCCATACTCTGTTGAATGGCTAGAATAACACCAACAACGAGGCCTCTCATCAATTTATTTCATTGCACACCAACTGTCTACCCATGTTCTACCCAACATATTAGTAGATAAAAATATACATGTTTTATACATAATTTTTAAAAGAAAAACTGTATAGCATGCTCTTTCAATACTCCATCCAAATAGCAAGTAACACGTAAACACATAACAAGAAATTTCAAGGAGATTCATATAAGTCTATGTGTTAGAAGGTAATAATAATACCCTCACACAACCTGTATTTTTAAATACATTCAACGATTACTTGTATAATATCGTGTATCGAAAGGGGCTATACACTCACCTGATCAGAAGATGATCGGGTAGCACTACAGCTTGCAGAAATAGTGTTTCTCTGTAGATCCGGAAGATCTTCACAAAAAACCGGGCTCCTCGCTGGCAGAACTTTGGCTCGGGAATAACGCTCTTCGGGATACTTGGGGCTTCGGATCTTGCTTCGGGGCTCGGGAATATTACCGGGGCTTCGGGGTACAAATGGCACGCAAATCGAGGAAGAAACTAGAGAGAAAAGAAGAAGTTTGTAAAGGAATAAGGCTGCCCTCGCATCCCCTTTTATAGGGTCTGATCCTCGAAAGTACGCTGGGCGTATGAGGGTCTTACGCTGGGCGTACTCCTCCGAAGGCGTCACTGCGTGCGTCATCGGCTCCTCTACGTCATCGCATACGAACTTGGAGCACTCGAGTGTTACGCTGGGCGTACTTCAGATGAGTCCGGTGACTCCTCTTCAGATAATACCAAGATTTAGAAGTAAATTTAAATATTAAATATTTAATAAACTTTGAAATTCATATCTTCTTCATATGAACACCGTTTTCGACGTTCTTTATATTCACGCGTAGGTGAGACTACGCTCTACAACTTTCGTTTAGACTCCGTCGGCTAATTTTGACTTTATTTTTTTATTATTTATTTTTAGTAGGCCGGGACAGAAAAACTTCGTTATAAATTCATAACTTCTTCGTCCGACGTCCGTTCTCGCCTAACTTTTCATCGTTTTTCTACTAATAACGAGATCTTCGAATCTCGTTTAGATTGTTTCGGCTAAAAACCGCTCGATCTCAAATCGAGTATTCGGGCTGCAAACTGCCAAGTTGAAACTTCAGAAAATCATAACTTCCTCACACGAAGTCAGATTTGGGCGTTCTATATATATTCGGAAACCTCGTTTCAACTACTACAACCTTATCCAAAGATATCGAGTTTATTTTACACTTCAATTTTGATGCTCATTTTATTGTTAATTAATCAAATCACATAATTAAGAAAATAAACACATAATTCACATAATTAACAAATAATATATTTTTATTATTTCAAATTGGGTTACAAAAGTTAACCTAGACTATTACATTGCTAAAAATGGCAAGCCCAGAAACACGGGCGTTACATCTCTCGAAAATAATACTATCAATAAACAAGATAAACCCTGGCGACTATGGACTTAGTGTTTGTTATATAAACCCTGACAACTATAGACTTAGTGCCTATTATATAAACCCTGGCGATGATGGACTTCGTGCCTATTTCTTAGGACAATCCTTTGGAATAATAACGAGGAGTAGATGATTCATAGATAAGATACTTAAGAATAAAGAAGATAATGGGGATGGGTAAATGGATTAATTGTTTGATGATGAAACATAATAACTATATTATTATGAGTTGAAAATCCTAAGTACTCACCAGGTTTCCCAACCTGACCCACTCAGTTTATTTGTATCACAGGTGTCGCTATGAAGCTACATTACACCGAAAGATTAAGGAGATGTAGATAACTAGTGTAAATGAATGTAAGGTTTGTTTATGCTTATGTTTCTGTATTGACGATGACATCCCAAGGTTTTAAAATGAATAAATACATTTCTTAGGAAATGATTTGATAACATATTTATCATATTTTTCGGGGAACAAATTCTGCAACACTTTTCTTTAAAAGGCTACTCTAAATTTAAAATAATCATAAATAAAATTTTAAAATGACAGTGAATTTGAGGATGTCACAGTATGTATGTATGTATACTCTTACAAAAATACTTATATTTTAAAAGTATACTTTTAGTCAGAGTTTTTTAGCCCCATTGTATTTATAGTCGTATATCTTACATGGTTTGATATACTTAGTTCACTATAAACAATGCTCTGATAACGATCTGTCACATCCCCAAACCAGAACGACAGAAACGTCTGGGGTGGATGACTTTCATGTACAATATTATAACAATTGAATATAAATGAAACAAGCATCACAACCATTACATTGAATAGTAAATAAGTTTACATTGTACTCAAATGTTGTTTACATGACACCATATGCATGTGACAAAAATGAATGAAATGATGTGAAGATGTCCCATCCTCCAAAAACTCTTGTGGTTACCTGTTTACTAGTTTCCTGAGAATACAAGTGATTTTGAAAAGCGTCAACAATTAAGTTGGTGAGTTAATAAGTATTGTTGTATGCAAGGAAGATTGTAACTATTTCGTGTAAAAAGATAGTGTATACTTCCAGAAAATCCAATATTTTCTTATAAATGAAACCTAAGTCTCAATCCAAAGACTAAAAATGTAGGTAATGTTGTACTGAAAGGTAGTGTTATGTAATTTTATCTTTATATAAAACTACTTGAATGTATGTTAACCCGTAAGTCCAATGTATCATCGATACTCTATGTGAGTTATTATAACCATACTAATACGACTAGTGGCCTGAACGACGTTCTTCAGGCGTTGGAATTGTTACGCCATTTGTCACCCCATACCTGCCGGTCTAACTGCAGCTAACAATTTAGGTGCAGGGTTGTCAATCTCATATAGATCTATACACAAGTGGCGTGCTCTCCCTACAAGAGATTCTGATTATAATTCAGGATTTTAGTGGGTACTCTGGTGGGTACAATGAAGTAGTGTCTCACAAGTTTGTATCAACTGGTTTATGCCCATACTGTTGAAAATTCGTTATCTTGTAAGTAAAATACTTATACATTTAATAATTATTTATTTCTTCTAAAATGATAGTGTAGTGTTTGTAACTCTCAAACTATACCAATTATAGTTTATCATGTCTGTTTGTTAAGAACATTTATATAAACACACAATGAATATTTTATCTAGTTTCAAAATGTAGAGTAAACATCATAATTTTTGGGTTGTAACCTGCAAAATAGGGAAATACTAAAAAGTACTCATTTTTGTTATAAAATTTATATTTTAGTAAAAAGCTTCATAAACCAAGGAGTTTTGCAAATCATAAATTTTCTTATGATCTTATGACAGAGATTATATTTGTTTTGTTAGTTTTGTATTTTAAAACTAATAAATCACAAATATTTGGGGAAAGCTAGTGATAACCACATCTTATGCAAACAATATCTTATATTTTAACATAAAGATGAAACATGCAAATATTTGTATGATAAACAAAATTTGACTTGTATTCCCCCCCCCCCCCCCCCCCCCCCCAAAAAAAAAAAAAAACATGAAAAAGCTTGAAATGTGAGGGTACGAACTCACCTTGAGTGGATTTGTACGTTGTTTGAAGTGATGAAATGGAGATCTTCAAGTCTAACCACTTGAATGTGGTTGATGATCTCTTTTGGAATGATCTTATCCTAAGAGTTTTAATGCATAATAATGTATGTAAATATAATGAAACTAATATGAAAGTGTATAAATACACTAGGTTAACAAGGAAATCTTACCAAAATTCTAAGGATGGACTTGGGAATTTTGAACTTTGAAACTTGGAGTTGATTTTCTTGAGAGGGAATGGAGAAATATTTAGAGGGAAATGGAATGGGTGGGGTTTGTGGAGTGATATGTCGTAGTTAAGGAAGAAGAGATGAAATGATGCTTGCCTTATTATCTGCTGGACAATTACTTTGATACATGTTATGTATTGTTCTGCATGGGAAAAGTGGATAAGCATCTAAATCACAAAGTCAATTTTTATTGTAACAAATCACGTTATGAATTTACTGATATACGGTTAGAATTTAGACATTCCTTGTCTATGCAGTTATCGCAGTCAAAATTTCAATAGCGGTCACATGCCGTTATTTGAGATCGCGGTTATCGCGGTGGTATAGCGGTGATATAGCGCTTTTTTAATATTACGTATAATTTATAATTTTATATTATATTTATATAGAAGTTATATACATTTGAGTATTAATACTATAAATCTATATAGAATTGATATCATAAACCTAAAAAGTCATATAAAAACACAACATAATATTCTATTATGGTAATAAGGAAACTACGTAGTGTCAAAGTGTCAAATAGAGATTAATTGTAGTGCCCATGTTCAATATCGTATTAGTAGGTCATGGTTGATATAATAAGTTAAGTCCCAATTTGTAGCCTCATAGGTGTGTTTCGATTAACAAAAAGCATTAATGGAGTCTGACCATAGCAGCTGAAGTCGTCGTGAGTACAGAAAAAGATGAGAAAGAGAGTTGTCGGTAGACATAGTTGCTTTGAATGTTTTTAATTATGTTAGTTGTTTGGGCATTTTAAAATGAAAGTGTAGTGAGCTCATTAAAACTAGTTTTTCATTGACAAAGTAACAAAATGACCCTAAATGTGAACGAAAATGGAATAGCGCCCATAGCGCCGCTATAGCGGTTATTGAAATAGCGGTGAATAGCGCCGCTAATAGCGGTACCGCGAAATGAAAACGCTAAGTTGAAAATAGCGGTTCCTGACCTCCGCAAAACGCTATAACGTCGCTATAGCACCGCTATAGCGTGCAATTGATAGCTTAGTTCCTTGTTCCAAATTTTTTTTGTTGTCACATTTATGGTTACCTTACTTTAAGTATAACTTATGTTTAAGTTCATTATCCTTATTATGAACCTATAAACAACATATATGCTAAGTGTTATAAATTATACAAAGTGTTATTATAATACATTTTAACTACTCATGATACGAGGGATCTGGTTTGAAGGGCCGCATAGGGTTGTTGGATTTCAGAACAACTTAAATACCAAAATGGTTATGCCCTCCGGTGTTTCATGTCTGGCCTGTGTCTGTACTTAGTTGTTGAAAAGTATTATTTAACACTTATATAATACAAGAAAAACAATATTGCATAGACTAATAATTAGTCGCAATAAATATTAGACTAAGATCTAGTGATAAAAATATTAGGTTTTGTCGAAGGAAAATAAAATTATTAGAAGCGAAGCGATACCCGAGTTTGGAGTCATCACTTTAACAAGTGAGTGTATAGTTACTTTCATCTTACACATAGATATAAAATATTTAATATAAATTATGTGCTATGTGTACATATTATATATGTTGATATCTATGTTAGATGAACAAAAGACACATGTTTTCAGGGGCGGACGCAGGAATCAGTGGTAGGGGTTGCACAATTTTTTTTTCCGGTCAAACATAATATAAACCATTAAAAATAAAATTCGGTCAAACATAATATAAAACATCTAATACAATTTTTTTTCTGGTTAAACATAATATAACAACAATCTATTAGAATTTAAATTTGTCCTCTTCGTGCGGACATCTTTTGAAACCGCTCCATTACTTTTTCGTTCTCAACTTTTGCAAGTGCTTTGGTATCGACATTACAAAGCAATGTGTCATTCAAAAATTCATCGTAAATTTTGTTACGCAAGTCGGTCTTCAAGAGCTTCATCTTTGAAAAACATCTTTCTACACTTGCGGTTGCTACGGGTAATATCAAAGCCAACTTTAAAAGGTTATAAACCAAATGATAAGACCGATGCTTCCTCGTGCTAACCATAAAACGAGAAAGGTCGAAAATTCCTTTCAAACTAGTGAAGCGCTCATCTTTGATGCAAGAGTGATAAAATATCTCAAGTTGTCCTTCAAAGTCTATCATATCTGAATCATCAAAGTCATACTTGTATAACTTACCCAACTTCAATAACTTCGATTTGTCAAATTGTGCAAATGAATCACAAGGGCTCAAAGCACCCATGTATTCTAGTAATTGGGTGTTTATTTCACTAAATCAATCCTGATATTCTATAAGTTGCATATCTACCACCGTGTTGAAGATTTCTACCTCAAAATTAAACCTATTAGTCTTTGTAGTCCTATGTTTTCTCGCACCAATATACAACTCTTCCATATCTAAAGTATCAATTTCGTGTGTTTGACAAAAAGATGATACTTTTGACAAAATGCCAGCAAACCCTATGTTTCTAAAAGATTGCAATGCCTCCATTGTCTCTCTAACCATCGAAGCCGCTTCTAAAATGTCTAAAGCTTTTCTTTGAAGTTGCTTTGACAATGTACCCGTGAGGTGTAAAATGTCATACATCATATGTAAGTAAAAAACGAACTCATATGATTTAAAATATACTAAGATTCCAGATGCTTGTTGACGGTTTGCCAATGACCCTCCATCCTCTTTCACAAAATCTAAAACTACAAGAACATCCGCAAACAACTTCATCAAACTTGTGAGTGTGTTGAAATGTGAACCCCATCTTGTTTCTACCGCTCGAATAAGTGTTGTCTCTTGATTTAACCCTCTTTCGGTTTCAAATTCACCACTACACAAGCCTTTTTGCACCCTTTCTCTTGCTTGCTCTCGTAGTAAGTCTTTTCTTTTACACAAGGCACAAACAACATTAACCACCAACGATATTTGCTCAAAAAAGTCAGTAACACCATCATGCTTCTTTGCTACAGCCACAACCACTAATTGAAGTTGGTTTGCAAAGCAATGTACATAAAAAGTCGTGTTATTCTCTTGTAATATCAAAGCTTTCAAACCATTGAATTCCCCCCGCATATTGCTAGCCCCATCGTAACCTTGTCCTCTTATCGATTAAAATTTAAAACAATTAATATATATATATATATATATATATATATATATATATATAATTAAATTGAAATAACAAAAAAGTAAAGAATAAATTACCTGACTAAAACTCAACTTATTACTTGTAAGTACTTCATTTATGGCATTTTTTAGTGTCAAAGAAGATGTATCCTTCACGTGCACTAGTCCTATGAATCTTTCTTTCACAAAGCCAAGTCTATCAACATAACGCAAAACAATAGCCATTTGTTCCTTTTTGGAAACATCACTAGATTCATCAACCAGTAAAGCAAAAACATCTTGACCAATCTCTTCACGAATACTCAAAAGTACTTCTTGTGCAAAACATTACACAAGTTCTTTTTGAATTATAGGGGAAATAAGTTGATTGTTCTTAGGAGCATTTTCTAAAGTATTGTTGAAAATATCTTCACTAGTCTCTCGAATGCCTTTTAACACTTCAATGTAAAGCCCTCTATTTTCCGAGTTAACTGACTCGTCATGACCACGAAACGGTAAACCGGTTTTCAATAAAAGTCTAACAACAATAATAGAAACACGTAATCGAGCTTTATATTTATGGTACTCTGCTTCGGTTTGCCTCCTCAAGACTACATTAATAACTTGTTTTTCCCTCATTAAAAACTCACACTTTTCTTTTGCTTTATTGTAAAAACTATCAACACCACCCACATGAGTCCGAATGCATCTTTTTTATTCCAAGTATCAAAACTTTGGGAAACAAATGCATCTCTCCCTCCTTTTTGTCCCATGAGGTCCCCACACAAATAACAATATAAACAATATGCATTATTCTTTTTCACACTATATTCCAACCAATCAAAGTCATCAAACCATGAAGGAACGAATCTTCTAAATCTATCACCTATTTTTTTAGGAAACTTATGTGCCCTTACTTGACACGGTCCTTGAAGCAAATATGCTCTTCTTACATCATCTCTTATATTTCGTTTGTAACTTGTAATCAATGGCCTATCCACCAGGTCCTTTGGAAGATCTTTCAAGTCAAGATTATCATTAGGTTGGTTAGAGCATGGTGTTTGTGGAGTTGCATTAGAAGCCGAAGGGATTGATTGATTGGTGATTGGTGTTTGTGGAGTTGCATTAGGATTAGAAACGGAAGGGATTGATTGATGGGTGATTGGTATTTGGGAACAAACTTCACCACTTTCATTTGGATTAGGTCTTTATCTTTTGGTAAAAAAAACCACTTAGTTTAACCTATAAAAACATAACAATTACACCTAATCAAACAATGAATTCAATAAAAACATAACAATTAGTCAATTACACCTAATCAAACAATAACTTCAATAAAACAAGTTGCTTTCACCTAATCAAACAATAAATTCAATAAAAACATAACAATTACACATAATCAAACAATGACTTCAATAAAACAAGTTGCTTTCACCTAATTAAACAATAAATTCAATAAAAAAAATATCAATTTCACCTAATCAAACAATCAATTCAATAAAAAAATATAGCTATTGCACCTAAGCAAAAAATATAACTTCAATAAAACAAATCAATTTCACCCAAGTCAATCAATAACTTCTAAAAACATATCAATTTCAAATATCTTAATGAATTGGTAGTAGAACTTACTTGTTTCATTGTAGTGTAGAAATTGAAAAAAGACAGAAAAGGCCAAAGGGTCGATTAGTCGATACTTGCTTCAATGCTTCAAGTCTTCAAGACAATTGTTGAAATCGATCAAGGAGACAAGGATTGTGATCGATCCAACAATCAAAACGATCAAGTCATGAACGCTTGTGAGGTCACGATGCCGACTGCCAAGCCACGATCGAAGGTCGATTGGTCGAACGTTTTTTGGACGCAATCACGCAAATCAGGAAGTCGAGTAGACGAGTAGTCGAATTTTGGATTCTGTAATCGTCATTTTTTTTCTACCGATAAAACTCAAGTTAACACTCAATTAATTAAGATTGGACTATTTTTTAAAAGCAGTTAGCCCAATTGCTAATTTATCCAATTAAGTTTTATTTTGGGCTTTGGGTAATTGGACTATTAGACAATAATTGATTAAAACATTGGACATTTGGGCTTGTTATTATTTTTTTTTTGTTTGGTAATTCCCGATACAGTGACGATATTTTTTTTATGTAGTTGGCTAGTTACACAAAAAAAAAATTAGTAGTTGCACGATTTTTTTTTACGTAATGGCACAATAGGTAAAATTAAAAAAAAAATAAAAAAAAAATAAAAATAAGAATCTACTACGTGTGCGGAAGCTAGGTGTTGCTGGTGCCACACCGGACACCTAGCTAGGACCACCCATGCATGTTTTATTTGATTTAAATTGTATATGTATTTTATATCTATAATTATGATGGGTAAAGATGTGTAGATGATATGGATGATGAAATAAATGATGCTAGGTCTCGATGTTTAAGCTAATTTAGTCATCTAGCGGAGTATAAATGACGATCATAAACTATTCTTGACAGTTTAATGGAACGCTGACAGACTCGCAACCTATAGATATTTTTGAACTAAGTATTCACTAGCTTTACTCCATCATTACCTAAAACTAACCAAGTTGTAATAAAAAAAAAATAGAGAATAAGGTGCATTTTATCTTTTTTGGTTAAATATAAACAAAAAAGGAATCAAAAATAAAATGTCATTACCTAACAATAACAATATATATATATATATATATATATATATATATATATATATATATATATATATATATATATATATATATATATATATATATATATATATATATATATATATATATATATATAGGGAATTGTTATTTGGAAAACAAAAAAAAACCTATAAATCATAAAATACATAAAAAAAAAAAACTTAGAGATTATAAAATTTTTCTTATAAAAAAACCATAGGTTTTTTTAATAAATTCGCTGAAAAAAAAATAAAAAATCAATTTTTTTATAAAAGAAAATTTTTTTAAAATTCAAAAAAAATCAGCGAATTTATTTAAAAACCTGCGATTTTTTCATAAAAAAATAAATAAAAAGATTTGTGATATCTAAGTATTTTTATGCATTTTTATGATTTTTAGGATTTTTATTAGAGTTATATATATATATATATATATATATATATATATATATATATATATATATATATATATATATATATATATCCGGTAAGAATTTTTTTTTGTAGGAAGGTAAGAAGTTTCTTTTGTACATATTTTTTTTACGAACAAAATAAATGAATCACCAGATGATTTATTTGTAAGATGATTCACAAGAAAAAAAATTTCAAAAAAACATCTTCATGATTTATTTTTAAGTAAATTAAGAAAATATTCATTTTTATGATAATTTTAGTGAATAACAACAAATTCAATGTATAAATGAATCATTAACATATTTTTTTGAGAGAATTTTTTCTTGTGAATCATCTTACAAATAAATCATGTGATGATTCATTTTGTTTGTTCGCTAAAAAAATATGTAGAAAAAAAAACATCTTATCTTCCTATTAAAATTTTTTCTTCTTATTTGATCTTGAATATATATATATATATATATATATATATATATATATATATATATATATATATATATATATATATATATATATATCACATGGAATAAAATAATAAAAATCCATAAAAGAAGTTAAACAAGAGATAAATAGTCATACACAAGGTTTTAAATAGCGTAAGACGTGACTTCTCAAGTTTTTCCGAACCTTGGCGAATCATGACGTTTGTAAGGCGTGACTTAAGGCAACAATTTTTTATATAATTGATATTTTTATATGTATTTTCAACTATTATTCATTTTTATACACATATATGAGTTAAGGCAGTGTTCTGGTAATGTTTGACGGCGGTGCAAACCTTAGAGTCGTGGCGCGCCATGATGAGATTTTTAGAACCTTCGTCATACAAGACATTTAAATAAAACAAAAATTATATAAAAAAATTATTCTTTTTAAACCTACACTAACAAAAAATAGTAAACAAGGACCAAATTTGTAACATAATCTTATAATTTTCAATTTTAATTGCGTCGTACTTGACTTGAGGCGGCCATTCGAGCAGCCAGAAACTTCTAGCTCCATTTCAGAAGCCTTCTTCGCAAATCGTACCTACCCCTTCCCTTCCAGTCTTCGTCTTTATTTCAGTACATTTGAAACAGGAACTGCTCATTTTATGTTGTGATTTTGAATCAAACTGAAGAAATTTGATACGCAGTTGCTCAAGATGTGGAACCGAACTTTCGGGAAAACCGAAACCGACGTGGAGTCAGGGTCAAGTGAACCGTTGTATCCGACGATGGTGGAGTCACCGGATCTCCGGTGGTCTTTCATCCGCAAGATATACTCGATTGTCGCCATACAACTACTCCTTACAGCCGTTGTTGGTGCTATTGTCGTCTCTTATCATCCGATCGTCACTTTCCTCACTACCACGAGAGGAGGATTCGCTTGTTACATTCTTATCATAATTACTCCTTTCATAAGTAAGTTCAAAGCAAAGTGGTTTAATTACTTCACTTTTTGTTTTCATTTGATTTTTGGAGTAATCGATTGAAGAGTTTTGCGTTGCTGTGTTGTGCAGCTCTGTGTCCTTTGTCTTGCTATTATCAGCGGCATCCTGTGAATTATGTGCTGCTAGGGATCTTCACCATCGCCCTTGCTTTTGGTATCGGCTTGTCATGTGCTTTCACTAGCGGTGAGTTGAAATCAAACACTTGAATTTCTTTTTACCAGTTGATATGTTGTAGTAGATACACATACACTCAAAATCATGTGAAACAATTGCAGGGAAGGTTATTCTGGAATCAGTGATTCTAACAGCTGTGGTGGTTGTGAGTCTAACTTTATTCACATTTTGGGCGGCAAAGAGAGGATCCGACTTCAATTTCTTGGGTCCTTTCTTATTTGGTGCTCTTATGGTGCTTATCGTATTCTCCATCATTCAGGTCTGTAACTCCTCCCTCCCCCTCATGTTAAACGTACACACTTTTGGGTTTTACTTCTAATTAAAAACATGGTTTACCATTAATTATTATGCAGATATTTTTCCCAATGGGAAAGATTGGAGTGATGATATATGCAGGTGTTTCTGCTATAGTCTTTTGTGGTTACATAGTATATGACACCGATAATTTGATTAAACGATACTCATATGATGAATATATCTGGGCTGCTGTGGCTTTGTACCTCGACATCATCAATCTTTTCCTTTCCTTGCTTACTATACTCAGAGCCGTTGATAGATAAAGTACATACACATTTGGTATGAACTTGTTGAAAAAGACTTGCTTCATTGTAATAGGAGGAATAGAATATTATAATATATATATATATATATATATTGTAGCCAAGGGCCCAAGGCCAATGTATGTTTGGTTTATGAAAATGTATCGATAACTATCAACTACCAACACCAACCAAACGTATATCATTAAATTCATTACACACCCCTATCAGATAAGCCTATAACTATCATTACAAACTCCCTAAACCTTGCAGCCATTCCATTCCACACACATAGACCTTTACAATGTTTGTCGTCCAAAGCAGCAAAACTAAGTAGTAGGACAGTGTCCCTAACTAACCTCAAAGGCTTAAACCTTATGGCCGTCGAGAGAGCTTCTTTTCAGCCACAATTGACAAAAGACGTGACACACCCTGAGTCCACATGTCGTATTCTCTTTGGTTCCTGCACTCAAACTCCACTACTCCACGAATGGTTGTCCTCAGCCCAAAGTAACGCCGTTGCTCACTGCCTTCAAATAGGTGCCTCCCTGGCCACGCTGGCATGTTTTTGCAAACCTCCAAAACAACATCTACGAGATTTCACACATCACAAAATCAGTAATAAGTTTCTTGTTTCTTTTTTATTCCCTATTAAGTCATGTATGGCTAAACTGGATATTCGTATACATACAAATCTGTTTCTTTTCTAGACTACATAAATGTATACCTTTGCATCCCAACAAACAATTTTAACATTAGATGGGTTTGGTGGAAAGAAATTGGACAAATAGGTAAAGGGTTGGTGTCTCAATACACTAAGAGTAATTCTTTCTCTATTAAGTAAAAAGAAACAACCATTGATATAATTACTCAGATTTTTTAAACTACAATGTTGTAAACTAAATAAATGAAAGTAAGCATACTTTCCTTTTTCACCCCTAATTACCTTTTACAAACTTGAAACATTTATTTTTTCCCTCTATTCATAAATATCAGTTATCCAGAAAAGTTAAAATCACTTACTTTTCTTCTTTTTCGTGATCGTAGAGCCAACGTGTTTGCTCTTCATCTTTAGCATTACTTCACCCGTTCGATGGATATAAACAGATACAATTTTCCAATGAAGATCACCTACATTAAAATTTGTTAATACATTAATGATTTATTTAAAATTCATGGAAAAACACATATATAATTTGACATGTGTAAAGACAGTTTTCAATTATTACCATTACGTGTACGTTTAAGAAGCTCGCTACCACGAGCAAGAAGTTCTTGGTTACAAATGCCTAGAAAATTTTCTTCCGGAAGAAGCTCTTCACAGTATCCACTACTCTTTCCATGGCTTTTGCTTTCTTTCACTCCTCTATCAACCGGAATAACCGCTGCTATATTCCATACTTCCTTCAACGCACGTGCCTTCAAAGTCGCCGCACCACGTAAAGCTACAAATACACAAGTTTTCAATTCCTTAGCGGTTTGTACATTACAACTAAAACTCACACTGACAAATTGTATTGTGTTTGACATCCATTAAACTGACACTGTCAGTGTGAGAGGATTGTTTGTTTACCTGTGGCAGCTGCGGCAGTGAGGGTTAATATATCACCATGGGACTTGACATTAACAGCGGAATTAACAGCCGCGATAAGATGTTCACGTTCAGCTCCCATGGCTTCGGCGGCCTCCACGCATTGGGCAGCAACCAAGGTGGCGGCAGAGGCCACCGCCATGTCTGTTTTCGCCATTTGCTCATCTTTCCTGGAGGCAGAAGCTGCGGCGGTGGCAGCTGCGATGGTGGCCACAGCTGCCGCCACGCCGGCAACAGAAACCGCTGCGTGAAGTTGCGCGTTGTGAGCTCTGGTCTCTTCCTTTTTCTTCTCTCGCCGCTCTTTTAACCACCTTCCGACTGTTTTCCCGGCAGGGGTGCTGCTGCCGCCTGTGTAACCACCGCTACGTGCGTTGGCAAACAGGGGTTGTAACGAGTTGTTTGCTCGAAGATACTGCAATGAGATTGATGTTTAGAAATAATTATTTTATTTTTTAAACCTGTTTATATTATTTTAATTTGTATTATGAATAGTTGTGTTTATTATTATATATGGAAAAGGAAAGTATTAAATTAGATTTGACATTCGAAACTCATTTTGTACTGTAGTTTGGAATGGCGATTGGCGAGGGACCCCATGAGTGACTTAAAGAACTGTTGAGAAAACAGAGGACAACAAGACAACTGTGATAGATAACCCACAGTACATAAACAGAGATAACTGTAAGAACAAAGCTAGAGGGTGACCTAGGTTAAAATAAGTAGGTCGTAGATTTCAGAGGGTTATTTTCTATAGTAAAATTTACCATATCCATAAAATTACTTCTATAAAACTCGTACATCGCATAAAAAAATTGTACATTGTTGACTATCTATTTATTTATTTGCGGAATCATTTGGGAACAATAAATTCTTGTTGATAAAAGAAGCATGAAAAAGAATCATGTTTCACCACATTTTTTACCAGCTGTGAAATTACTAAAAATCCAGACAATTAAAGATTATATGAAAGACTTGTACTTCAAGCTCGTAAAACCGTACTTTTTCCCCAAATACAATTTCTATGTCAAATAGATTGCTATATATAGCTTTTTCACCAAAGGCAAGCTAAATTACCATTTTAGACATTTAGTGGTCATCGACATTGATTTGGACCTACGATACATATTTTTTTTTTATATATTTTGTTAAATAATAATTTAGATATTATACAATGGTACCAAAGAAATGCACCCTTGTCTAATTTATCTTTCCATGTAACATCTTTTTAACAATTTGATGTCAAGCAAAAGTTATCGTTTTTTACAGTTTCAGTTTTATGTAAATCTTAAATAGAATAGTAAAATTATAATTAACTTGTTATAAATCAACTGTTAAAAATTTACTTAAAAAAAGCATATTATACAGAATGGTAAAATAGTTAAAGTATCTTGAAGTGTTTTTCAGTTTAATCTCAACAAATAATCAAAAACACCATTCACATTTGAAAATTTACTCTTTGGGCATATCTGTAATTACATCGTTTGAAAATTTACTTTTGGACATATCTGTAACTACATCACTAAAATAAGATTTCACCAAATAGGAAAAGGGTACTTGCATTTATTTATCACTAAAACGATAAAAACCTATAAAAAGAAATTAAAGCCAACACCAAAAACACGAAGGGTAGTCTAAACTTGACCCTCACAGTTGGCTATTACTGGTGTCTTTTCGGGCCTTTATTAATCAAGATTCGCAAATCTTCTTATATTTCATTTTTGATGTCTTTCATCATTCGTTAAAAGAAGTTATTGTCTTTTCCAAAGTAGAAAAAATTAAATCCATGTACAACTTTCGCTGCATGAGTTATTAACTCTTGGTATTATTATTCATGCTACTTCAGTATTTCTACTCTATTTACACTATTTAGTATTTACCTTTAAAAAAAAGGAAAGAACCGATTAATGATTGGGATAAGTTTTCAGTCCTTTTTTCTTGGATCCAACATGAGTTGCAAGTCATGCATTATAAATTGTACACTCTGAAAAAGAGCAAAAAAGGCTTAAGTTTCCTCTTTGCGTTATCTATGCTTTAGTGCTTTACTACTTTACAGTTTACATACACATGTACCCCAAGCATTAAAGCTTATACGAATACAGCCTTGAGAAAGAAAAAGTAGGCAGATTCTTTGTTTATTTAAGTGAAGTATTCTACTATGTATCTTTTACACAAAAAAAAAAGTGAGATAAATCACTATATTGCTAATCCCCAGATCTTATATGCTTCCATTGTTCTTGTTTTTGTCTTAATTAACTTAATTTAATGACAAAAAAGACAAATTAATCTAGAACATCAACATCCGAGTATCTCACAGAAATAATTAATCTTTTTTTTTTGTTACTATTGTATATACTTTATCAGAAAGATTGTCCAAGAATTATAAATAAACTGTAACTTTCGTTAACATGAAGGTAAAAAGAAAAGCTGGGCAAAAGGGTTGTCGAGTAACGATAAGAAAGTTAAAGTTTAAAGCAATAGCCGGCGATCGGAGGTCCCTAGACCTAGACTTACAGAGGGAGGGGGGGCTCACGTCATCCGGCGCCTCACTCTCTGAATTTTGTTCAGATTGGAAAGAAACCATCAGATCACAATAATTGTCTTGTCTTCCGTATTACACTATTTAACAAAAGAAATTCCAAACAATTTTTGGATTTTCAAATAAAAAAGCAAAAACCGAGACAAGGGTTAAATTGAGAAATAGTAACCCAACAGATGAAAACACAAGTACTCAGTCGTCACTCTTACTCGTACACACTACACACTATTTTAAGTTTAAACATTTTTTTTGGTGCCCTAAATTTCATAAATTGAAGGTAAATAGAAAAGATTGGAGGAGTTCTTTACCTTGACGACATCGTCGTAGTCATCGGAAGGGGAGATCGGAGGGCTATCGGTTTCCTCCGTCAACGTCGCATTTAAAGGTCCACTGCTGTGTGACAGCCTCCCTGATGCTAATGGCGATATATCCTGTTATCCCCACATACCCCATCAATATTAATTACTCAACAATTCCTTAAAAATACAGTAGCTTCTAAACATATACCAATGCTTCTTAGTAAACCAGTTTTATAATCATTCTGTCTACAATTTAAACGTAAAAGTAACAATTAAAATCGCCAAAATATAAACAGTTTTTCAAAAATAAACTAATACTAGACACCTCCTACTGGTTTTTTAGGGGAACTGCAGGGAAATCATATATGTCCAGTTGCATTTATATTTCAGTAGACCAACATTTTTCTTTGACGTACAGAATAAAATGATAATGACAATGGATCCTTTAACAACATAAACACAAATTGCGTTAAAAAAAAAAAAAATTAATCGCTATTATTTTACGAAATCATAATCAGAAAATGATGTCCTATATTGTTTACTAGTTGATTACACATTTCCGCCTTAAACAACAAGATAAGAACACTCAGTTTGATTTGTAAACGTTTGAAATACAGTAAGAGAGAACTCACGGACTGAGACATGATGCGTTCGAGCACTAGCTGCGAAGTGGCGGAGGACGCAAACGAGAACGTGTTTCCAGACAGTAATGCGGCTGCAGCTGACTCCTCCGCTGCCTCGACACCGGAGAAACGGTTGTTGTTTTCCGCCGCGGCGGCAACAGAATTTGCACCGGTATTATCAGTATTGATACCAGATTTTGGAATCAATGGAGAGAGCGGAGAGTGTAGAGTTTTAGAGACCTGGAGAGCAGCAGCACTCCATGATCTCGACAAGAACTCCATCGGCCTCCTAGGACTCTCCGGCAGCTGAAAACCGCCGCCACCATGATTCTGTTCCTGCCAAATAGTATCCATTTTTTAAGCAAAAGACAAAGGTTGATGATGAGGGGTTTTTTTGTTAATATTTGATTTTGGGCGTTTTTGCGCTCTTACCCTTTTACTCTTTTAGG
This sequence comes from Lactuca saligna, assembly GCF_052625555.1. Lineage (NCBI taxonomy): Eukaryota > Viridiplantae > Streptophyta > Magnoliopsida > Asterales > Asteraceae > Lactuca > Lactuca saligna. Next base: position 69,632,975 of record NC_136424.1, on the reverse strand, counting down.
AATTTATATAGAAGGCGCTTAAAGAAGCGGGTTGGATGTAGTCGGGTCGGATCAAATGTTATTGGTCTTTTTAATTTTTTTAGTCAACATTTTCTTCCGTTTGAAAACCGAGCTTTCCCTTTCCGCAATTCGTTTTCATTGGTTAATGCAATGGGCCAACAAATTCAATGCACTTTGGAAGAAATATCGACGTGTAATTCCTCGTGTTTTTATTAATTAAAATAGCAACTGTTATTTTATTTAAAATAACTATTATCATACTTCCGTTCGAAAAAGTTATGACAATATTATTTTTGGATTTGTCAATTATCAAAGATATCTCTTTGGATGAAAACAAATCTCCTATTGCCCATGAAATAATGAGACCTCAGTCGAACTGGAACGACTTAGACCAATCAGAATAATTTTGTCTTCGTTATATATGTTATTACTACCAAAATTGATTAATACAACCGGAGTGTGCCAAAGCAGCAAAGGGAAGACACAAATTTAATGTCACTAACCACTAACACTGACAATAAAAGCTTTTGATCTCGATCATATATGGATATACTAAAAGGTGACCAGTGTTGGGGGTGATATATAAACAGTTTGCAGATTAAACCAAACAATGAAAACAAAAATAATATAATAAAAGTTTAATCTTCAATAAATTATGGATCTAATTAGAAAAATTCATATCAACAGCTACAACCATATTTTGTTTTAGAATGACATTTCATTTTAAGGACTTAATTTTGATAACAACTACTAGACATCCAACTAATAAACAACACACAACTCTCATTTGGCTTCCCTTGAGATTGATGATCATACAGTTATCAGTGACAGTGGGTGCGAGGGCCCTCACGAGGTTTTGCGGGAGCTTTTAAGGGTTAGACAATATCATTTTCAGATGTGCATAGTGACCACTCTTCAAAGCTTTTTTAATTCTATGACAAATTGAATTTCTTAAAATATTTACTTATCATTAGCAAAGTGTCTGCAAGTCGTTTTTAAGGAGAAAGTTGAAACAAAGGAAAAAAAATAATGATTTTCCAGTTTTTTATTGGAAGGAGGTGGGAAAAAAAATAATGATTTTCCAGTTTGGAGAGAAAGTAAGCATGTCTCAAATAGAATCTCAATTACATTGATTTAATACCCTCAAACATTTGGACGAAACACATGCATATTTTTCAACTCTTAATACCGTTACACTATAAGTATTCGGACTTTGGTAAATAAGTTTTAGATTTCGGGTCTAAGAATATTAATAATAACTTGGATAATTTTAAGATCTTGTTTTGTATATATAAACTTTTCAAAATTTGTGATTTTGACTCTATTATCTGAGGTATCATGAAATCTGATTTGAGATTAATCCAAGAATAATCAATTTGAACTTCCAGCTTCTTCCAAATATAAAACACAAAATATATATGGTGTATTGTGTTTTTTAGATAGATTGTTTGCTTGCAAAGAGAAGAATATGAATTCTAATTATAAACTTGTTGACATTTGCATGCAAAGACATCTTCCATTTTATACTTGGAAGTTGGCAATTTTTAGAAGTGGTTATAAGGCAAAATGGTGGTTAATAGTAGTAACTAAGAGAATAACTATCGTGAGGGCTCTACCTCTTGGAATCCTATACCTAAAGGTGCTGCCATCGAACCATCGTATTTCCGAGTCATATTTATCATTTCGAATGTGCACCCTACACCCGACTAGTTAACTGAACTCGGTCTGTCTCATTAACAATAATAACTACATTAAAATATGTTAATAACATTAAAATCACCAACATAAAACTTAAAATGATTAATTACCTATAAATATTACAAATATTATATATGTGCATTGCAAACCTATTTTATGATACAAAAATATGAATTTTATTTAACTTTACGGTAATTCTCGAAATACGTTTAATTACACTTTTTGAAATTACATTATCACAAACAAAAATTATATATTATTTTTTAAAAATAAAGTAAGTTCCTTATCATAGTTTGATCCAATGATTACGTTGATATTTTAAAGTGGCACATTAGTGTTATTGGACACTCAAATCTAAAGTTTAGGTCTCGTTCCAAAATCATCATGGGAAGGACCCATACGGTTTAACAGTATCAATAAATATACTACAATATGGATAAGAACTTATCTAACTCATACTATACATTAATCTAGTAGTTCTTGTTAAAGTGGTTTCTTAAGAAAAAAAAAATCCATTGTAATAAATTTGTAATTTTATTATTATTATTATTATTTTAGTACTAAAAGTTTAAAACACAAATCTGGGTATAAAGTTAATTTGAAAAGATTATTATATCAATTCAGTGCTGTAAAATATGGTTGAATATAGTCTAATAATACATATATTAAAATGCAGTTGGACCGTGTAACTAGTTTCTTGACAAACATATATCTTCCCCTTATAATTCTATTGTATTCTTCCCAAAGATAGGAATTTCGTAACTTTCAAAATATATGCAATTTTTTTTGACAAAATTATCATAGAGAAATAACTTTTTATTGTTTTTAATTGTTTTTTTAAACGGCAAATATATATTAATCCACTTCTAAATTATTCCACTTATATCCACATCGGAATCGTAAATTAAACTTTCGACCTCTTTCGCAAGACCGGATATATATTATATAATTATTAATAGAAGTTTCAACAATAATGATGGGAATCTTTGTCTTAATATGACCCTATAATAAGCAATTACTTTCCAAAAGAGTATTATTCTCTTTAACTGTAAATAATAATAAAAATGATCCTTAAATAGATACTCAAAATACCTTTTCTATTAAGTGAATAAAGTGAACAATCATAAAAAATATTTAAAAAAAAGGTGGATGAAAAAAAAAAATCTATTTAGCAAAAGGTTATTCATTATCAAAAGGATGTAAGAGTAAATATGTCATAAAATCAAAATCTCATTATTGTTATGTACAACTTTATTATATGTAATAATAATATAATAATTATTTTACAAGAAAGTACTATTGAAAATTATCTTGCATTAATCCTTAACGATTTATTTTAGTTTGCCATATAAAAAAAATAGAGAATACTTAAAAAAGATAAAGAATTTAGATTTTATTTTTATGTATCCGTTTAAAAGGGTGACTAAAAGCCCTACCCTCGGAGGCGGAGCGGCCGCTTTTGATTATATTTAATCACCCTCATCATTTTCTTAATCAACCTCCTGTACTCAAATCATCACCTTCTTAATCTAGATTCCCTATAGAACTTGATGGATTCGATAATTTTGATCTTTTTATTAGCTGGATAAGGTGTTTTTATATTTAATTGATTGCATTAGTACCAAAAAGTGTCAAATGGCTTGAAGGAGTTGAAGTTGGTCCAGTGTTTACAACATCTAAAATTATGTTAAGAAAATTTATATTATTACCTTAATAGTATCCTTGAACAATAATGTTTAACATATACTAATCATCTATGAATTTTAAAACAGAAATAAAATTATAATTGAGTTGAAGCAACATGAATTCATTACACATATATATTGTGAACTTACTAACAAGAGATCAAAAGTTCAAACTTTGGTACACCTATAATATTATTAGTGTTCTTAGGGATGTTATTTGGGCCGGAACCGAAACGAACCGTACCGTATCCGAATACTCCAAACCTAAATTGGAAGAAAAGTTGGAACCAAACCCGAAACCGATTATGCTAATATGGGACCGGTTCGATTCAGGTAATATGAGTTTCGGTTCGGTTATTAACCTGAAAGGACCGAAAAACATGTATACTATGTTTTTGAATCAAAATGACCCAAGTAACCAAAATAAACTCATTTCCTCTATTGTTGAAGTTTTTGTTGAGTGATTTTGAGAGGTCTTGAAGGAAGAAGCAAGAAGGAGAAAGCTAATGATCAGCTAGAGAGTCCTTATCTCCCTTCCTAGATTAATTTTGGACCCTTGTAAGTGTTCAAGTTTCCACCTTTTTTATTATAGAGTGTCAGATCTTGTATTTTGTCACATTTTCTTCTTGATCTTGTTAGATGGGATGGTAAGAATTCATAAATGTTGCAACTTTATGAATTCCTGGAACGTTTGGAGTAGTTCATGGTTTGGATCTGAAGTTTGGTGGTTTATTTGTGCCATGTATAGGGTTTTGGTCATAAAACCCCTATTTTGACCTAAGTTGAGTCCAAGACTTGCATTGGACATGCAAGTCTAAAAAGCATCAATCTTTAGGATATTTTAGTGTATTAAGCTTATATGGAACAAATGGACTCAAGATGTAACACCCGATTTTGAAAGTACTTGGTTGTGGCTTCGGAGGCCAAGGGTATAGGCGTAATGTGACGATTCAGCCTTTTATGGGTCTCGGGTCTTATTCAGAAGGTTTTAGTCTTGGGGGTGTGGCTAGGAGTAGGGCTTCCCGCCACCTTTTTGTGGATATAAAATTCGTCGGAAACGGACTTAAAACGAAGAAGTTATAGCACTTTGAAGTTATTGGCAATATTGGTCCCTAATGGAGATGTAACATCCAAAAATTTTACGCCAAAATTTAAACTTTTCAAGCATAAATAAAACCAAATAGTAATTGTTTACAAAAGTGTTTTCAATTCATTATTCAATCAGAGTGTCCTAAAAGCCAAATCATAAGGATGGGGAACGGTATGGTCACGCCTTCAGTTTGCCACGAACTCCTGAGGTACCTGAAACAATAAACTAAAAACTGTAAGCCCGAGGGCTTAGTGAGCTACCCCCAAAATACCAATACCACACTGATAATACCATATCTGTAATAACCAATTAATCAACATGCATACTGGGCCATCGGCCTGACTGGATCGCCTTACAGGGCCTATAGTCCAACTGGATCTACATCGAGCCTTCAGCATGACTGGACCGCCACTTGGGCCTACAGTCTTCCCGGATGGCTCCTAGGGTGTGTTGGCCTTCAGCACAAAGCAGGACCGCCTCAACCCATGTAACAAGAAAATAACCATGTGCGCATAACAAACATTTACTGGCATATACAAAACATCGAACATATCTATCTCACTGATTACCAAACATAGCAATCTCTCATAACTAGAGCACTAACCTAGCAGGTCACTAACATATCAATCCCTACAGATCATAAGAACATAACATATAGTCGATCCTGATTCTGATCTAACGGATCATATCCACATGTAGCATACCATAACGATAACAACTAAAAGGTTCGGCCTTGGTGCCTTAGAACCTATCGATATAGTGAGGATAACTCACCTTGCAGATGTTGACTCGGAAGATATAAATTCCAATTATCGGGTCACTTGATACAGGCTCCACCACCTATTACCATATTACAATATACTTATAAGTCCTTGACCTTATAAGGTACTCCATAACCCACTAGTAAACCCCCTGGCCAAGGTCAAAGTCCATGTTGACCTTAACTCGCCGAGCACCCTCGGTAACTCACCGAGTTACTTGAAGCACTATCCAACTCGCCGAGTCATCGAGGTGACTCGTCGAGTTCCTCCGATTCTTGATCACACTTTTAACCCACCCATCGAGTTTCCTTCTTGAAACTCGACGGATACATACACATACATATCCTGGAGAAAACTCATCCGACTCGCCAGTTGTTCATACAACTCGTTAAGTCTATGAAAATTTTCATCGGACTCGCCGAGTTACTCATCCAACTCGTTGAGTTCAAGGCCATCTTCATACGAATCGCCGAGTCAACCTTGCGACTCACCGAGTTCCTTCAGCCCTTAAGCCATACAGACTCATTTAAGCCATGCAATGGCTCCAAATTATAGATCCAAGCTTCTAGAGCATGCTTTTCACGTAAAGTTGCAAACTTTACTGTATGCATGGCTAAAAGGGCTCTTAATGGGGTTTTATGCACAAGGAGGGTTTCAATCACCCCCATACCCGCAACTTTATGACTCTACGACTTAGGAAGGGTCCAGATCTAAAGTTACAACTTCAGATCTAGCCCATAGTTCCCCATATCAACTCAAAATCCATAAAACCCTAAAACTCAACCAAAAGAAAAGAGATATAGAAGGAAAGGGAAGTAAAGATTGCAACTTGATACCTCCAGAAGATGCTAGCTGAGGTAAGTTCTGCTTCCCACACCTTCCTTGCTTCAACTTCTTTGCTCTTCAAGCTTTTCCCTCCTAGCCAACCTTCTTTCCAAGGCTTAAATCACACCAAGAAGAGTACCACACGAATTAGGGTTTCATTGAGCTTCTCAAAGACTGTAAAGAGGCCAAATGAGGCTGAGGCTCCTTTAAATAGGGTGCAAAACCCCAAGATTTTGGGTTTCATCTGCCAAATCCTACTCGTCGAGTCCCATCATGGACTCGGTGAGTAGGTTACTAAACATGCGTGTCAAAGCTGTTGCTACTCGGCGAGTAGGGAAACCAACTCGTCGAGTAAGCCTTGAAACCAATTAAATTCTTATTTAAATGATACCTGGGAATCGGGGCGTTACAGGAGAAAAGTGGCAAGAAGGTACCATGCATGCAAGGTGGCCAGCACGGAAGTACACCCAGCGTAGAGGAGTAAGTGGACACAGGTGTTGGAGGTGTACACCCAGCGTACGCTCAGAGTTCCTAAACCCTAATTTTGGGGCTAAGCACTATATAAAGAACATAATGCCTTAGATATCAGCCTCCCTCTCACCCTTAGATAGCCACCATAAAACCTTAATCCTTCTTTGAGTGTTCTTGGAGCTTAGAAGGACATTAGAGAGCATTTTGGTGTTGTAAATCCAATATTCCAAGCAAGTGAAGAGCAAAGTAAGGTGGTGGTTCAAAGGAGAAGTTGTAGATCCAGAATTGTTGCTTCCTTCCAGATCATCTTAAGGTATAAAGTCTTGAACGTGTCTCTTGAATGCTTAGATCTATTATGTTGAGTTTTTGGACCTTTTTGGTCCCAAGAATGGAGATTTATGGTTCAAATATGATTCCTAGACTTAGAGTTGCCACTCTCAGTGCTAAAGGAGTCCCTAAGATAGAAATTTTCCATCTTGCATGTCTTAGTGAGTTCATGCATGGGTTAAGATCACTTTCATGGAAATAGAATACCATTTTTAGAGTTTGAGCTTATGTGGGACATGGAAGTCACCAAGTCCGTGACTTTATGGACTAAGATGATGAAGAGGACTTAGATCTGTGATTATAGCCTTTGGAATAGAGTCTTAAGTGCTTAAGGGGAGAAATGACTTAACAGAGCAATACGTCGGTTGTACATTCATGTATGCGTAGCATACAAGTCATACACTTGTACGCTTAGCGTACAAAGGAGCACGCCCCGCGTACTCAACAAAAGTGGACTTTGTGTGTTTTGGGCCATACATTGGACCTTGTTTTTTGGGCCTTGATGGGCCATCAGAAGTCAGATATTTGGGCCAAGGATATGTTTGGGCCTTAGGTCAAGGCCCATTTAAGGGGTTACGCCCAATTTAGCAAATTAGGCCATTAGTAGGCCACTAGTGGGCATGGGAAGTCTACCTAGTATTGGGCCTTTCATACGATAGTTTTGGGCCTTAGATATGGACCAAGTTGGATTAGGGGTAAAACTGTCATTTTACCCTAAAGAGGATTATTGGTTTTGGACTAAGTGTTATTTTGGCAATGGTAGATCAGGAAGTCAAGAGATCAGCAGTTCGAGGATCTGCCAGCTAGTAGCCAGAGGTTTATCCGTGGGATTTCTGCAGTCAGCTTTGTGAGGTTTGTTTTCCTCCTGTAGGAACGGGTCGAATGCACCGATGTCGGCACGTTTATGTATGTTAGCGTATGTCGGGGCAAGCCCGATGAATGTTTTGCTTATATGTTATGTGTTATAGGTTTTAGGCTTTGGTCCGATGCCGGGGAAAACCCGAGGAAGGTTTAGCTTATATGTTTATGTATGTTAGTATGTTTTCGGACTTCGGTCCGATGCCAGGTGGGGGACCCGAGGAATTTTTATATGTATGTTTCTGAACTACGGTTCGATGTCGGGTGGTACCCGATGAAGGAATGCATGTTTAGTTATACTTATCATCTTTGTGATACTTGTATGTGCCTGGTAGGGAGGTGAGTATGGGCAGGGTCCCGTATCTCATCACTAGCTGAGTGTGTACGGGATTCCATATCTCATTATTAGCATAGTAGGGGCGGGGCCCATGATAAACAGGGCCTTAAGGCTAGCAATTATAGTGTTGTGTATGACTTTTATGTACTAGCATGAATATATGTTATTGTTTGTATGTACATAGTTGGTGGGGCCCAGAGACAAGCAGGTACTGATAGAAACAGATATGTATACCGAGCGGGGCTCGATGTCGGACTTGGGCTGATGTCGGGTGAGGCCCGAGGAAGGGGCGGGGGCCCAATGTGTATTATATGATATGAGTATGGTATGTGGTAGTTTGGGGAGACTCACTAAGATTCATGCTTATAGTTTTCAATTTTGGTTTCAGTTATTTATGGTAGCAAGGGGAAGAGCTCAGAATGACTACATAGCACACACAGTAACGCCCGTAGATTCGGGCTAGTCAATTTAGAGATAATAGGGTTCAAACATGACTTTTTGAAAAAATATTATTTATAATAAATAATCTTAACCAAGTTGTAGAATATGTCTCAAGGGTTTCGTACATATAAAGAACGTCGAAATCCGAGTTATAACGAAGAAGTTATGACCCGTCGAAGTTTCGCGACGTAACCGACACGACACCGAGAATACGTAAATAGTGAATTTATGATAGATTGACTTTTACCCTTAGTAATATAAATGATAATCATAGAATATGTTAACCTGAGAGCGTCCATAAAAAGAACGCCCAAATCTCACTTTGTATGAGGAAGTTATGATTTTTCTAAGATTTGGCTTAGCAGTGCACGACCCGAAACTCGAACTTTAGTTCGAGTGGTTTTTGGCTTACGCGACCTAAATGAGAGTTGAAGATCTCATTAATAGGAACTCAACGGTAAAAATACAGACGAAAACGGAGTCCGTGTAAAGGAGTTACGAATTCTTCGCGGTCATATAACAACCTAAAGTCCTCCTACTGTTAAATTTAAGACCGGTCGAGAATTAGCCGACGGACTTAAAATGAAAGTTGTAGATATTATTTTTACCTATGCGTGGATATAAATAACTTCCAAAAAGGAGCTAGTATGCGAAAGTTATGATTTTTTGAAAATCGGCTGATTTTCACCCTGTGTGTGATGCCACATGTCAGCACCAGGCTATGCCTGGCTGTACCTAGCTGGCCACGACTGATGGGTTTTGGTCATAAGACATCCTATGTGCTCATACAAACCCTAATGCTCGGATCTAGGTTTCTCTATTATACATGCTTTGAATCCAAGACTATAAACCCTAATTCTAGCATACAAGTAATCATATTAATATGTAATTAGGTTTAAGATCATACCTTGATTGTTATGTAGCAACAACAATCCCAATTCCTCCTTGTATTGACTTTGGAAGGCTTAGAGTCACAAGTGTCACTCCTCTAATGGCTTACAAACACCATAAGCAAGAGGATGAAGAGGAGAGAGGATGGAGGCTGCCAAAAACGTGTGTAAACCCTTACAAGAAGCTTAGCCACGTTTTTGAGCCTTAAGGGGTCTTTATATAGTTGGGCTATTAGGGTTATCTAACAAGGAGACCCTAACTTGGATGCTTAAGCCCTAAGCAACCCATAGACTCCTTTTATCAAGCCCATGGACGATTTCCTTATGGGTTTCCCATTAGAATTCGTCCAACCCTTGATACAAGGCAATCCATGGCGCAAATTGCAATTATCCTATAATTACAATTCCAGTCCCTTAAGTTTAATTAATCTCTTTTAGTCACAAAACTAATTACCAATTAATCATTGACTAATATTAATTAAACAATATGATTTCTCCTTTAATATATTATTCTCATAATACATTAATAAATCATATTTAATCCTTACTCTCCATAATTCATCCTATCAAGTTGCTTTGGTGAAGGCAACCCAAAAGGACCATGCACCATCGGGTCAAGTACATACCAAAATAGTTATGGACTTAGACACTAATCCAACAGTCTCCCACTTGGATAAGTCTAACAACTATTCTGCGTATGACTTCAGATCCTGATCTGCAATCGTAGCTTTCCAAAGCCGCTGTCAACTCTGATCACATCAGATACGCGTGTCCTTAGATAAGGGATCATATATTCCTCCATTCTAGATATCGTCTGAGATATGATTTTTAATCATTCTCTTTGTACTACTTCTCGATTTCTGATTTATGACGACAGCCTCTTATAAATGGAGATGCCCCTCTCCTTCATTCTTCACACCTTAACCCTTCATTCCTCTCTCTATACTCTCTCTCTAAGCCCCGAAACTCCCCGAAAAGCCTAGGGAACCCCCTAGCACGAGGCGGAAGCCATGGAGCGCCTGACAGCTCCAAGAAGAAAAGCCTTTCGGTTCAGAAATGATGCTCCAGTGAATCCTGGTTTTGAGAAAAAATCGTTGTAAGTGAACTACATCTAACCTATCTTTAGTATAGCTTATGTTTTAATATAGTAATGTTATTAGGAACTTATAATAAGTACTTGGGCTATTATTATGGGTTATATAAGTATTGTTTAACGCTTATATAATAGTAATAATAGCTAGACTATTAATTAGTCTCGGTGAATATTAAACTAAACCCTAGTGGTAATGATACTAGGTTTTTGTCGAGGGAAATTGTTTTAAGAAGTAACGAAGCGTTGTCTGAATTCAGAATCATCATCTTATCAGGTGAGTGCATAGTTACTTTCATCTTACACATAGATATTAAGTATTTAATATAAATTATGTGTTATGTGTGCATATTGTCTGAATAGTTGCTGTCTATACCGGGTGAAATATTTTTATGCATGTTTTAAATGATTTAAACTGTATATGTATTTTATATCTACAAAATGTGTTGGGTAAAACATGGGTAGATGTAATAGTTGTTGTGTGACCAAATAAAATAATGAGAGGCCTTGATATAGATGTTATTGATGATCCAAGCATCTAGCGGAGTATAGATGACGACCACAGACTATTCTAGACAGTCCAATGGAACGCTAGCAAACTCGCAATTTGTAGGTGTTTATTTGAAATCTGTGCTCACCAGCAGTACTCCATCCCCCATATGGTTGTCTTATTTGACATGAGTTCTTGAGGAACCCCCGAAGCATGTGTTGTCACCCCGATGAAAGTCCTTAGATTAGGTCCCTTGTGTTAGATGTTTTAGGGACGTAAAGTGAGGATAACCGGAACGAGTAATCAGGTTTGTTTGGTTTGATAAAGTTAATAAACTTATTTGTTGTGGGTTGAAAACATTATGTACTCACCATGTTTCCCAACCTGACCCACTCAGTTTATTTATATCACAGGTGTTGATATGAAGTCACATTACACTGAGAGATTAAGGATATATAAATCACTAGTGATAATGAATGTAAGTTATGTTTATGCTTATGTTTCTGTATTGATGATGACATCCCAATTGTTCTAAAATGAATAAAAATACTTTTATTTGGAAATGCTTTGATAACTTATTTATCATGTTTTACTGGGAACAAATTCTGCAACATTTTTATTAAAAGAGGTACTCTGACTTTTATAAAGCATAAACAAAATCGGTTTTTTCTGGCCGTGAAAATGGGGATGTCACAGTTGGTATCAGAGCATTAGTTTAGCGAACTAGGAATTTGTAGGATTTCTAGACTTAAACTTAGAATGCTAAGCGATGATTGTGAGATGTGAGCACTAGCTTATTTTAGGAATTATGCCGAAAAATGCTTTTATGTGCTAAATGCTTTGTGCCTAATATGTTGTTATTTGTTCGGATCTATGGTTTGTTGTCGACCGGATCTGGAAACCTTATGTGTTTAGGATTCTAAACGTACGAATACGATATTAGAACTAACATATAAACGTTTCGGAGGGATAAGGATGATTTAAATGTCTATCCTAAGTAAAGATCTAAATTCACCCTATTCGGTGTAAAGATCAAAATGACAAGAACCCGCAGTGGAGCCAGGAATGCGAATGGAAACAGAAACCAACCTCCAGTAATTGAGCAAATACCAGTTATGGTAGCCGCTCCTGAGCCAATGACGATGGTAGGAGTGCATACAATGATCCAGATGATGTTGGATCGCCAAATGGAGGAAACCAGGCGTTTACTCCAACAAAATCGTGAGGAAGCTACCATACCAATCGTAGAGCCCGAGCTGAATGACGGGTACTCAGAAGGAGGTAACTACAGTGGGATCGTTAGTCAAGCTGATTCGCCAGTAATTAGGAGGAACAAGCAAGATGACGGAGTCGAGAAGAATGGATGCAACTACAAAGATTTTCTGACTTGCAAGCCATCGACTTTCACTGGAAAGGAAGATCCGATCGAAGTCATGGATTGGATCTCGGAGATGGAGTTATCTTTCATGACGTGTGGTTGCAGAGGCAAGTTACAGACCCCCTTTGCAGTATGTCAGTTCCGAGGAAGTGGTGTGCGCTGGTGGAATACCCTAGGGAAGACTCTAATCCCCAATGAGCCCCTACAACTAACATAGGAAAAGTTTTTGGTGCAGTTCAAACGCAAGTACTGCTAAACCCAAAACCAGTTCGAGCTAGAGAACCAGTTCCCGACCTTGAAGAAAAGAAGCATGTTGTAGCACCTGGTTACTGGTACGTAAAATTTATCTAAGTATTTTGCAATTTTAGCCTTGGACTCGGCGAGTTGTAGGCCCGACTCGCCGAGTAGAGACGGGATATGGAACACGTCTAAGTTGGCGACTCGGTGAGTCCCCGCTGTCTGATGAAACCCTAAGTTTCAAGGGTTTGCACCCTATTTAAACCAACCTTAATTGCCCCAAGCTCGCCCCCCTTCACCCTCAGAGCTCCCTATATCGTCTAACCCTTGTTCCTTGTGAGATTGAAGTGTTTTAGTGTGTTTTCTTGAAGATTTTGAGAGAGAAGAAGAGTAGATCAAGAAGAGAAGAAGGAGGCCAAACATCCTTATGTTATTTTAGTGTTTTCTTTGAGGTATAACTCAGCTTCCCTCTGTTTTCATGCTTATATTCCTTTGTAGCTCCATTAAAGTCCTTCTTGAGCCATTCCCAATCTTGTTTTCGAGTTAGGGTTTGTAATAAGTTGATTAACCCTTAGATCTAGGCATGATTGAGTTCCAGGAGCTCAGATCTACTGCCTTTATGAAGCCATATTGAATAAAAGCCCTAAATCTACTCTTTTAGTGCATTTTGAGCCCTAAAACCTTCATTTGTGTTTATTTACACGTAAAGTTGGAAACTTTACATGTTAATCAAGCCCTAAGAACCCATATCTATGTATTACATGAGTTGGTTTCAAGCAAAATCGAGTATATAGTATTTTCATGAGAAAGACTCGGCGAGTCGTTTATCGAACTCGGCGAGTCGAGTCGCGAGTCCCCAAGTTTTCCCCCTTTTTATGTTTGATGGGTGGAGTAGTGAGTCATGGGGTGTGACTCAGTGGGTCAGAAGCCAGACTCACTCATGAAGGAACTCGGCGATTCAATGCCCTGACTCGGCGAGTTCAAGGCAATCTTCTTGTCTTAAGAACAGACTCGACGAGTTGTTCATTCAACTCGGCGAGTCTCAGCATAGATTGTTCTTCGGATGAAGATGAACTCGACAAGTTGTTCATACAACTCGGCAAGTAGGATGAAGGATTATTGGACATCGGTTTAGAAGGAAAACTCGTCGAGTCAATGCCTAACTCGATGAGTAGAGACGGGATTATGGCCAATTGAATGGATAGGGACTCGACGAGTTGGTGAGCCAACTCGGCGAGTCGGGTCAACTGGAAGTTGCCTTTGACTTTGATTCTTGGTTTGGTTAGGGGTAAATTGTCATTTTACCCTAAGGTCAATTAGCCGTATTTGACTGAGTGTTTTGTGGGAATTACAGTCGGAAGATTTCCGGGGCAGCAGCAGAAGAAGACAGTCAGTTCCCACGCAGATCAGCAGCTACTTTGAGGTGAGTTACCTCCCAGTAGCGGTGGGTCTAAGGCCACAATGTCGGCCCACCAGTAGGAGTACGTATGATAGATGATTGTCTTTGTGATATCATCCAGGTTGCTACTACCTGATATGTTATATGCTAGCATGATATGTTGTATGTGATAGTAGTAGAGTTCGACTGTTAGGACCGAAGGGTAGTCATACACCCCAGATACGTCTGATAGTATGTGATGATATGTTTGCATGCTGGCTTGTTATGTTATATGCGATAGAGGTAGTAGGAGGGGACCAATCTCTGAGTTCAGTTGATAGGACCGAAGGGTAGTTCAGGCACCCTAGATATGTATGATAATATGTTATGTTATGATATGTGTGATAGTAGCAGTAGGGGGTGAAATAGTCCCCGAGGATCGGTTGTTAGGGCCGATGGGTAGTCAGCACCCCAGAATGGCTTGACATGGGTAGTCAGCACCCCATAACGGCTTGACACGGGTAGGTCGGCACCCCAAAATGGTCGTACTGGGTAAGTCGGGCACCCCAGAATTGCCCGGCAGAATGTATGATATGTGATTGTTTGGTATGTGGTATGATGGGGGAACTCACTAGGCTTCGTGCTTACAGTTTTCAGTTTTGGTTTCAAGTACCTCTTCTTGGAAGGGGAAGGAGCTGGCGCGGTAGCGGCACATCACACACATGCTTTGTATTCCGCACTATGAGATCTCCCTGGGGATTTGTACTCTGACATTGTTATGTTTTATAAACTGGTTTCCAGACACGCACATCTTTTATGAAATGATATGATCGATGAATGTTTTATTTCTAATGTTTTGCTAAGTATGTGTTTTAAAAATGAAATTTTTGGCTCGTATTTTTGGGACGTTACACATGTCAATTGAGGAATACACCAACAAATTCACAGAGAAGATGGAGTTTGCCTTGCGTCTCGTCCCAGATGAATTGACGAAAATCAACAAGTACGCAAAGGGACTTCCATGAGAGTACGCGGTGCCAGTGTATCAGGCGCCTACTCTGGAGGCAACTATTTAGGCTGCCAGATCTATGGAGGATATGATCAAGGGAAGTTCCACCAGCAAGGTTGAGGTTGGTGAGAAAAGGAAGTTTGAAGGGTCTGCTAAACCCAATAAGAAGAGCAATTATGGTTCAGGAAAGTTCGAAGTAGGAAATGAAGCGAAGTGGTGCGAGAAGTGCAAGAAGAAGCACTTCAGGAAATGTAGTGAGGAGGTGACCTGCTACAAGTATGGGAAGACCAGGTATTATGCCAACGAGTGTACCGCCAAAAAAAGGGTGTGTTATGAATGTCGTGAAGAGGGGCATTTTGCTAAGTATTGACCAAAGAAGAAAGAGGCGGAAGGCCCAACATTAACGTTCCATATGATCCTTGACGAAGCAGATGGCAATGAAATGGATCAGGAATAAGGACCTATGAAGTAGTCGTGTAGATAGTACCACTTGGTATAGCCTATTAGAGGCATAATATAGGTTGAACATGAACACCTATGTAATAGTTTCAAGAAATAATAAAATCTTCGTTTTGTTATCGAGTGTGTTAAACTGTTATGTGATTTTCTTGAACGGTGACTTGGAAAACTGCGAGACAATACTTGGGACGATTATAAGTAGGTGTGAAAGGTAGTAGATGCATATACTACCGGAAGCACAGGACTCACGCTAGGATTAGGGAAAGTCACAAGGTTACCAATAAGCTAGTAATTCATTCCGTTTTATTCAAGTATGTCATTACCATCGTTTCGGTAATGACTAAGAAGATGATTGTTATTCCAAACCTAGTGGTCATATAAAATTGAGACCGACTACGATGAGTATGTTATGTGGTTCAGAGAATAAAGTTCGATGCATCATCTGACTTAAGACGGAAGATTGAAATAAAAAGAAATGAGTAGAGGCTTGTAGCTAGAAATGCTACCTTTTAAGATGTGTTTAGAACATGAAGGAAGGGATAGTCTATTCTGGAATTTGACTCTAAAAGACCTGAGTCCAAGCACTGCATCATATTATGAGAGGTCATTAGAACATGACCTGTCGGTCTATTATGATAATCGAAGGAAGAAACTTATCTCAAGTTTGTTAGAGAAGGAGTCTCCAATAAAGATCGAGATTGCGATATAAAGATCATGATTGGAACTCTAACATGAGATAAAGAGCGGGTCTAAGATCGGGCGCCGCCTGCAGTTAGGAAGTCTTAGAGTTAGATACCCGTTCGAAGAAACGTGAAAGTTACGGTTATTACTTAGGATGGAGATATAACGTATGGAGTCAACATGTAATCAACTCTTGTATAAATTGTAACTTTAAGTTGATATTTTACACTATTCTCAGTCAAAATCAATTATTTGAATCAAAACTCACTCGTGAAGTTCAAAAACCTAATTCAATATATCTCATATACTAAATTGTGAGTTTGAAACCCTAATTTCCCAGTTCAAACCCTTATTAGACTAGAAATCATTTATTGGGCCTAATGAGCCACTAAACTCTCAAATGGCTATTTTGGGCTAAGAATCCTTATTTGGGACCTAATTAGATCCACATTCATTAAACTATAACATTTTGAGCCATAAGATTTTTTATGGCCCTTATTGGACATAAAATGAGTCACTTCATTTTCATGGGCCTTTATGGGCCGTAAACCCTATTCCTTTATAATTTTTGGGCCGTAAAGAGGGCCCAATGAGACGAAAACCTTCATATCGGGCCTATAATCTCAAGAATATTCAATAAAATCCCAAAGCACTCTTTCCTTTCACATTCTCTTTCCCTTTCTCGGTTAAAAAAAAAAGAGAACATGTGATTAATTTACAACTTGACACCCCACTAATACCTTCCATACAACCATGCACAATACCCATAATGTATCTAGACTTTCTCATACTTCTAGGCAACATCTCTTTTCATTCTCACTCTCCTCTTCTTATTCACGGCCAACGCCACCTCCCGCCACCTCTCTTCGTTCAAACTTCTTCAAACAATTTCCCTCTTTAGCATAAGAATTCCTCCACTATTTTTCAAAAAAAAAAGTGAGGTGGTGTGGATTTTCAACAAGCTTTCACCAAAGTTCACCTCTTTAGGTAAGCTACTTACTAATCAAGGTTTTCAACTTCATTTTATGATAGATCCTTCCTCGTAAGCACTCTATTCGTGATTCATGTCCATTAGAAACCTCATAAGTTCGAGATATACTCAAGGAAGCTTTCTAGAGCCGAAAACTCCTCCAAACTTCTTCCAAAACCGATCTCAAACCCCAAAGTTAGTTCATACCCCATATTTTCGGTTTTTACTATGTTTTTGGGGGAGAATACATGTTGTTTTGTGTAGATCTATGAGTATATGCATAATTATGTCTGTTTTCATGATATAATTTGTGGTTATGTGTTATGAACTTCATAAACTTGAAAATATGCTACAATATGTTGATATTTGTAGAACACAACATTTGTTACAACTTATTATGCCAAGAAAAAGTTTAAAACACTTCAAAGTTTTTAAACTTTCAAATGGGCCTCATGTTGGGCTTTCATGGCTTTTTGGGATAACATTTGTAAAATTTTGGGCTTTTGTGGGCTTAAGGGTCATATTAAACAAAGTCGAGCCAAAAATGAAATTTTTTGGTTATAAGGGCTAAAAATGATAATTTTTCCATACATGGTCCAAAAAGGAATAATTTCTATGCTTTTGGGCCAAAAATGATATTTTTGACAAAAGTGGGGTTAAAAACGTTATTTCACTCGAATCAATCCATTAAATGTAAACCTTTGGTTTTAAAGGACCTAAAGTGTCATTTTTACTGAAAATGTGCCTTAATTGCAAATTTTTGGTTTTAAGGACAAAAAATGTCTTTTTACAAAAACTGGGCCTTTATGTCTTTTTGGTAAACAACTAAACATAACAACCAACGTAACAACAAACGGATCAATTACGTCATTTACACTTTTTATTAGGCCTGGAATATAATATACATGTTTTGTGGGCTTTAGTTGTCCCTTGACATGTTTATTGGGCCTGGATGATTCCTTACATGTTTATTGGGCCTTCATGGTCCATCTACATGCTTGATGACTCCACACATTCACTTACATACTCGTTGGGTTGTGAAAACTAAATATATACACGGGAACAATATACACCGTGCAATATCATGTTCGCATAAATTTAGTTAAGGATCTTGTGAGACACTTTGTTTGACACCTATTGAGTGCAAAACCATAGCCTGTATTTATAACCAGAGTCTTCTGGAGAGAGAGAGCGGGAGTTTGTGTATAGATCTATACAGGGGTGACACCCAACACTCGATTTGTTCGCTACTGTAACACCCAAAATTTCAAAACAATTTTTACATTTTCCAAAAACATACTTTCATTTATAAATATTATAAAAATGTCATTGTATCATATAACAACCATAGAAACACAATCCTAAGATGATAATGCATAAAAATTCCTCGTGTGTGTACTGATCATGCCGACGCCTTCCCGCGATCCTCACTGGCACCTGAAACACATAACCCAACATTGTAAGCATAAATGCTTAGTGAGTTCCCCAAAATACCACATATAACACATATTAGCCACTCGAGGCTATAACTCTGTGGACCCTCTGGTCCTAACTCTGTGGACCCTTTGGTCCTAACTCTGTGAACCTTCCGGTTCTAACTCTGTAAACTCTGAAACATACATAACATAAATCACATAGGAATAATGCAATGTATCATATCATATAAATAACATACAAAATACTCTATCACATAACTCTAATTACCACTCTAGGTAAAGTATCATGAGAAAACTCACCTCGGGTATCTCGAATAATCTCGCACTCGATTACACGAATCTAGCCCCTGCCTAAACACAAAACAACACTCTCAAATAAATAATGGCTCTCAAAGTCGAGATTAAATCCACTCTACAATTCCATAGAAGGGTAAAAGACCATTTTACCCCTCCCTGGCCCTAAAAGTCCAAGGGTTGACCAAAACCCTAAAAGTCAACGGAAGTCAATAGAAGGCAGTACGCAGCGTGTACCTTCTCTGTACGCGGGGCGTACACCGGCGAGTCGCAAATGGAGTCTCAACTCCTTACGATGCGCGTACTGAGAGTTACGCCCAACGTAAGTCTCATTTCAACTTTTCCTTGGTTTTTGGTCTTAAACGGTTAAGACACTCATTCAACTTCCAGATCTAACTCTTTCTAGACCTCTTATCCCATAAATTCGGAACCTTTAAGCATGGCTCAATATCCACGTCCTCTAAAGGTCTAGATCTCATGCATGGCTCAATATCCACGTCCAAGATTGCATTTTTATGAACATACAACTCTTATAGTCCTGAAATATGATAGATTTAAGCCAATGGAGACCATTTTCTCATAAAGTCTCCATCTTAGGACTAAAAACCCTAGAAATTGGTCCAAGAAGCACACCACACAAATGACAAGTCAAGTTTTGAGCTTTTTACCTCAGGGAGAAGCTCCAACCTCTGAAAAGCTCGGATCTACTCTTACACACAACTCCTAGCCTCCAAAATGGCCTCTTTTTCTCTTTCACCACCTAGAAATGACACTTTGAAGCTTAGAACACCAACACACTAGCTAGAAGCGAAGGAGGACTCTCTATTAGGGTTTCACTCTCTGAAATGGGGCTGAGGTCAAGGCCATAACATTGCTTTTATAGTGCACAAGCCCCAAATTAGGGTTTACACCTGGGCCCGCTACGCCCAACGTAACCCTGGGTACGCCCAGCGTACCCAGGCGAGTTTGCGTCCAAAATTAAGCACGCGAGTACGCGCAGCGAACCCTTCAGTACGCCCAGCGTACTGACAAGCCTAACAATTCATTTAAGGGTTTACTTTGACAACTTGGGAAAAGGAGAAGGTTTTAAGAGACACACCTGAATTTGGGATGCTACAATTCTCCCCCACTAGAACCAGACTTCACCCTCGAAATCTCATGCTGCAAAAAACTCCGGATGCTGCTTCTGCATCTCTGACTCCGGCTCCCAAGTCAGCTCGGACTCTCTTCGATATTGCCACTGGACCTAAACTAGAGGCACCTCCTTGTTCCTCAGAATCTTGACCTTACGATCCAGAACTGTGATTAGTCTCTCTACATAATTTAAGCTTGCATCTACCTGAATATCCTCTAACGGTACCACTGCCGACTTGTCAGCAATACACTTCCTTAGTTGAGACTGTTGGATTAGTGTCTAAGTCCATAACTATTTTGGTATGTACTTGACCCGATGGTGCATGGTCCTTTTGGGTTGCTTTCACCAAAGCAACTTGATTGGAGAAATGAATAGAGAGAGAGGTTATTATGATTTATTAATATGTTATAAGAATAATATATTAAAGGAGAAATCATATTTGCTTAATTAATATTGGTCAATAATTAACTAGGAATTAATTTTGTGATCAAGTGTAATTAATTAAAGTAGAGGGGTTGAATTGTAATTATGTGATAGTTACAAAATATGGTAATGGTTATCCTAAATATGGGTTGAACGAATTCAAGGAGATAAGGATCCTTGAAATCATCCAAAGGATAAAGGATAAGGGTTTTCAAGGCTTATCTTATGGTTGCTTTGTGGATAAGCAACTAGATAAGGATAATGACTGAAACCCTATCTCTACACCTATATAAAGACCGTAAGGCCTTAGAATTTGAGTACTTGTTCCCAAGAAGTCCTAAGGACGAATTCTAACCTATCTCCTCTTTCTTTCTACCTTCTACATTTACTCTTGGTGTTTGTAAGCCATTAGAGGAGTGACACTTGTGACTCTAAGCATTCCAAAGTCAAATCAAGGAGATTTGGGATTGTTATTGCTACATAACAATCAAGGTAATATCTTAAACCTAATTATATGTTAATATCGATTTCCATATGCTAGAAATAGGGTTTATAGTCTTGGATTCAAAGCATGTACAATAGAGAAACCTAGATCCAAGCATTAGGGTTTGTATGAGCACATAGGATGTCTTATGACCAAAACCCATCAGTGGTATCAGAGTCTAGGATGGTTTCAATTGTATTGATGCATTGTATATCTAAAAAAACTTCGATTTTTGATGTTTTAGAGGCTGGACTCGCCGAGTCCATAGCTGAACTCGCCGAGTCCAGGCTTGACTCGACGAGTCAACTCGTCAGATAATGCTTATCTCGGGATTTCTTGCTGTTTTTCCATATGGATAGTTACCTTATCATGTTAGATCAATATTAATCCGATTATATGATATATTTGACTATATTTTTGATCTAAATGAAGATATTTATCAATTAATAAGATAATTGTTTCCTTATAAGATAATTGATTAATTATTTTGAGTAAATTAATAAATTGTTTTGCAAGAAATCATTAAATAAATCAAATATGGATAATTATGTGATTAAATGTTAATTTAAAATTATTTGTTATTTGATCCTTGTTGTTATGAAAAGTTTCATATTTTACCCTTTAGGTTTTATAGTTTAAATTTGAACCCAAAAGTTTTGAAGTTTTGAAATTTAAATAGTTAAAACCCTAATGTTTTGAAAAAAGGTTTCAAAACTTGCCCTCAAGTTTTGGAATTTAAAAGTTGATTAAAAGTTAATTAGGAATGTTAAATTCTAAAACCCTAGTAATATTTTGAAAAGTTCAAATACACCCTTATGGTTTTATTAATTAATTAAGGAGTATAATTAAAAGAGATTTAATAAATCCATAAAAGTTTAGGTTAACCATTTAATTGAATTAAAAGTGTAATTGTTAAAGTTAACCACATAGTATTTTAAAATTGTAAAATGCGCCCTATACTATATATAACATTAAAAGTCTAACATTATATATATGTATAAGTAAAAGTCAGTCTTACCGTTAGTAGGCCTCATTCACGAAGCTGGTCTATAAGGGGTTTTTAAGGAAATTGCCTATAATATGGCGATTGAATGGGTATCCACTCTTACCCACCGCACTCTTGACTAGTGGAGGGTCGTTAGCCGAACGGGTAGGATAGGACAAAACCTTCCATTATAAGTATAATGAATTACTAAAGTAACTAAATGTTTTTCTAATTCCCAATCTTAGTTACTTAGGCAAAAGTGAATTGATGCAATTCCATGAAATTACACTTTGTGCCCTTGCGAAGACGTTAGTGGAGCGTGTGTGGTTTACCGGCACACTAAATGGTTCTAAGCAAATGTAGCAAAGGGTGACTCAATGTTTGTCATAGGTCGGTGGAGCGTGTGTGGTTTACCGGCACATCGAATAGGTGATTGTAACATGTGAGGGCACCATGTAAGTTTGCGTGGTTATTCACACCCGCTTTGTGATCCTCGGCATCCCAGTCACAAACAAGAGGGGCATATCGAGATTTAAACATGCCATTGAAAGTTCAATGAATCTCAAAGGATCTAGGAGTTTTCATAGATTTAAAACTTAAATTTCTTTTTCGTTTTTCATGGTGGAAATTAGTGAATCGCCATTCACTTACCTTCAAATATTCTTCAATTAGGGTTACGGCATCCCTCTCCCGAGTTGTAGAATATTGTGTTGGGTCCTAGCCTTAGTATTTCATTTGGGTGATTTACTAAGGACTCAATCTATTAACTAACTTGAATTCGTTTTTCTCCCGATGTCAAAGTTCGACAACTATGGTCTTCTCAAATCCCGTGGAACAAGCATTCCACATGAAGATGATATTCCACGATTCGATCGAGGAACAAGAAATCATGCTTCACTTCCTCTACCTCCTCCAATTATTCTCCCTAACCCACAAGATCAAAGGCTTGAAAAGTTCAAGATCACTCAAGCCCTTTTGGCAAGTAAACATAAAGAAGGAAAGCCCGTGTGTGCACACGTCCTAGGGATGAAGTCACACATTGATAGGTTAAGAATGTTGGGATCCGTTGTCTGTGAGGAAATGGCTGCTGATTGGGTTCTTCAGTCACTTCCCAACTCATATAGTGAGTTCTTAAGAGAGTACTATATGATGAACCACGACGTGACCCTTATAGATCTCACCTACATGCTTATTGCTGTTGAATCAGCAATGGTTTGGCGCAATAGAAAAGCAAAGTTGATTGGTGAATCTGCCTTCATGACCTCTATGGATATAGACAATGGAAATAAAAGACATGCAATGATCGAAAAGTTTGATCATAAGAGAAAGGCGATGTTTGAAGTAGTTCCATGTGTTGTTCCAAGAGAGTCAATTTGCTTTTATTGCCAAGAGAAGGGGCATTGGAGACGAAGTTGCCCTAATTACCTAAGAGATCTAAGAGATGGGAGAGTCAGAAAGTATGGCTCCACTTTAGGTAAAATCCACTATATAACTCCATTAAGTTCCTATTCATTGATTCTTAAAACATGATGTAATAAGATTGCATTTGAGTGTTTTGCAGGATCGGTGAAAAGAAAGGAAGCTTGTTGAGAAAGCAAGATGAATCTAATCACCAAGAGATGGATCTCAATCGCATGGACTTGAAAATTAGATTTTGAGCTTAGATAGTTATGATAGAAATTTTCCTTTTACATAGTTTTCAATAGATTTTGCATTGTAAGGACAAATGTTTTTCCGCTGCTTTTATAAATAAAATAAATTTTGGTTTGACTTATTTATTTGTTTACTTCCTTGCAATGAAATCGTTATGAAAAATTGATGTTAGCATGTTTCTACAACGAATGGATATGATTCTTAGTTATGTTATTTATGGAAATGTCAAGAATTTACCAAATAGGGAGAGTTTCTCATCGCCCAAAGTTTCAATTGGACTGAAATTTGGAATCACGCAACTTGGTTGCATGATGAATGAGAAATTTCATATTTGGAAATTAGACAAATTCGTTGACAAAGTATCAAGTGAAGGACTAGGAGATCGAGTACACAAAGTTGTGTGTTGATCAAGTTCACCATAAGAGTAACAAAGATATTCGTCATGATTTACTAAAGGCTTAGTAATATGATTACACTTACACGATTAAGTATAATTTGGAATTGATTAAAAGGGTTTAAATCAATAGCAAAACGAATAAGAATCAAGTAGGCAGAAAGATAAAAGTTTCTCCATTCTAAGAAGAATGGAGAGTACCTTTTATGCTTTATGATAGGTCTTTATGATTAAGAACCATATCTCAATTGATCCTCTAAGTAAGTCTCAGTACAATTGTATGTTTAAGAAGAGGAATCAAGGATTGAAGAAATGGTTAAATCAAGAAGTCTATCATACTTCGTTCCAATAACAAGTCTTAAAGTTAAGATTGTGACAATGAGTGAAAAGTATTAAAGGTTTATAACATTCATCAAATGTGGAAAGTTGTGATGTCTTGGATAAGACAAAGGCCAACTAGGACCAATTTATGAAATGTTTTGATACAAGCTATACTAACTCTTGAATATTTGTTTTGTCAAGAAATGGTTATTGACAAGAGAATCTTATATGTCAAGGAGTCAATGGGAGTCTTAATGGTCTTGAAAGGTTTCAAGAACAAATCAAATAAACCTTATTGATCATCACTAGCACACGAGTTGAGGTTTACAACCTATCGTGTTGATGTTATTTTGTTTCTATGCCATTCAAATTGAGTTAATTATGCATATGAGTTCTATAAGTTCTCATTTTGAACGCATAAAAGGTAAAGCACCTTGATCAATGAAAGGTACATTGATAGGAAAAAGGTGAGATGGTTAACTACTTGGAAGACGTGGTGGGCAGCTATGCTACCATAATGCAAGAAATCAAGATTAAGAAAGTTCAGTCCATATGAGTTTGAATTTGTCGTAAACTTTGGTTTTAACAAATTCACATGGATAGGAACAAATACACCATTTAAATCTAAGTGTCATAAGATTTCCTCCTTCATGAAAATGATTGTGAGGAAATGCTTTCACTAAGAAAGATTTTAAAAAGATAGTGATTGTAAAATTGCATTCTCGAATTCAATCATGGTTACGGTATCCCTTTCCATAATTTGAATTGTAAGGTTTGGCAATTAGTCTTAATTGTTAAGACACACATATGAACTATCTAAGGCAAAGGTGTATAAGTTTAAGAGGCCTTGATAAAATATTATCAAAGCACTAAGTATTAGAAACATGGACTTAAGAAATTCAATAGGTATTGTCTTTCTGAAAGTTAAGATGTTTATGAATACATGTCAAAGCTAGTGGGAGCATAAGTGTTATGTTTTATAGTAATCATCATGATAGTGGGAGCATAAAAGTTATGATTGTATGATTATTATGGAAAGTTTTGCAAGTTGGCAATATTAATTATAGAAAAACAAAAGTTATACCTTGCAAAGTCGTAAGGGTTGTATAGTTGTTTTGCTATAATTAAGGGAGAGAATATTATGCTTCATTTCAAATCTAAAGGATTAGGTTGAGAAATGTTGATAAATTTAGTCAAAGGTACATAGTGTGTTCTTAAAATTTCGATTATGATTACGACATTCCACTTCACAATTCAAATTTTGAGAACATAGAAAATAAAACATTGTGCATCGTGTCCCATACGCTTCGGGTATAGGATCGATTGCAAATGCTTTAATGTTTGACCATTCTAAAATTTTCCAAATGCCCAACGCATTTAGAGGGAAAAGGGACTAGAATTGGTTTTGACTAAAATAATTAAACAACTATCAAAGGACGATTCGAAGTTCGACGAGAATTGGTTGCTTGTGAGTAGTTGGAAGTATAGTATTGGAAATTATGGAAATGTTTCCATATTGGATGGACAATATCGACATCATTACGAATAGATAAGATTCTATTAAGAATAAGTTGTCATATGGAACATATGGAAGCGTGTCCATATTGGGAAGTAAATATTGAAAATCTATGTCTAGATTAGAAACTTTTATGCAAAAGGATGTTCAAAGGAATGTACTTTGAGTGAGAGACATCATATCTAAGGAATTGTCTTGTAACAATCTAAGTTAGAGGACTTTGTAATATCATTGGAAATAGTCTTTGAGACTTTGGTGCAGTGACATTACAAAAGGATCATTACATAAAGTGTTAGAATCTAGTATATTGTATAAGTAACAAGAATTTGATATTCTTACACTTAAGAAAATGGATTTGGAGTTGTAAAATGAGAATGATTGGAAATGTGTTCAATTTGTCTATTTCACAAAAGTAAGAACCATAGGTAAACATTGTGTGCATGCTAGGAGCATGGAACAAGTGTAATAATTCAAGTAAGAAGTTGATTACCCGAAACGACAAATAATGAGTAATCGATATGGTGATAAATAAAACGTGTTTTATTTATGCTCAAAGGGTTGAGGCCATATGGGATTAGTATTATTCTTGTGTTTCACTTTGCATGTTTTGACTTCCAGAATAATTGAGTTTATTAAGAATAATCAAATTATTCGAACGGGCCACAGTCGTTCATATGTTGGAAGTAGATATGAATGAAAACTGTCGTGAATTGGTGTGTGGATTGTCTAGAAGAGTATTAGAAATAAGCAAATGTTTGCTGCAACGTTCATGAATGCTTATGAATATGATTTGAGCATTGGATTAAACCCACGCTCACTTGGATCACTCCATGAATTGTATCACGAGTGATTGGTGAGACGATAACATCTTATATTCTTGAAACCGAGATGTGTGAGTTGTATCTTGCTAATCGGTTGCACATTGATAATATGTAAACGCACTAGTAACTTGGTGTTATAAAACATATCGTTGTGTGTGATTTGGTTAGTGAGTGCAAGCAAGCATTGTATCAAAGTTTATCTGTTCCTTTTATCCAAGGTAGGATAAAAGCGATATCTTTTGGGCCCCTCGATGGTTTAATGATGACAAACGTAAATGCTCGGCCGGGCTAGGGCTAATTTGATTTGTTCAATTAGTCAGTCATCATAAATCGGGAATCGAGATATAGTACAAAGAGAATGATTAAAAATCATATCTCAGACGATATCTAGAATGAAGGAATATATGATCCCTTATCTAAGGACACGCGTATCTGATAGGATCAGAGTTGACAGCAGCTTTGGAAAGCTACGATTGCAGATCAGGATCTGAAGTCATACGCAGAATAGTTATTAGACTTATCCATGTGGGAGACTGTTGGATTAGTGTCTAAGTCCATAACTATTTTGGTATGTACTTGACCCGATGGTGCATGGTCCTTTTGGGTTGCCTTCACCAAAGCAACTTGATTGGAGAAATGAATAGAGAGAGAGGTTATTATGATTTATTAATATGTTATAAGAATAATATATTAAAGGAGAAATCATATTTGCTTAATTAATATTGGTCAATAATTAATTAGGAATTAATTTTGTGATCAAGTGTAATTAATTAAAGTAGAGGGGCTGAATTGTAATTATGTGATAGTTACAAAATATGGTAATGGTTATCCTAAATATGGGTTGAACGAATTCAAGGAGACAAGGATCCTTGAAATCGTTCAAAGGATAAAGGATAAGGGTTTTCAAGGCTTATCTTATGGTTGCTTTGTGGATAAGCAACTAGATAAGGATAATGACTGAAACCCTATCTCTACACCTATATAAAGACCCTAAGGCCTTAGAATTCGAGTACTTGTTCCCAAGAAGTCCTAAGGACGAATTCTAACCTATCTCCTCTTTCTTTATACCTTCTACATTTGCTCTTGGTGTTTGTAAGCCATTAGAGGAGTGACACTTGTGACTCTAAGCATTCCAAAGTCAAATCAAGGAGATTTGGGATTGTTATTGCTACATAACAATCAAGGTAATATCTTAAACCTAATTATATGTTAATATCGATTTCCATATGCTAGAAATAGGGTTTATAGTCTTGGATTCAAAGCATGTACAATAGAGAAACCAGGATCCAAGCATTAGGGTTTGTATGAGCACATAGGATGTCTTATGTCCAAAACCCATCAGAGACATGTGGAAGATATCATGAATTTGGCTCAAATCTGCAGGTAGCTCCAAACAATATGCTACCTTGCCCACCTTTGCGGACACTCTGAATGGACCGATGTATCGGGCCCCCAGCTTCCCCCTCTTCCTGAACCGGATCACTCCTTTCCAAGGAGACACCTTCAAGAGCACAAAATCTCTGACCTGAAACTCGAGCTCCTATCGTCGCCTATCCGCGTAACTCTTCTGGTGACTCTAAGCTATCAACAATCTCTGTTTGACCTGCTGTATTTGCTTTGTCGTCTGAAGTACTAACTCGGTGCTACCCAACACTTGTTGCCCGACCTCTCCCCAACAGATGGGAGTTCGACACCTACGCCCATACAATAACTCGAAGCGAGGCATACCGATACTCGAATGGTGGTTGTTGTTATAAGAAAACTCATCCAAAGGCAGATACGTGTCCCAACTCCCTCCGAAGTCCAACACACATGCCTGAAGCATGTCCTCAAGCATCTGAATCGTCCACTCACTCTTTCCGTCCGTCTGTGGGTGGTAAGCAGTATTGAAATGCAGCCTAGTACCTAACTCCTCATGGAACTTCTTCCAGAACCTGGAAGTGAAACACACATCTCGGTCTGACACAATCGAGATCGGTACACCATGCCGCGTTACCAGCTCCCTCACATACACCTTTGCCTGCCTCTCTGCGGAAGATCTCTCACTGATAGCAAGAAAATGAGCGCTCTTCGTCAGCCGGTCGACGATCACCCAAATTGCATCGACATCTCTCGTAGTCCTTGGCAATTTGGTGATAAAATCCATGGAAATCTATTCCCACTTACACTGGGGAACCTCAAGTGGCTGCAACTTGCCATGTGGACACTGGTGCTCGGCGTTAACCCTGTGATAGGTCAAGCACCTCTCTACAAACCAAGCCACGTCCCTCTTCATACAGGGCCACCAATAGTCTCTTTTCAGGTCCAAATACATCTTAGTGGCCCCAGGATGGATTGAAAACCTCGACATGTACGCCTCCTCCATTAAAGTGGCACATGCCCCACGCTCAAATGGCACCCAAATCCGGCCCTGGAAGGACATAAGCCCCCAACTATCAGCAATGAACTCAGATATCTGCCCGATCACCCGCTCTCGCTTGCTGTTCTCCGATCTCATGGCCTCCACCTGGGCCTCCCGAATGGTGTCCAACACCGGGGTCATCACTGTCAACGTCAAACAAACATCTCGTAATGGGGCACCCTCTGCCCTACGACTCAAGGCATCGGCTACCACGTTAGCCTTGCCCGGATGGTACAAAATCTCACACTCATAATCCTTTACCACTTCCAACCATCTCCTATAGCGCATATTCAGATTGGGCTGATCCATCAAATACTTCAGGCTCTTGTGATCCGTGTATATAGTACACCGAAACCCATACAAATAGTGATGCTAGATCTTGAGGGCGAACACTACTGCCCCCAACTCTAAATCATGGGTGAGATACCTAGTCTCATGAGGCTTTAGCTTCCTTGATGCATATGCTATCACATGACCCCTCTGTATAAGTACTGCACCCAACCCCGATATCGATGCATCACAATATACCACAAAGTCCTCTATCCCTTCCGGGAGGGCTAATACCGGGGCTTCGCATAATCTTTGGCGAAGTTTCTCAAACAAGGTTTGCTGCTTTAGACCCCAATTGAATGCTACGCCCTTCCAAGTCAACTTGGTGTGAGGAATCGCAATCTTGGAGAAATCCTTGATAAATCTCCGATAGTAGCCGGCCAGCCCCTGAAAACTCTTGATCTCTGAGGGGGATCTCGGCACCTCCCAACTCATCACCGCCTCGATCTTGGCCGGATCGACCAATACCCCGTTCTGGTTGACGAGGTGTCCTAGAAACTGAACCTCTCATAACGAGAAATCGCACTTGGAGAATTTGGCGTAAAGCCTCTCCGATCTCAGAACGCCAAGGATCTCCCTCAAATGCTCCTCATGTTGCTCTCTAGATTGCGAATACACCAATATATCATCAATGAACGCGAAAATTGAACAATCCAAAATCGGCCTGTACACCATGCTCATGAGGTCCATGAATGCCGCCGGTGCATTGGTAAGCCTGAAAGGCATCTCCACGAACTCGTAATGCCCATAACGAGTCCTGAACGTTGTCTTCTGGATATCCTCATCACGTACCCTCATCTGATGATACTCAGACCTCAAATCAATCTTGGAGAACCAAGACGCTCCCTGCAACTGATTGAACAAATCGTCGATCCTCGGTAAGGGGTAACGGTTCTTGACCGTCAGCTTGTTCAATTCCCGGTAATCAATGCACATCCGGTGTGAACCATCCTTTTTCTTGACAAAAAGGATTGGCACTCCCCACGACGAGCTACTCGGCCGTATAAACCCCTTTCCCAGTAGCTCCTGAAGCTGCGACGATAACTTCTGCATCTCTGGAGGTGCTTGGCGATAGGGCGCCTTGGCGATAGGCACTGCCCCTGGAACCAAATCGATATGGAACTCTACCTGCCTCTCGGGTGGCACCACCGAAAAATCCTTGGGGAAAACATCCGGGAACTCACGCACTATCGGGACCTGATCGACCGACCTCGGTCTCTCTACACCTACTCTCGTATCCACCACATAAGCCATAAACCCACTACAACCCTGCTATAGACTCTGCCTCGCTCTTGCGGCTGAACAAAATGCTGACCCAGGATGGGTACCATCGCCATAAACCGTAAGAACTCCCCCACTATGGTCTCGTATGGTCACCAGCTGTCGCTCGCAGTCGATAACCGCTCCAAATCTCCTCAACCAGTCCATACCCACAATGACACAGACATCTCCCATAGCAATCGGGACCAAATCAATCAGAAACTCAACGCCGAAGATCTCGAGTACACATCCTCGAATCACATTCGTGGCATACACTGCTCTCTCGTTAGCTATGGAAACTCGCAAAGGTTGACTCAACACCTCTCGACAGATACTCATGTGTTGACTAAATGCTAACGATACAAAAGACCGACTCGCACCCGAGTTAAATAACACCAAAGTAGGCACATAACACACAAGGAAAGTACCTACGCATAATATAATATAAACACCATATAATAAACATCATATTAAATACGTGAAAGAATACATACCAGCCACAACATCGGGCGCCTCGCGGACCTCCTACACGGTCAACTGAAAAGCTCTCCCTCGTGTCTTCGGTGCCTCGGCCTTCACCGGCCGACTCTTTGTAGCTCGAACAGCAGCAAGGGCAGATCCCTGCAGCTGCAGACACTCAGCCTTCCAGTGTCTGGTCGGGTTGCAGTGAAAACAGACTGCAAATCCCTTGGAGCAATCCTTAGCCATATGCCCCTCCTTGCCACACTTATAGCAAGACCCTGCTCTACACACTCCCTCATGACCCTTGCCGCAATTGCCACAAGTACAGCCCTTCTGGTTCCATGATCTCGAATCGGCAGGCTTGACCCGTTTGGCTGCTGACTGGGATTGAGTCGGTCCCCGATCCCTCCCTTGAGACTCCGCCTCCTCCCTAACCTGAGTCTCCAGCTCTATTTCCCTCTTCCGATCATTTTCCTGAAGCTCGGCAGATGTGCGGTATGACAAGTTCGCCACAAACTCTCGTATGTCCCTCCTCAGAATACTCAAATACCGACTCATACGTGCCTGCTCGGTAGACACGTGCTCAGGGCAGAACATCGCCCTCCCATGGAACATCCTGGTGATCACAATAACAGACTCAGTACCCTGCTTGAGGGTCAAACGCTCCCTCTCCACCGGGGGAACGTACAGGGCAAAACATCGCCCTCCCATGGAACATCCTGGTGATCACAATAACAGACTCAATACCCTGGTGATCACAATAACAGACTCGGTAGACACGTGCTGGGCCAAATGCTCCCTCTCCACCGGGGGAACGTACTCATCATGAAACATAGCGGTGAACCTCTCCCAGGTCACCGCGGCAAGCTCAGCAGACGAAAAGTGCGCTGTCACAAACTTCCACCAGTCCTTCGCTCCCAAGCAAAGCTGGTTCAGCGCGAACCGGACCCTCAGATGCTCTGGACATGAACACGTATAGAAGAATCCATCAATATCAGAAACCCATCTCATCGCAACAATCGGATCCTGCGTCCCATCAAACTTTGGTGCCTTCGTGTTGCTGAACTCCCAGAACAGCAACGAATCGCCACCCGTAGGTCTGGCAGCAGCAACAGCTGCCGTAGCTACAGCGGCTGCAGCCTCAGGAACCGCCGCATACCTCTCATCGAAAGTCTCCATCAGAGTGGTCTTGATAGACCCAAACATCTCTGGAATCTCTGCACGGATGGCCGCAACCACCTCCTCATGAATCATCAGGCGGAGCTCCTCATCGCTCACCCCGCTGGTCCCCGGTCTGTGGCGTGTCCTAACCATGATGTCTCTGAAATACAACATAAAACATATCAGAGACTCGCTCGAACATACACGCACTCGATGACTTGACCCTATTCGTTCCCTGGTACCCCCAATGATTCTTACTTGGGCTACGCACTGCTCCGGTGTCTTTAGTAGTACGGGCCCAATTCTACCGTCCACACCGCATCAGTATTCATCCCAAGTCCTCATCCTAGGATCCCAAGTCCTAAGTACTCTACTCTCACTATGCATCGTCTACTCTCTATCAGATCTCTCATAGCTCCTTGATGCTATCTATTCGCTCTCAAGCATCTACTAGCAAAACCCCTAGGCTAAGGCATCACAAATCAGGCCACTCTAGTCCTAATAAGAATACCTAGCCTATTCTAGCATGCATATCATATCATAACATTTCTCATAACTCATAATGTAAAGGGTATTTTGAGAAATCACCGTTCGGGCGCTGGCTGATCGTACACACTGCTCTGCTCTGCTCTTTCAAAAACCTTTTACTCTTGAGAAAATTTTGTGAATTTTATTTTGTAAATCTCTCAAATCCTCAGTTTGAGTTCAGATACGCCCGAAGGTGCACCCGAATCTCTCAAACCAAGGCTCTAATACCAACTTGTAACACCCAAATTTTCAAAGCAATTTTTACATTTTCCAAAAACATTCTTTCATTCATAAATATTATAAAAATGTCATTGTATCATATAACAACCATAGAAACACAATCCCAATATCATAATGCATAAAAACTCCTCGTGTGTGTACTGATCATACTGTCGCCTTCCCGCGATCCTCACTGGCACCTGAAACACATAACACAACACTGTAAGCATAAATTCTTAGTGAGTTCCCCAAAATACCACATATAACACATATTAGCCACTCGAAGCTATAACTCTGTGGACCCTATGGTCCTAACTCTGTGGACCCTCTAGTCCTAACTCTGTGAACCTTCCGGTTCTAACTCTGTAAACTCTTAAACATATATATAACATAAATCACATAGGAATAATGCAGTGTATCACATCATATAAATAACATACAAAATACTCTGTCACATAACTCTAATTACCACTCTGGGTAAAGTATAGTGAGAAAACTCACCTCGGGTATCTCGGATAATCTCGCACTCGAATACACGGATCTAGCCCCTGCCTAAACACAAAACAAAACTCTCAAATAAATAATGGCTCTCAAAGGCTAGATTAAATCCACTCTACAATTCCACAGAAGGGTTAAAGACCATTTTACCCCTCCCTGACCCTAAAAGTCCACGGAAGTCAACAGAAGGCAGTACGCGACACGTACCTTCTCTGTACGCGGGGCGTACGCCAGCGAGTCTCAAATGGGGTCTCAATCC
This sequence comes from Lactuca saligna, assembly GCF_052625555.1. Taxonomy (NCBI): domain Eukaryota; kingdom Viridiplantae; phylum Streptophyta; class Magnoliopsida; order Asterales; family Asteraceae; genus Lactuca; species Lactuca saligna. Next base: position 69,599,320 of record NC_136424.1, on the reverse strand, counting down.
CTTACGCTACGCGTACTGAGAGTTACACCCAACGTAAGTCTCAGTTCAACTTTTCCTTGGTTTTTGGTCTTAAACGATTAAGACACTCATTCAAATTCCAGATCTGACTCTTTCTAGACCTCTTATCCCATAAACTCGGAACCTTTAAGCCTTTGCATGGCTGTAAAGGTCCTTACACCCTCTAACACTTTTACTTCCTCCTCCAAAGGTCTAGATCTCATGCATGGCTCAATATCCACGTCCAAGATTGCATTTTTATGAGGATACAACTCTTATAGTCCTGAAATATGATAGATCTATGCCAATAGAGACCATTTGCTCATAAAGTCTCCATCTTGGGACTAAAAACCCTAGAAATTGGTCTAAGAAGCACACCACACAAATGACAAGTCAAGTTTTGAGCTTTTTACGTAAGGAAGAAGCTCCAACCTCTGAAAAGCTCAGATCCACTCTTGCACACAACTCCTAGCCTCCAAAATGGTCTCTTCTTCTCTTCCAACACCTAGAAAGGACACTTTGAAGCTTAGAACACCAACACACTAGCTAGAAACGAAGGAGGAATCTCTATTAGGGTTTCACTCTCTGAAATGGGGCTGAGGTCAAGGCCATAACATACCTTTTATAGTGCACATGCCCCAAATTAGGGTTTACACCTGGTCCCGCTACGCCCAGTGTACCCAGGCGAGCCCGCGTCCAAAATTAAGCGTGCGAGCACGAGCAGTGTACCCTTTAGTACGTCCAGCGTACTCACAAGCATAACAATTCATTTAAGGGTTTAGTTTGACAACTTGGGAAAAGGAGAAGGGTTTAAGAGACACACCTGAATTTGGGATGTTATAGCTACAATTAGAGTAGACCAGTCTAGGGTGACGAACCTTACATTAAACAAGTCGGCGTTTGAAAGATGTCATGACAGGAGAAATTGTCATTATCAAGTATGGTTATAACGACTCACTTAGAGGAATTAACACCATTACAAAATTTACAGGAAACAATCTTTTTGTGGATAACACGGTAACATACACACACTGGTACTCAACCTTAGGTGTTGAGATCACAACGTTTTCATAAACAGACAACATCGGGTTGTCTGGGGTCATTCTCCTTATATTCTCACAAACATTAACACACATGCATTTACACAAGATCGGACACAAACATTTCAAACCGTTTTTCGAAAAATATCGGATTTTCTGGCAGTTACAAAGTAATACAAAACATTTTACTCAAACATGCTTATGAACTCACCAAGATTATATATGTTGACCGTTTTAAATTAACTTGTATTCTTAGGAAATCGTTGAGCAGGTTGGTCATCAAGAATACTTCGATAGTTTGTTATGTTTTGTTTTCATCTTACTTTGGATATTTTGGTATGTAATATTGAAATAAAATACTTGATGTAAACAATGTCTGTTGTAATATTGCATGTGTGATGATGATGATGATGTTTTGTTTCAATTATATACACTGTGATGATACTACAAGAATGAAGTCATTCAAGCCCTCGTACGTTTCCGACTTTCTGTCGTCTGGTTCGGGGGTGTGGCAGATTGGTATCATAGCAATGTTTATAGTGAACTGACATGTCTAATCATACAAGATATGTAACTATAAATGCATTGACACTAAATTACTCTGAACAAAATAATTAAAATACATACCTAGGTGTGCACTAATACAATAACACTAAAAGTCTCTAGAGCAGATTCAACATCGTGGTTAAACCCGGACAGTTATGTAGTCGTATTAGGGAGATATAGAGCCTGATCAATTCTATTTATTCAAAATACGATCAACATGTGTTTGGGAGTGATCATGGTGGGCAATGAATTTATAAACTTACCTTGTATCCAAAAAGCTTTAAGGAACTCAAACATGAACAAATAAAATATTATAGGAGTATTTGAAATGCTATCTACATATACTCCCCTTACACAGATCTCACCCCTCCATTTCTCGTGCAGTCATCATGGAAGAATTCCAACAGGGTCTCCTTTACTATCAGTCCCAGCAAGGTTAGGACCTGAGGAGTATGTGGAGACAGACTATGAGTACAAGAAATCTGATGAGGAGATGGAAGAAGTAGGGGACATTGAGGAAGTCCCTAGCGAGCCTTACTCTCCAGAGATGATACATGACCATCTCGCAACACCAGAGGATCCAACTGACCGGATGCGTTCCTTGGAGGAGGAGGTTGCAACCCTTAAACATTAACTTTTAACAGCAGGAGCCTAAGCAGTGCGAGCAGAGCAGATGAACAAATAGATCACTTGAGAGATGAGTGAATTAACTGACCTGGTGGTGCAATATTTTGGTATCTGAGCACCACCACCAGATGCATCCACGCACGATTAGGATCACCCCCACTATTATTCTTTATGATTCTCTTTCGAGTACTAAGATGGTATTTAATAATGAAACAAGTATGTGTTTTTTTTCCTTATTCCATGTTATCGCATGAATCCACTTATATGCACAACCGAACCTCCGAAACCGCTAGATACTCAAGGATCTTGAAACCAAAATAATCTATGTACTCTATGGATAGACTTAATATTCATGCAAAATCTACTATTACTTACCACCATAAATACATCATAAGGATGTAGGTTGAAACATTGTGAATCATACAACAAAACGAGAAATTTATAGAGTATAACCAGAAATGACCGTCATTACTTACGATCTTGCTTATCACCATGCAGCAGAAAATGTCATCCCACAGAAATAACAAGCACACATGTGAGACACCAATCCTTCTGAGTACGTATGCTCAACATACCCCTTCAGTATGCTTAGCGTATTAGGGTTTGGTTAGTATGCGCTGCGTATCTGCTACTACGTGCAGCGTACAAGTTAGTCATGCATAAATGGCTATTAATCACTTAATACCTTAAGCCATAAGTCTAAAACATAGATTCCAATTCCTCCTAACGTCTAAATCCATTAAGTCATGGACTTGGTGACTTTGCATTTCCCATATAAGCTCAAACTCCAAAAATGATAATCTACTTCCATGAAAATGGTCTTAACTCATACATGAACCCATTAATACCTCCAAGATAGCAACTTTCTACCTTAGGGACTCATTTAACACTGAAAGTGGCAACCCTAAGTCTAAGAATCAGATTTGAACCATAAAGCTTCTTCCTTGGGGACCAAAAAGTAACCAAAACTCAAAAATGGTAGATCTAAGAGATGAATGAGCAAGTTCAAAGCTTTATACCGTCATCAAGCTGAGAATGAGTCCTAAAATCCATGTCCATAAGCTCCTCCTTGATTCCCATTACAACAAGTTCCATCTTCTTGAAAATGGGCCAAACATCCCAAAAATGAACTCCATAAGCTCAAAATGTCACCATGAATGATATATGAAGATTTCTATGGTTTTAGAGGGTGGAGGGTGAAGATATTAGGGTTAGGTTATGAGATAAGGAGCTTAATCTGGGTCCAATACCATAAAATAGGGTTCTGATCTGACTGGCATACGCCCAACGTAATTCTGGTACGCCCAACATGTTCCGAAGAACATTCGCGACCATCTTGGTCAGTACGCCCAGTGTACTCCAAGGTACGCCCAACGTACTTCCTTTTTCACTAGCATTGCGATTAAGCTGAGCCCCTTTCTTTCCAAACTAATGATACCTGAAAAAATAAACAAAACTGTAAGCACGAAGCTTAGTGAGTTCCCCAAAGCATACCCCACACACAATCCACATAATCACGTAATCCATATTAGCTATAAAAGCTACATAAACCATATAAGCCATGCATACATAAACTTGTAAGGATGCCATGGGATACCCCACATGGTCTTTACCTAGGAATGATATGGGCTACCCCACATGTCTTACATCCAATGCCATGGGCTACCCCACATGGTCTTTACCTAGCAATGCATTGGACTGCCCCACATGGTCTTACATCCAATGTCATGGGCTACCCCACATGGTATTTACCTAGGAATGCTATGGGCTACCCAACATGGTCTTTCATCCAATGCCATAGACTCCCCCCAGGGTCTTCCCTGCCAATATCATATATAATCAATTAACATATCATGTATCACAAAAGTATCTATACATAACACGTACATAAACCTATAAGGATGTCGTGGGCGCCCCCAAGGCCTTATACCATTGTGCCATTGGCTACCCCACACAGTTTTAGAGGGTGGAGGCTGAAGCTATTAGGGTTAGGTTAGGAGATAATGAGCTTAAATTGGGTCCAAGACCCTAAAATAGGGTTCTGATCTAACTGGCGTACGCCTAACGTAATTTTGGTATGCCCAGCGTACTCTGAAGAATATTCGCGACCATCCTGGTCAATACGCCCAACGCACTACAAGGTACACCCGGAATACTTCCTTTTTCATTAGTACACCCCACGTACTCGGCTAAGCCTGAAACCCTCGAAACTTTCGAAGACTATAACTTCTTCATTATAAGCCCGATCCCGATGATCCTTATATCAACTGAAAGGTAACGAGAATCCCTACACATCTAAAAACTCAAATATTTCTTAAGACCTTCTGAGCAAGAATCCATTTTTCCAAAAAAGACCGAACTGGCACTTTATTGAAATACCCATACCCTCCAAAATATGAACTGAACACCCATATCACTTTTAATACATCACCCGCACCCAAATGGGCCTGGATCTTACTTTTTTCCAAAAGACATAATCCTTATGATGATCGGTTTTCAGAACACAACCTCAGAGTAGGAATCAATTCGAAACATAATTTTACACATCACGACTGGGGAAAATGTGTCTGTTTTTTCATTTGGGGGGCACGGCGTGGCGAGTCAACTTTGACTATTGAATTTGACTTTTGACTTGAGCTGACTTTTGGTCAAACCCTTAGTTTTGGAAGGGAAGCTAATATTATACTTTGCATGGCTGAATAGGTGGGTTTTAGCATCTGTATTCACAGTAGTAGGAGCGGTAGTAGTTGATCATCATTTGTTATGTGAGTTTCTTCACTGTACTCGTGGGTCGAATGCACCACTTCCGGCCTACCGGATTATGTTTGTAGCATGATAGTTGTCTTTGTGATATTTACTGTTATGTATATATGTGCTTGTTGTCTCTGTGACTCTTGCTGATATGATTGTATGCTTAGCTTTAGGGGTGAAATAGACCTAGTACCGATTGAAAGAGATCAAAAGGGGTGAAATAGACCTAGTATCGGTTGAAAGAGACCGAAGGGGGTGAAATAGACTCATTTTAGTTTGAACTATTATGTATGTATGGTATGGGGTATTTTAGGGGAAACTAACTGAGCTTTGTGCTTACAGTTTATGTTTATCATTTCAAGTACTACCAGTTCGAAAGGGAAGGGCCAGACATAATCGCACTGCATCAACCATCATTCCATATTTTATGACTTGATTTGTACTCTAATGACTATTTTATACATTATCATGTTTTGACGGGTTTTTGAAATGAATGACTGATGTTTATGTTGGTTTAAAAATGAAATTTTTACTTAGTAATTTTTGGGACTTTATAACCTATATATATATATATATATATATATATATATATATATATATATATATATATATATATATATATATAGTGTATATCGCTATATTTGAGGAGTATTACTTCTAGGTACTATGTTATCCTAAGGAATTGGCCATTATAACATCTGTGTAATATCTCTTCCTAGACTATCGGGAATCATAACTCTTAGGCATAAGATCATAACTTATACCTACGTATAATATCTATTGCTACAGTATCCTAAGGTTTCAACCTTTATAAAATGATTGATATTTATAGATATAAATATATTTTGATAAAGCAGTTTGATAAACATGTATCCCCTTAGTTATAAAATAGTAAAACTGGGGATGTGAACTCACCCTAGTTGCGTGAGACCGTTGGTGTAGGGTTGAATTGGGCTCGGGACTTCGCGGACCGCTCCATCTAGAGAAGGCCACATGTCACTTCCCCAATAAGCCACATCACTCCCAATCTACTCGAATCCGGAGTCAGGTGCGCGATGGACATAAGCGCGCACGAAAAGATTTTGTAAAAATCATAACTTCTTCATGCGAGCTCCGATATAAGCCCTCTTTATATCTATGTGATGATCTCAATGGGTACCACAACTCTCATTTAGGTTGCTTTAGCTAGTTTTGACTTTCAATTTTGTGCCTAATGGGGGTAAAATTAAATGATTTTACAAAAACCATAACTCTATCATACGGATCCCATTTTCGACACTCTTTGTCCTAAAGTTTTTATCAAATGAGTACTACGAATCTACTATTTGCAATTTTAGTCAAAACTCAACCAATCTCTAAGTACCATTTTGACTTAACTAATTTTAATTATGAGGTTGATTTCTATTTTTATAAAATACATAACTCTTTCCTTTGGAGTTGGATATTTACGAATCTTATATCATTGTTATCATGTTAATGATTACTTTCTAAGTATGTTAACCATATTATAAAACGCTACAATTTTTTGGATGCTAAATTTTCGACCCTAATAGTCGTTTTAAGCAAATAAATGTAACGACACATTTGATTTTTTTATTTTCTCAAAATCAAATATTACAATATTAAGCTATTATATCTATTTTTCCTAGTCTTTCCTAATTATAATCAGTGACAGAATCCTCTCAGTGGTAAATTCCAACCCAACATATAATGGGCCTTGGCCTGAGGTATATTTCAACCCAAACATACAATAATGGGCCCAAACTAGGGCGTATCTCAACTTGAACATATATGCAAGAGTCACAAAGACAGCTAACACTCTACATAACACAATCCAATGGGCAGACATTGATGCCTTCGATCCACAAGTATAGTGAAAAGACTCACCTCTCAGACGATAATCAACTGCTACTGTTCTCACTTCTGAAAATATGGATGCTATACACTACCTTAATAATCATACAATGTAAGCCCTTAGCTTACCTTCCAAAACTAGGAGTTTGAGCAAAAGTCAACTCAAGTAAAAAAGTAAAAGGTCAAAATTGAGTTCAATCAACTGCCACATCATGGCCATCCTTAATCACATCGTGGCCCACATAAGACAAAACAGACGTTGATTCCCCATGGATAAACTTCCCAACTTTATCCCTTAATATTCTCTGAGAGATCAAGATCTCAAACCCTAGGTCTAATAAATGCAAAACATAACATGGTAGGGATGTCAACGTGGAAAAACGGGACATAGATTGCATCCCTCGCCCCTACCCTGAAATTCGCCCGTTCCCCCACCACCACCCGCGAATCCCTAGATTACCCATGCCATCGCCCTCGTTTCCCCACCCCTATTTGGGTTGTTTTTTTTGGGCTAAAGCAACTATTTTTTGAGCTACAAGAATCTATTTTTAGGTAAAAAAAATAGTTATATATAACATAATTTTACATGTTAAAATCAAAAATATTATAACATCTCAAAAACATCATAATAACAACTTAAAACATGGTATTTTATTGAATTTTGGAAGCTCAAAATCTCTTTTATTATTTATTATATTTATATGATTAATATATATTAATGTAAATAATATATTCACAGGGCCTCCATTGAAAATCCTTAGTCCATCAACTCCAGAAGAGTTTTCAACACCAAAACTAACCTAGAAGTTGGTGCTTTATAGACCTGCATGTCTAATACATGTATTGAGCTCATATTAGGTCAAAAATGAGAATTATGACCAAAATATCATGTATGGTTCAACAACTAACCATACTTGAGATCCAAATCATCAATTACTCCAAATGACCCATAGATTCATAAAGTTGCAACCTTTATGGGATCTCACCATCCCAACTAACAAGAACAAGATGAGAATAAGACAAAACTAAAGATCTACCAACCTAGTAACATAAATGTGGAGTCTTGGATTGTGACATCCCCATTATCACAACCAGAAAAGACCGATTTTGTTTATGCTTAATAAAAACCAGAGTATCTCTTTTAATAAAAACATTGCGAAATTTGTTCCCAGAAAAACATGTAATTTCATTATCAAAGCATTTCCGAAGAAATGCATATTTATTCATTTTAAAACATTTGGGATGTCATCGTCAATACAGAAACCTAAACATAAATAGAACTTACATTCATTTACACTAGTGATCTATATCTCCTTAATCTCTCAGTTTAATGTAACTTCACATCGTCACCTGTGATACAAGTAAACTGAGTGTGTCAGATTGGGAGACCTGGTGAGTACATAGGGTTTTCAACCCACAATAATATAATTATTATGTTTAATCATCAAACAATTAACCTAATTACCCATCCCCATTATCTTCTTTATTCCTAAGTACCTTCCCTAAGGATTTATCCTAAGGGTCGTCTCCTACGTCATATTTACCTCTCATCTCCTTACATCGGATTTCCTTATATGTTTGTTCCTAAGGAATCTCCATAAGGATCATCGCCTACACCGTATAGACAATATTGATTCAGGGATTACTCCCTCAATATGTTCCCAACAAGGGTTAGGGCATCATCGCATGAATACGTAGTTACAACATCGCCTGAACTCGTAATTCATAGTAAGAGGTTACAGTATCATCGGATGAATACGTAGTTACAACATCGCCTGAACTCGTAATTCATCACCTGCAGGTTATGGGCTTGCTGGTGTTTCTACGGGGTTGTCTAGAATAGTCCGTGGTCACTATCTATACTCTGGTAGATGACTAGATCGCCACATTGCCAGTTAAGGTTATGGTATCTCCTTTCATCCTACATCACCTATTCATCATCATCTATTTACCTAATTCTCATCACCTTTCTATCATCACCTATCTCTCATCATTTTAATTCATCACACACCAACTATTTCATCTACCCATGTTTCATCCACAACATATTTGTAGATATAAAATAAATATTCCATTTAAATCTTTTAAAACATGTATAAAATCGTTCATCCAACATAGGCAGCAAGTATACAGATAATATGCACACATAACACGTAATTTATATAAAATACTTCATATCTATGTGTAAGATGAAAGGGAACATGCACTCACTTGAAAGGTGGTGATTCCGAACTCAGACAACGCTTTGCTTCTTAAAAATAATTTCATTCGATGAAACCTAATATTATTACAACTAGAGTTTAGTCTATTATTTGTTGAGACTAATTAATAGTCTAGTTATTATTACTATTATATAAGCGTTATACAATACTTATATAACCCATAATAATATCCCAAGTACTTATTATAAGTTCCTAATAACGTTACTATAATTAAATAAAAGTTATATTAAAAATAGCGTAGGTGTAGCTCACTTACAACGAGTTTTATAGAAAACCGGACTTTGCTTGGAGCAGCGTTTCCAAGCCGAAAGCTTTTCTTCTCGGAGCCGTTGGATGCTCCAGGGCTTCCTTCTCGTGCTAGGGAGGTTCCCTAGACTTGGGAGGCGTTTAAGGAGGCTAGAGAGAAGTTAGAGAGAGAGAAAGAGAGGTTATGGTGTGAAGAAAATATGAAGGATTCATCCTTTATTTATAGAGATTTTATCGTAGAGTAGTCTCTAAGATTTGTCCGTGTCTTCCGCGTACGAGCTCCGTTTTCTACGTTATTTATATCCACGCATTGGTATTTATGAGTACTACAACTTTCATTTAGACCCCATCGGCTAGTTCTCATTGTATCTCAGATTTACAAAACTGTATTCGAATTCGTCGTGCTCGAAAAGTAGAGACTAAGGTTCATCCATATCTTTCTCATAAGAGCTTTGTTTTCAACGTTATTTATATCCATGTGTTGGTATTTATGAGTACTATAACTTTCATTTAGACACCGTTGGCTAATTCTCATTCTATCTCGGAATTACAAAACTGTATCGAATTCGCCGAGCTCGAAGAGTAGAGACTAAACTTCATCCATATCTTTCGCATACGGGCTCCATTTTCATATGACTTTTTATCGTTTAAATCCTATTAATGATATCTTCATTTCTCGTTTAGATTATTTTGGCTGAAAATCGACCGATCTAAAATTCGAATTTCGGGTTGTGCACTGTTATGCTAAATCTTAGAAAAATCATAACTTCCTAATACGAAGTCAGATTTGGACATTCTTTTTATGCACACTCTCAGTTTAACATCAACTATGAAGATCACTAAGGCTAGAAAGTATTTTGTCGTAAATTCACTTTTTTACGATTCCCGGTGTCACACCGGTTTTGCTGTAAAATTTCGACGGGTCATAACTTCTTCGTTATAGCTCGGATTTTGGCGTTCTTTATTTGTATAGAAACTTTGTGAAATATACTATAACTTGGTTAAGATTATTTATTCTAAATAATGTTCTATCTAAAAGTCATTTTTGACGCTCATTGTCTCTAAAGTGACTAGCCCGGATCTACGGGCATTACATGGACACTTACAAAGGTCCATAAACGTGCAAAGAAGAGAAATGGGAACTTACTTGCTAATTCTTGGCTCATTCCTTCTTTCTTCTTCCTTCAAAATCTTCCAAAAGCTTGAATGTAAGCATCAAAAATGGAGGAAAAGGAATTAGGGTTTTTTCAGAGCTATGGATGGTGGTGGAGGCTGAGGATGAGTAAACCCTAGCTTCATGCCATCATCATCCCTTTAAATAAGGTGCAAAACCCAAAAAGTTATGGTTTAAGTCTCTAGCGGCGGCCACAACCTGGCGGGTCAAAAGAAGTTCTCGACCAAACACGTCATGGTGATCCTGCACCATGTTGGGACAACTTCAAAAAGCCAAACTTTAATAAAATAAAATGTACCTTAACATTTTGATGTTATATACATCTTGTCCTGGATTGAGGGGATACAAACACCTCTCTTTCTCTCTCTCTCTCTCTCTCTATATATATATATATATATATATATATATATATATATATATATATATATATATATATACACAAAGTTTTGGATCATGATGCCTATTTGAATTTTACAAAACAAAAAAACAACATAAGCAACCATACAAGATATCATAATCAAACCATTAAATATATGTTCATAAATTCAAGCAATAAAACTAAACTAAAAGTGATTTTATATGGTTTAACTTTTTCGATGATCAAAAACCAAAACTAGAAGATGTAAAGTAGAATCTCTCTATAGTTCACAACCTACTACAAATCCTCTTCAAAGCAAGAACATCTTATTTTTCTTACTTGTATTTTTTGATTTTTTTAGGGAACAACCAACCCCTGTTTGTGGAGCCTAAAGTTTTCACAAATATAAATGAGAGGCAAAAAAACATTTGTGGCTCTTAAGGTTAGGAAGGGGGAAGGGTAAAAAGGTTGTGTTATATAGACTAACCTTTATGCCAACTTTGCACACCAAGCAAACCTCTCAAATAAGGTGAGCTTTGATGCTAAAATTGTTCGCCAATAATGTAACGCCCTGATTATTAGGTATTGATTTTAATATAAGATTTTTCTTGATTTCAAAGTCTACTCGACGAGTTGGTTGCCTTACTCGTTGAGTAGCAATGGGTTGGTTCACGTGTTTAAGTCACCTACTCGCCGAGTCCAAGAAGGGACTAGACGAGTAGGAGCTGGCGGATGAAACCATAATTTCTGGGGTTTTTGCACCGTATTTAAAGGACCATTGGCCTCCCCAGCCTCCCCTTTACAACCTTTTGTCATTCCAAAACCCTAATTTGTGTGTGTATCCTACATTGGTGTGTTTAAGCTTCGAAGAAGGATTTTGGTGAGAAAATCTTGGGGAACAAGTGATTAGAAGCAAGGAACTCATGGGGATCAAAGATGTACTTCATTGGGCACCCTTTTGAAGGTATTAAGCTGTTATCTTGGCCTCATTTAATCTTAGATCTCATTTGGGTGGATTTTTGGAAGTTTTTCTTGTGTTTGAGCTAAGATCTGAAGTTTCAACTTCAGATATGAGCTCTCTTTGGTCTCTAGGTCTATAAAGTTGTTAGCTTTGTCAAGCATGAACCTTCCCTCAACTGTGAGACTTCTTTACAAGCTTAGTTCGGTCATTTTAAGACTTTAGAGCTTTGCATGCACGTAAAGTTTGCAACTTTACGTGATAAACATGCATTGGGAAGTTGGATCTGCAATTTGGAGCCTTAGCATGGATTAAAAAGCATCTGTATGGATGAAGTACTTAAGGGACTCGGCGAGTCGCATGGTCGACTTGGTGAGTCCGATGAAGATTGTCGTGGGCTCGGCGAGTTAGAAGAGTGACTCGGCGAGTCGGCTAGGGTTTTCCCAACCCTTGGACACGTATGAACTTGGCGAGTTGCAAGGGGAAACTCGACGATTCAGCCAAGGAGTTTACGAGTGCAAACCTTAGGAACTCGACGAGTTGGCAAGTTATGCAAGGAACTCAACGAGTAGCTTAGGGTACCCGACGAGTTGAGGTCATCATGGACTGTTGGCCTTGACCGATGACTTTGACTTTGACCAAGGGTTGACCAGTGTACTTCTGAGGACATTTTTGGGAAATTGGAAATTTACAAGTATGGTTCTATGGTGAATATAGGTGGTCGAGTTTGTGCCGACAATCTAAGAGCTTGAGTTTATCTTCGAGTCGACAGTGTGAGGTGAGTTATCCTCACTATACTAAGGGGTCTAAGGCACCAAGGCCCGCCCATTGGATATGATTTCCTAGCAGTTGGTAGTATGTTGAGTATGAGTTAGTGGTGCATGTTAGTTGCAATGCCAGTTAGGTAGATCTGTAGGACTACCTGTAATATCATGTGATTATTTGTATGTGCATTAGTTGTATTATATGTCGACATATTATGTGGGATGGGTTGAGGTGATACTGCTCCGTGCAGTAACCAACAAACCTGGGAGCATTCCAAATACGAGCTAAGGGAGACTCGTACTGTAGGCTCGGTGGCAATCCAGATGTGAGCTGTGGGCACGGAAGGCAATCCAGACTCACACTGTGGGCCCAGGGGGTAATCCAGTCTGTAACGCTGTGGACTCAGTATATGTTGTTATTTGTATATGTATTATGTGCAGTGTATCAGTATTTTGGGGGAACTCACTAAACTATCAGACTTACAATTTCATATTATTATTTCAAGTACATCAAGAGATCGTGGCAAGGAGAAGTAATGATCGTATAACTCCTCATGTTTTGTTTATGTTTCTGGAAAAACTCTGATATAGACTATTTTGAAAACAAATCTGTAATAACTTTGGTTTTAAATGTTTTGAAAAGTTTTAAATTGGCTTGAAAATTTTAGGTGTTACAAATAAATCATTTTAACTAATGATATAATTATCTATAATTAAATTGATAATTATGCAATGATCTATTTTAATAACCGAAGGTTTTTGTTGCCACATGTCACACTCTCATTCAATTTGCAAAATTTTATTTTGTGGTTATTTTGAATTAATTTTTTTCCGCATGTCATTTTATGAGTTTTTTTATTTTATTAAATTCCATATAATATTTTAATGTAATAATTATAATAAATATAATAATAAATGGATATCTATTTCATTAATGAACTTACCTTTTAATCTCAAAATTTTAAAGTTTAAAAGTTCATTAGTTTATTTATTTAAATTTAAAAGATAAAAAACATTTCAATTATAAAAATTCATTATTATTTTTTTAATTTTTTTATAAATTCAAAGTTTTCAAATACTTTTATCTTTATATATATATATATATATATATATATATATATATATATATATATATATATATATATATATATATATATAACTCATGTAATACATGAGTCTCACAACTAGTAATTAAATGTGTAATTGCAAATTTTTTTTATTTTTTATTTATTTATTTATTTATTTTTAACTTCTAATTAAACCATCAATTATTAATGAATAACAAAACAATCGATTTATTTATTATTTCCGTTTTTAGTTTTTAGATTGAACTTTATCTGCAATCCAAAAGACTTGTGATATGTTGTGCCAATAAACATATGCCCAACACAAACACTCTTATCAATCATATAATTATAGAAGCAAATATAATGTAATCATCCAGTATGACATTCACTAGATCTATAGTCACAAAAACCACCACCATAGAAACCCCCACATATAGAAACACCAACACCTCCACCACATGGTGAAATCATTAGAAAGTTGGTCGATCATGTGGCCGAACTAAAGAAGCAATTCAGATTCTTATACGGTTATGTGCAATTGCAAGATGAACGTATAACTCGCCTTGAGGGACGCATACAGGAACTTGTTAGGGTTGAGGTAAACATTTAAATTTTCATAATAACTTCTATGTTGCCTAACTATAAAAAATATAAGTGGGGTGGGTAGTCTAACATGCCCAAAATGCTAGATACATATTTCAAATGTTTAAAATCTCTTAATTCGTCGTATTTAAAGATTTTAATTATTATTTAATCAATTAAACCTTTTTTAATCGTATTTTTAATACATTAATTGCTCTAAATTTTAACAAAACACATCAGTTGTATCGACTAATCAATCAAACCCCTTTTAACTGATTAAAAGTCGTTACAGTCTCACTTTTACTCCGCCTATTTTACAACGTAACATCAGTTATAAAGCGTGCTTTTCAATTGTACAAGTAGCTTAATGCAGTGGGTACAAATTTCTGAAGCATGTATGGCAACAACTATTAGAATCATATCGTCCTTATTCGCTGCCTTCTGCAAAACACTGTATCTCTTTTGTGGATGAAAACGATGCATCACCGATCGGGGACGACGATGGATAATGAGATTCTCGCGGTGGCAGAGGCAGCTACTCGTATTGGCAATATCACCGGCCGACCAATCATTCCGATCGCCCCGACATTCTTCACCTACTCTGATCCTGTCTCCCTTCCTGCAAATACTTTTTTGTTCCATGAAAAATCCAAAAACGAACAAATTCTGAGATCAGAGGAGGCGTGACACTGACATCATGATCGTCGTCTTCTTAACTGGAGCAGTTGGATCTGATGACCAAAAGTAACACATTTATCAGCTTTCACTCTTTTCCAAAATCAAAAAGAAGAAAAGCGAGCGCGGTGGACCATGACTTCCGACGATCTGAAGATAAAAAAAAGGGTACGTTACCTTTATTCCCTCTGTCCGCAACTCCCGATCGTTAATTTGGTCTGGATATAAATTATAAAGTGTTGGGCAATCTGAAACAATAAAAGTTTTCAGGGGGTAAACATGTTCGTTTGAAATAAGTAGGGGATGGTTTTTGTACTTCACTTGTTCACGGGAAAATTCACTTGAAAACGACGTGACATTATATAATGTTTTGTTTCATTTTATTTCTATGGATTAAATCGGAATAATGAATTCATTTATGAAGAATCTCTCATTCGTTGAATGTTCTCTCAATTGTCATGTTCATTCCTTCAACTTAAATTCAACTGAATATCATTACTTTACTTGCTTATTCAAAACTTTGTAAAAGTTTTACAATCGGTTGCGTTATAACATTTAAATAAGACAGATACAACCTAAGATTTTAATCACTAAAAAATGGTGACATGATCAGTTAAATGTATATATGTATATATTTATGTAGGTAGGCATGCATCTATGTTAATATGTATGTAAATATGTTGGAAAACTTAAAGGTAAAGAGAAACAAAGGTTGTCCTCTTATTTCCTTGTTTCGTAAAAATCGATTTCGAACAAATGATTAATTGGAAAAACTCATCAAAGGTTTGATCATTATGAATAACAACTCAAATATGAATTCAAGTACCCTAAAGAAAATAGTTGTAACTGACGAAGACTTTATTTTTATAAAAAAATACAATTTGTGCTTGCTATGAAATGATTGCTTATGACTGATTTTAACAAAATATAACAAGAAATATTAGTACATTTCTAGTTATTCAGACTGTATACAAATACTATAAGATTTTGAGGTCTGTATGTATCTAGGAATTATTTGAAACATAGTTTGATGAATGACATTGATGTTAATAATGGTGATTGTTTTGACATCGATGGCTGATGGATGAATAGTAGTGGTGGACCTGTTGATGACGGTGGAGGTGGTGGTGATAAGCGAGACATTTGATATTATGGGTTGGTGATGGTGATGCCCAATTAACCAAATCATAGCAAATCGATATTTTGGAATATGTGGCCATTCGCTCGAAAGCATACAAAAGATAAGGGCAGTTGGTGGTTGAAATGTCAAAAACAAACAAATGGGAATTTAATGAGGATAAAAAATTATTTTGCTCAAATCGAACAACCATGCTTGTGTATATATATAAATATAAAATATGTTAACGTATGTGTATTGCAAGAGTAAACTGATGTTTGTTTTTAATAAAAAAACCACTTCAGACCATTTGTTACTGTGCCGCGCAGCACACGCGCAACACTTGGCTCTTTGTAGCTGTTTGTTTTTCAGAAGACTTTTGACTTAAAAATTGTTGTGCGTGTGCTGCGTGGTGTATCAATAGACCAACTGCTTCAAACCTCTTCACACCTTACTTTAACTTACTGTAGCAGTCTGCAGACGTTAAAAACCAAACAAACTTTTTATTACATGTTGTAGCCGTTTGGTCCGCCTCTTCTGCTACAGAGAGTTACAGAGATGGTTCACATATTTTAAGCATTTTCGTTTCGAAAAAACAAACAACACCAAAGTTACAATTTTGGTCTTTATGGTTTACATCCATCATCTGCGGTTTTAGTTCAACTTTTGACTTTTTTATATGACTCGCTTATCCTTGTGGTTGTGAAAAATTGCACGCATTGTCCCTATAGTTGTTACCGTCAACACCTCTCTGTTATGTACATATGAAATGATGAAATTACCCATCTATTTGTCATTTCCTTATTATGTTTTTTTAGTTATTGTATATAATAAAGAAAAATCTTCACCATCAACCACCATCACCAACATCTCTAATCACCATCAAAACCAGTACTAACACCATCGTCCACCTACCGTTGGAAGCCAAGCATTAATAATCACCATTACTATTACCAACAACACCACATCACCCCATCATCCACATGATGTAGGAGAGGGAGAGACAAAGTCATAAAGAGGCAGAGAACGAGATGCCAAAGGTGTGAGACGTGCTAGAGGCAAGAGTGAGAGATCTATGTCGATGGGATGAAGCCTCTTGGGTTGTATTCAGTGTTTTAAAGAAATGGTCCATGAATTATCAATAATGTAGAAATAATTGAGAAAAATGAGCATAATTGTCATTTTATAGGCATTTAACAGATGATAATTCAAAAAATTAGTTTCAGAACCATGCATGCAACTTTTGGAAACCACATGTATCAACAAATAAGAGTTCACTCCCAAACTTTTTATATCACATTTTTAAGTACAAATATGAGCTTGGGTGTCTGAGTGTAACACCTCCAAATTACGGCTAACTCATTACACTTCTTGTGATCAAATTGTCTTGGAACATCCGATTCAAACAAGAAGATTCTAAGCTTTCTATTGATGCAAGCCGGACCTATTTTAGTTTATACTTTGTCATTTCAAAATTTCCATATCTTATAGAAATGTTGGTTTTTTCATGTTTGAGCACAATGAATACAAAGGGACCCACTTGAAGCCTTAAAAATTGAATGAAACAAACTTGAACACTAGACAATATTTAAAGTCATAAAGTATTAAATACTGAAATTTTATTTTAACTTAGGTTTGTAGGTTGGCCAAAAATACTATTTTGCAAAATCATGAATCTAAACAACACCTAAGCAGCTAATAATTTTTTCATTTCATTTGAATAAGACTGCAAACAAGTCGAACTTTCATTGAATTACTCTTGAGCTGTAATTGACTCGATTCTATTGGCCAAACCAGTTTTAATATAAATCTAGTGTAGTTTATCAGGTTTTTTGAGCCTTCCTTTTCAAACATCTACTGAAATTGCATTTTAAAACATGCATTCCCATCTACTAATTAATTTGATTTTTAATTTTGGGCAACAAAATTTGGGTGGATTTCCATTAGATCAGATTACCTCGACAATCACGACTGTTGAATTGATGTTCCAATTCCTAAATGTCAATTTATGAAGTCTCAGTCTCAATGGGGGTCACGAGCAATAACTTTGGTCCCCTACAAAATTAAGTTTCATTCAACATCATTCTCAAGACTCGAATAATGCCATGGTGAATGTGCTAAGAAGCACTTATGTCGTATCATGGAATCAATTTAATTACTACTCACATTGAATTGGTTGATGATGTTAAAGCATATGATATATCAAATCAACTGAGTTTCATGAGACTCGACACGTACACGATTGTTGATTTACAGTAAATAAAAATGTTGGAAGAATCGAGGGATATTTTATTTTTTGGTGGTTGTAAGAATTCAAACAATCCCACCATGTTTACACCTTTTTTATATAGCACTAGAAGATGGGATGGGACCCCATAGAAGGCTTAA
Organism: Lactuca saligna; assembly: GCF_052625555.1. NCBI lineage: Eukaryota > Viridiplantae > Streptophyta > Magnoliopsida > Asterales > Asteraceae > Lactuca > Lactuca saligna. The sequence continues at coordinate 69,580,954 of NC_136424.1, read as the reverse complement.
AATGGCACAGCACAGCACGACTAAAAAAACTATAAACATATGTCTTAGAAAATGATTACTCTTTCTAATTTTTATAAAAGATGTGATCTCTTGGAAGATTTTTCAGACTCGAGGAAATGGAAATAAAAGATAAATTAAGGAAAATTTTGTAAAAGAATTAGATATAATCATATAGCATAAGGTGGCAAATCGGACAATCAAGATGTGTTTTTAGTTAATACGAAACGACACGACAATTTTCATATGACACGAACACGACATGATACCGTGTTTTGTTTTACTAACACGAAAACACTTCAATCAAAACACGATAAAAACAACCAACACAACAAACACGAAAAAGATAAAATTAATAAAAACCATTAGTTTATTTCGTTCAAAATTAATCTTACAAAACACAATAAACATGATAAACACAAATACACGACAAACACAAGTTAATATTGTGTCAATTTCGTGTTGAATTATAAACACGAAAACGATTTCGAATTTCAATTTTTTCATAATTTTGTATCATGAATTGTCACCCTATCATAACAATATGTTTTGTAATTTGTAATCATATTTACATCTTGGATCCTTAACTTCAAAATTTCCACATCACTTATTTGTACGTGTATCATAGAGTATCTAGAACCCAACATCAAAGCTCTTTTTATATGAAATTTGATGTTAATTAATACTTAAAAAGTTGAGAAACCCGCGATTTTTCCGACTTGTCACCGGAAAGCGATAGTGCTAGGTTTTTCTAGTCATCGGCCATTAGTTTTCCTGCTTTCACATCATGGGAGGCAATCAAAATAATGAAAAGTGGTAGTGGAGGATTGGAAATCATCATATACAAATAGAAAATCCTCATGCATCAAGAAACGGTTAGGCCAACACTAATCAGAACTATAAAAACTTGGAGGAAATTTCGAATAATGTTTATATCACAAACTTCCTTGATTCGATGTTTGTGAATGACATTTGGAAATTGTGTGAACATCATGTTGCAGTTTCAGATGTCTATATTGCTAGAAAAATACCCAAGTTGGGTAAAAGATTTGCATTTGTTAAGTTTCTAAAGAGTAAGGATGTTTCACATATAGTAGAAGACCTGAATAGAACTTGGATTGGGAATTTTCACTTTTTCGCATCGTAGGCTAGATTTCAAAGATCAAATGACGGTAACAAGAATGTTAGTGAACAAGAAAATCACAAGGAAAGAAACGTTCATGGGATGAATCAGTCGAATGGGAAGTCCTCTAGATCTTATGCATCGGCAGTGGCTGGAACAAAAGACAAGGAAATTCCAAAGCAATCAAAAGTCATGTTACAGAAGGAAGATTCTTGTATTCTGGAGTGTAAGTTACAATCTAAAGATCATCTCGTTATTTATGATTCTATGTCTATTGCTTTAGGGAGAATTAAAGATATTAATTCCATTGAAAATCTTTACAATATATGCCACAAAGAAGGTTTTCATGACTTGAATATAGCTTATCTTGGTGGTGAATAGGTATGGATAGAATTCAAAAATAGGAATTCGCGTGAAAAGTTTAAAAAGAATAAGAAAATGATGTTATATTTCAGTCAAAATAAATCTCTAGCTAAAAATTTTGTTCCTAATTAATGTATAAATTGGATTGAAATGTCGGGTTTTCCCTTGTATGCTTGGACTCCCTCTTCGTTTAAAAAGGTTGTTTCTTATTGGGATAAGACAATCTTTGTTGATGATGATGAGGACGAACCAATAGGTCTAGGGAGAGTATGCATAAAAACCACAAATATGAATAAGATAGAAGGAGTTATTAATGTAGAGACTGAAGGTGCTAAATTTCTTGTTACCATGAAGGAAGTTGGGAATTAGGTTCTTTCTATCTAGCACAAATTGAAAAATGTTGAGGAATCAAGTGATGAAAGGGGAAGTACTGATTTAGATCAGGAACAAGATAATAGATATGAAGAGGGTGAAGTAAGAGACATAGGACATGATTTTGTTGAGGACCTGCAAACAAATCCAAATGATAAAATTGAAAAAAAATGAGAAAGGTATAGAAGATTCGTCAAAGAAACAAATGGATAAAATTGAAAAAAAATGAGAAAGGTATAGAAGATTCGTCAAAGAAACAAATGGATAAAGATAAAGTGGTGGAAGAACTGTTTGAGGAGTGTAACTCGACGAGGGATACAGTTGACAGTCCAATAAAAATGAAGAAAACAATGTAGAGCGGCGAGTCTGAGGATAAAGAGGATGGTGATGAAGAAAATGTTAATTCTAATTCGTCTTTGTCTAAGCCTCCAGGATTTAGTTCGTTCATTCAGGGAGGTGGTAGATTATCACCGATTTTTAATGGTGAGGGGAAGGATTCACAGGTGCATGTTACGAAATCATGTAGTTCAAGTTCTAGAAATAGGAAGACCTCCAGAATTGGCATAAAAAGGTAGATGTTGATGGAGTGTCTTTGGTTGATTCGATGGAAAAGTTTATTGAAGTGGGAGCTACACTTGGTAATAAGATGACAATATGTAACAAAAACATGGAATCACTTATAAAAGAAATGGGGGGGAAAACTAGTTTATAAATGAATATATTATCAATTAATGCTTGTAGTGTTGGGAGTAAATTGAAGAGGAGGAAGATTTCAACTTTGTGTTATGTAACATCCAAATTCTTGGAGGTACTTTAATTTAATGCACATATATATATATATATATATATATATATATATATATATATATATATATATATATATATATATATATATATATATATAGGATTTTGGGCAACACCACATCATGGTGAAGACATCCCACGACGTGGCTATGGTCGTTGTATCACATGTTTTAAATGGTCGCCACAGCGTGGCCGTCTATGGCCACAACATGGCAACTGTTTAATGATAAACCCTAATATCCATGGTTTACATTGTATTTAAGAGAATGTGATGGCTAGGGTTACTCACCCTCAGCCTCCATCACACTCTCTCGACCTCCAAGTAAACCCTAGCCTCCATTTTTGCTCTTTAAGGTTTTTGTGTTGATTGACGTGGATTGAAGAAGAAGGGGGTGACTTCTAGGCTTGGATTTAGCAAGCAACCCTTATCACTATCTTATTGTGCATCTTTTGGACTCTTATAATACCCCACTTTCCAAGCTTTTTGGTTCTTTATGCATAAATCAAGTTTTCTATGCCTTAAACTTTATGTCCTTCACTATTGGGTGGTGATATCCCATAAAGTTGCAAATTTTATGAATCTCCAAGTCATTTTAGACCTTAGATGCTTTGGATCTAGATTAGCATTGAGTTTTAGCATCATTCATGGAAGATTTGGCCCAAAACCCTCATTTTGACCTAATAGAGTTCAAGATATGCATTGGACATGCATGTCTAGAAAGTAAGGATTTTTATGTTGTTATTTGATGCTAGAGATGTTTTGGATAAAAGGATCTTGTAGTCTTCAAAATAAAGTGCTTAATAGGTTAAGCCAAGTTTTGTTCTTGCCCTTTTTGAGGTCTAGAAATGAGACCCCTATCCCTTAGAGTGTCTAGAGGAGTAAAGTTGGAAACTTTATCCACTTGGACCTTAGAATGGACCATATTTGGACTTTGGATCCCTTAAGATCAAGGTAATAAACTGAATCCATTCAACTGTTGGGGAGCCCAGTGCCACGACGTGTCCAGGGTCTCCACGACATGATGGTTGGGCTGGGACTCGACTGTTTTGTCATTTGGTGGCCACGACGTGGCCAAGGATGACCACAATATGGTGACCTGTTGTAGTTGACTTTGAATTTGACCATTGACTTTAATCAAGTTTGAAATAGGGGTATTTTAGGTATATTGAGTTGTATTTGAGAATTAGCCACTATTTGTTGGATAGGTTACTGGTAGAGCTGATATTCGGAGCTGTGTCCTTTTTAGCGATTATTTCAGACTGAGAGGTGAGTTTTCCTAATTGTACTTGTGGTTCGAAGGCACCAATGCTAGCTCACTAGATTATATACCCTGATATAGAGGATGTTGATATGTTATAGTGGTCTGTTAGATCAATATCTTCGTAAATAAGATGTAGTATGCAGTAGGGATCTGTAGATCTGCATGTTTATCTGAGGACTGGTTATATGTTTATTTATTTGCTGGATATATGTTATATGTTATGTATATGTCGATATTGTATGGTTGGGTTGAGGTGGTACTGCTTTGTGTGGTAGCCAACAAACCCAGTAGCAATCCAGATATAAGTTGTAGGCCTAGTGGGCAAGCCAGACTTATGTTGTGGGTTCGAGAGCAAGCCAAATATGAGCCGATGGTCTAAAGGTCAAGTTGGACTCATACTGTGGACTCAGGGGTAATTCAATTAATCTTTTCAGGTACTTCAGATGACCATGGAAAGACAAAGGTGTGATCATGCACGTCCTCTAGTTTTGATGTTGTTTGGATTTTAGGATACTTTGATTACTAAAATACACTTTTGAAATAATGATTTTGTAAAGATTTATGGTTATGGGTTGTTTTTAAAAAAATGAAATTTATTGTGATTTTAAGGATGTTACATGGTATAGTATGGGTATTTCTTTTCTTAGGATCCAAGAAACGGGGTTATCCCAAGATGATCTTTTTATGCTTTGAAGTCTGTAATGGAATTTTTCTATTGATTTTGCTTCTAGTGGTTCTCGTAGAAGGTTTAGGGTATCCTGTCTTTATGGGATCCTTTGGTTTTTACGAGTACAAAGGTGATCTCAAAGGATAATGTTTTGATAGTTCAAGGAAATTGGGTGGTTTCAAAATTTTGTTACTATATGATTAACGTTTATACTCCTCATGAGGATTGAAAAAAGAGAAAGTTATGGATGTTCTTGTATGAGTTTATGCAAAGTAATAAAGTTGTTTATGTCGTTTTTGGTGATTTTAATGTGGTGCGTAACTCGACTGAGCGTTTGGGGTGTATGTTTTCTGAACGTGAAGTAGAAGATTTTAACTAGTTCATAATTCTTCTGATCTTTGTGATATTCCCATGGGTTGATTTTCTTATACTCGGGTTAGTATAAATGGATCAAAATCAAGAAAACTTGATAGATACTTATTGTCCTGTGATGTGTTGGAGATGTTCCTAGATATATTTTCTACTCCTTTGGATGTGTTCTATATCTGATCATAGGCCTATTTTCCTAGGCCAACAAAGAATTGATTATTATCCCAATCAGTTGTTGAATTCTTAGATGTTGGAAGATAAATTTGATAATGTGGTTGTGTCCTTTTGGTCTACTATGGTTGGTAATGTTGGAGATTGTGCCCCCTTAATCTTTATTGAAAAATTCCTTAAGTTGGTACTGCAGGTGTGGTGGAATAAGGTTAAAATAAAGCGTATGGGTTCTAAAGACTCACAAATCGGTTGCATGATATTGATGTGTAGTTTGACATGGGGATAGCGTCTTTGGAAGAAAAAGAAGAGAGAGTTAATATAACACCCGATTAGTTGAACCGGAAAAAAACTTCTGATCTGTTTCAAAAAGATAACATTAAATGGAGTATGGAGAGTGATGAAAATTCAAAATGTTATCATTGTATTTTAAATAGCAGAAGGCGTAATATGGATATTCAGGGTATAAAGGTGGAAGGTGATTGGATCGACAATCCTAATCAAGTAAATAAAGTTTTTTTTTGAATTTTATAAAGATAATTTAATAAGTTTTCTTCCAAAAAGATTACTCGTAGAAGTCCAAAAATTCAAAGATTGGGTAAAGATGTTGCTCTCAGCTTAGAAGTCAAGGTGACTATAGAGGAAATCAAAGATGAAGTGTGGTTTTGTGGTGGTGAAAAAGTATCAGGTCCCGATGGGTTTACTTTTTCTTTCATTAGGATGTGTTGGGATCTGATCAAATAAGACATTTATGCTTCGGTGGTGTATTTTATAGAGAATTGGAGAACTCCATAAGGATGTAATTCTTCTTTTATTACGTTTATCCTAAGAAAAAGTAGTTACCGTTAATGATTTTCGGCCTATTAATCTTATCTGTATTCTTTATAAAATTTTTGACAAGATTCTAGCATTGAGGTTGTCAAAAGTGATTAATTTGGTGGTTAGTGGTGACGAAATGGCGCATAAAAAATCATCAGATTCTAGATGGTCCACTGATGGTGAATGAGGTTGTAGATTGGTATAAAAAGAAAAAATGATGCTTCTTAAAATAGACTTTGAAAAAGCTTATGACTCGGTATGTTGTTCCTATATTGACACTATGATCCATTTTATGAACTTTACAGATAAATGGTGTGTTTGGATAAGGGTATGTTTAATATCAGCTAGATCTTCTATTCTTTTTAGTGGAAGCCATACTTATGAGATTGAATTATATAGAGGCTTTTATCAAGGTGATCATTTATCTCCTTTCCTCATTATTCTTGTAATGGAAGGTCTTCATATAGCCATGGAAGATGCAAAAGAGGCTGGACTTTTTTCTGGTGTGCAACTTAGAGGCGATAATTTTTGTATACCGCATCTTTTCTATGCAGATGATGTGATCTTTCTTGGTGATTGGGTCAAAAGTAACATTTGTAATATTGTTTGAATTTTTCATTGCTTCTATTTAGTCTCAATGTTAAAGATTAATGTGCATAAATCGAATCTTTATGGGGTCTCTGTTCCTTTTGAAGAAGTTGAGCATTTTACTTATTTGGTTGGTTGCAAAGCTAATAAAGTTTATTTCACTTATTTGGACTTCCATTGGTGCACAATATGTCTAGAGTTATTGGTTGGAATATGGTAAAAGAGAAGTTCCAAAAAAAACTCTCTAAGTGGAAAGTGTCTACTATTTCCATTGGTGGTAGGTCAAGGTTCATGAAATCGGTTTTGGGGTATCTTGGTACTTGTTTTAAGTCCTTATTTTTTATGCCAATGAAAGTTGCGAAAGAATTGGAAACAATAAGAAGTCAATTTTTTTGGGGGTCGAAACAAATACAATCGAAAATGGCATTGGATCAAGTCGCATCAAGTGTTAGTTGATAAAATTAAGAGGGGGGGGGTATTAGTAGCTTAGTCTCGTTTAATTTTTATCTTCTTCAAAAAAGGCGTTGGCATTTTCATTCGGAAAGGACTGCTCTTTAGGTGCAAGGGATCAAGAAAATATATGGTGAGAATGGTGGTTTTGATCAAACCAGATGTAAAAGTTATGGGGGTAGTCTATGGGCTAGAATTGTTGCTTCCATTGATCGTTTAAATAATAAAGGAGTTGTGTCAAACTCAATACTTCAAAGGATAGTTAGGAATGGCTTGAACACACTTTTTCAGAAACAAAACTAGATGGGTGATAGTAATCTAGCTTGTAACATCCCAAAAATACACTAACTTTTTTTTTAGAAAGATATTGTTTCCAAACAAATCCAATCTCAAATCCAAATATCAGAACACAAATGTTTCCCACAATCAATATATCATAAATCTATGAATCATAAGTATGAATGATGTTTATGGTCACGCCCTCTCCTTGCCCCGGTCATCAGAAGTACCTGATTCATAAACTTAAATTGTAAGCCAATGCTTAATGAGTTTCCCCAAAGTACCACACACAAACATACAAATAACAGTATGTATACATGAGCATTCAGCATGATCAGACCGTCACATCGGTCCTACAACCTATCTGGACCACTCTATGAGCCTTCAACATGACTGGACCGTTGCACCGGGCCTACAACCTATCTAGAACACTCTTCGGGCCTTTGTCCTGACTGGACCGCCTTGCATGCCTTCGGCCTATCTGGACCACCCTGGGTATCTTGGCCTTCAGCACAAAGCATGACCACCTCAACCCAACCGACAATAACACATCAACAAATATCATATCAATCAATAACCAGCAAATACAGGTAGTCCTACAGATCTACCAATCTAACATATATCCAGTAATTCGGGAAATCATGTAGATCTACCACATGCTCAACATAAAATCTATCAATATACCAAGATAACAAATCCAGTGGGTCGGCCTTGGTGTCTTTGACCCACAAGTACAGTTAGGAAAACTCGCCTCAAAGTCTGAAAAGGTCGTTGGACAGGATACTACTCTGAATGTCAGCTCTATCGATCACTTATTCATCATATAGTGACAAATCTCAAATACGCTTCAAAATACCCAAAATACCCTTAAATCTCATCAACCATGGTCAAAGTCAAAATCAATCAACACTTAAAGGTCTACAATCCGCTAGTCATGTCGTGACCCCTAATGGTCACGTCATGATCTAATAAGCTAAAATAGTCGAGGAATACCATCCTCACGTCGTGACACCCTGGTGTTCACGTCATGAGAACGCTCTAATTAGAAGTTCTTAATGACACTCTTAATACCTTTTTGCCCAAGTAACTAAATCCTCCATAAAGTCTTATTTGCTCCAGAAGATCATAAAAATCGAGGATTTTTGGACATGCATGTCGAATGCATGTCCTAAACACTAGCTAGGGCACAAAAGGAGAAAATAACACCAAATCTCATGCAAGGGTTTCAAAAATCAACCATAATCCAGATCTATCATCTTTACTACTCAAGGAACACTGAAGATCCTTAAAGTTGGCAACTTTATGGACTACTACCACCATATCAACTTGAATACAAAAGTATAAAGCATAAAAACCTAGATCTAATCTTATGGGCTCAAAAAGAAATATACTTGAAACTCACAAAAGTTCAAGAAGGTGTGAGAATGCTTGATGGAGAGACTTAAATGCAGAAATGATGAACTAGATGCTCTTCTTCTTCTTCTCCTTGGATAGAATCACTACAAATAAGCTCAAGATCAAATATGGATGCTAGGGTTTCAAAGGGGAGGACAAGGAGGCAATGGAGGCTGAAGGTGGGATAAGCCTAGCCATCACTTCGTTTAAATATGAAATAAAACCCACAAAATTACGGTTTCCTCCCAGGTTGCTCTCACATCGTGAGCTATAATTGCTCACACTGTGAGCCCATAGATAATGTGCGGTTGCACTAACCTCCTTACGACATGACTTACATATCTCATGTTGTGAGTATGGTTAAACCTTTGAAGTTTAAAATATGAAAATTGATTACCTGAACTGAATGTTACACTTCTCCCTCACTTGAGCTAGACTTTGTCCTCTAAGTCCACTACCGTGAATAACTCAGGGTAATGCTCCCGCATCTCTGACCCAGGTTCCCATATCCATTCGGAACCTTTCTGATGTTGCCACTATACCTTAACCAAGGGCACCACTTTGTTTTGTAAGGCCTTCGTCATCTGATCTAAGATCACCACTAGTCTCTCAATATAATTTAGGCGGTCATCAATCTGAACATCATCCAGAGGAACAACCACTGATTCATTAGACACACACTTCCGAAGCTGTGAAACATGAAAGGTGATGTGTATCTAACTAAGCTAAATTGAAAACATCAATTAGGTTCTGACCAGGACCAACACATAAGTCAAAACCAAATCATCGAGGGCCTAGATATCACTTCTATTGCTAGAAGGAACAGATAAACTTTGACTCATATGTTTGTACTAACTACTCGTTGAATTATGCACAAAAGCACGTTTTATGACATCAAGTTACTGATGCGTTTTCGTACAATCAATGGATAACCAACTCATAGTCAACAACTCATATCTCTAGGTTTGAAGATATATATGATATTACCGTTTCACGATCACTCAAAATAAATTCCATGAAGTGATACTAGCGAGCGTGGGTTTAATCCAATACGTAGACCTTATGAGCACTTATGAATGTTGCAATAACCAATTTTATGTCTAATGCACCTTAGAAAAATCTTACAAGCCAGATTCATGACAGTCTTGATTCATATCTACTTCCGACATATGACCAACTATGGAGAGTTCGAATAAGATAATTATTCTGGAAGTCAAAACATGCAAAATTGAAACAATAGTAAACGATCAACATAGGATAGTAACACTTTACTCATAAATAAATAACAACTTTTATTTAATCATCAAATGTCATTTACATTTTACAAGTTTCAGAAATCTAATTATTAAAACTAATATCATCCCTCAGCCCGATGCTTCTTGCAAGCTGCAAATGCCTAACCCTAATCAGTCCCTTCGTGAGGGGATCTGCAGGGTTCTCTTCTGACGATACCCTCTTTGCCACGAGGAGTCATTCTTCTATCTTATGTATTATGCAGTGGTATTTTCTGTCAATGTATCTGGATCTACCGTGATCTCTTGGTTCCTTGGATAAGGCAACCGCACTATTTTTGTCACAAAAAATTTCCATAGGCTCTTGTATAGCTAGCATAACTCCAAGATCTCCAATGAAGTTCTTCAGCCATATCGTCTCCTTTGCCGCTTCACTCGATGCTATGCACTCTGATTCACAAGTAGAATCAACTACTATCTCCTGCTTGGAACTTTTTCAAGTAATTTCTCCTCCATTTAGGGTAAAGACCCAGCCTGACTGAGAGTGGAAATTATCCCTGTCAGTCTGAAAATTAGCATCACTATACCCAATCACTCTCAAGTCATTACTCCCACCAAGTGTAAGGACCCAATCCTTAGTCATCCATAGGTACTTGAGAATATTCTTTACCGCAGTCCAGTGTGCCATGCCAGGATTTCCCTGATATCTGTTAACCATGCTCAAAGCAAAAGCCACATGATGGCGAGTACAAGTCATAGCATACATAATCGAGCCAATAGTGGAAGCATATGGAAATCGACTCATCTCAGCTATCTCAACCTCTATACTCGGACTCTGAGTCTTAATCAGCTTGACATTGTGCTGGATCAGTAGATCCCCTTTCTTGGAATTCTGCATGTTGAATCTTTTCAACACCTTATCCAAGTAGGTACTCTGACTAAGTCCAATTAGTCTTTTACTCCTGTCTCATAATATCCTTATCCTTAGGATATTGGCAGCTTCTCCAAGGTCCTTCATAGCGAAACACTTCCCAAGCCAAGACTTAACCTCCTGCAAATTTGGGTTGTCATTTCCTATGAGTAGTATGTCATCCACATAAAACACCAGAAAGCTAACTGATATGGGCATATTTAGTTATAAACTTCATGCATTATTTTAATACTTTATGTTGATTTTATCTCATTTAATGAACAAAAGGTGCTTAATTAGTTTAGAATTTAATTTTTCAGCAATGATGACATGCTCGGATGGAAAAGGAAGCGGAACTAGCGATTGGAGGCTTGGATATTGGATTTTGAAGAAAGAAGGATGTTGCTGGACAGCTTGACCCCTCGTCAGTGTTTTGGCCATATATCATGAACCATAACTCCGATTGATGAGATTCAAAATGTTCTGAAAAGTAGACACAATTTCGGACGACTTTCGTGTTTTTAGAAAATGCTGATTCGAAACGTACTCGGCGAGTAGGGTCGATTACTCGCCGAGTTGGTCAGAAGTTTCGTGATTCTGGACGCGCTGACTTGCCGCACACGGGTTTTAAGTGATGGAATCACCGAGTAGGTCAATGGACTCGCCGAGTAGCCCCTATTTTGTGAAAATCTATATAAAGGGACTTTCAGATCGATACCCTAGGATATAGATGAACCCTTGGAGGCCAATTGTTGACTAAAGGTGCTGCTGGAGCGTGGGAAGCAAGGGAATCAACCCTACATTCAATTTTAAGGAGAATCAAGTCAAAATCAAGTTTACTCTTACCTAATATCTTGTTTGAACTATGTTTTTACCAATTGATTTCGTTTTTGAGCTTGTTTTTGCTGTAATCATGAGCTAAAACTCATAACTTCTTTTTAGGTAGATGAATTTGTGAACATGGATTGATTATTTGATTAGGATTAATTTTAATTGGTGATTATGTTTTATTAAGCTTGTTAAAGAACCTTATGTGTTAACAATAACTATTCTTCTGTTAATAAATCAGTAATTAAGTTGTATGAACATCTCTTAGTTGCTAATTTCATATGCTTTACGTGACCACATAGTTGTATGTCTAGGAATAACGAATGTGAAACTAGAATTAACTTGAAGATAGGTAAGTTAATGTGTGAGCTTGTGTGATACACCATCAACAAGAGGTTAATTGAATCACCAATTTGATTAGCTAATTACAAGTCTTTATAAACCCGAATCAACAAACTAGGAAATTCATTAATTTAGACAACTGGCCATTGCTTGAATTAATATGTTTTCTAAGGATTAGCTATAGCAAATGTGAATCTAATCACTTTAGTCGGTAACCAATGAAGAATTAATCCGATATATTTACCATAAAATCATCCATGGGAACAAATGATTCGAACCTAAACAGAAGGCCTTTTTAATCATTGAATTTAGTTGATCTTTGTTTTCTTAGCTATTAGTTGCTTAGTTTGCGTGTTAGTAAAGTATTTAAGTTTCTAGTCTTGCAAAACTAGAGAAACCCCCTTTTTGTTATTTGTTTTATTTAGATAATATTAGCATTTATTTTAATTGTTTACCATTCCCTGTGTTCGATACCCTACTTGCTTGAACTATATTACTAATCGATAGGTACACTACCTTTCGTGTGTTTATTTTGTGTCTAAGTTGGTAGGATTAAAACTAGTTGGTTTTACACACATCAAGTTTTTGGCGCCGTTGCCGGGGAATGGTTCTAAATAGTTAATTTTATTTGCTAATTGTTATTATTTTTTATTTTTTTGATTAATTTTTTTTATTTAGTTTATTTAGTTTAATTTTATTTTTATTTATTATGTATTTTCCAAATCTCGATGCTTTTGATGCTTTTCTTGAGGAAGTAGTTCAGGAAATTGAGCAAGAAGATGAGGAGTGTGGATGGGATGAAGATTTGAAGAAATTTAATAGATGGTTAAGTAACATCTTGCCCAACACACAAGAACAATCTGATTCACAAGAGCTAGAGTTAAAAGATGAAGAATTTAATCCAGAAAGAGATTTGGAGGAACTAGAAAGATTGCTAGCAGAGGGGTCAGATGAAGAACAAGAAAAACCTGAATTGCAGGAACCAAGCTGTGGTTTGACCATTACCACGACGTGGCCCCCTGTATTTTTGGTTTGTGTTTCGAAGCATGGGGTGACGATTCCAACTTTGGAGAAAGTTCTAAATCACGATCCATTTATGATTAGTATCCAGCCGGTTCCAACCCTTGTCAAGATTCTTGGGTTTTATGAATTTAAGCTCGTTTGGCCAATTTTTGAAGCAAAGAGCCAAATTTTACAAATTGGTCCAAAGAAAATATTTAATGCAATGGATGGATGGGCATCAAATTTATTAGAAGTTTATTAAGTTTGGAGTCCAGCTAAAGACTCGCAAAAAAAGAAGCGCTTGCGGGAGGCAAACCGTCATTAGAGTTTGCTTTTCTTTTTCTTTTAAACTTCTAGTATTTAGGGATAATATAGGAATTTTTATTTTGATGTTTGTTTTCCTTTTTATTACGTGGTTTTGTCTTTGATCCTTTTTAGAAGTTAGGGTGATATTAGAGCGAATTCTTAAAGCGTGAGGGAATTAAAGTGAGAGGTCGAGTCATCTACAAGAAGATTAGAAGACTTTGAGCGATATGTTGAGTCTGATGTTTATATTTGATTAAAAAGAGTCTCGTCTCTGAACAAAATGAGGAATAGTATTACCTTGATACTCTCCTTGAACACAAAATTAAAGCTAAGGCAGAAAGAAGAAAAGACCTGATCAGAGTCAAGAACTCGTCGAGTGCATAATACTAACCCGACGAGTCCAAGCGAAAAATCATGATTTCTGCGAGTATAGCGATTCAACTCGGCGAGTCCACATAAAACTCGACGAGTTGCTCATTCTTTTATCTTTGAGTCAACGATTTGATTCAATTCAAGGTGGCAATTGGCTATATTTTTGAAGTTCATTTCTGAGCATTTCCAAGAAGCTTTTTCCTCGATATTTTAAAGACTGTACCACACGAGATTTTGACACCCAAGACATGGATGAGCTGTTCCCATGTCTAAAGTCAATTGAAGATGGAGCTGAAGAGAATAGATATCAACCTCGTCACTACTATCCCAGGGGAGTTTGTTCCAATTCTCTCCTTATTTTTATTGTTCTTTATCATGCATGATATGCAATGGGGACATTGCATAAATTAATTGTGGGGTAGGGGGTTGGTTAAATTAGTTAAAATTTTATTTAAAATTCGAAAATCTTGAAATTTTAGTTAATTATGAAATATTTGCATTAAAATTGCTAGGTCTAATTTAGAAAATTTTGGTAAAGCAATTAGGGATCATGCTAGTATTATATTTGATGATTTTATGAAAACCCAAATGTTTAGTTGAGCCTATATACGTTCTAGTGCATTTGTGGCTTCCTTATTCTAGTGAAATCATGAGACAAAAACACCACCTCGCTTAGTTTGAAGGATGCAATATGTTTAGCATCGTGTACCAGAAATGTATCCATGAAAATTATTATCGTTAACCAATAAAGGTTGAAGTTGAGCCCCCCTGCTTAAACATGTAGGATTTTGAGTGAAAAAAAGTGAGTTACATGTTAAAAAAAAGAGAGAGAATTACAAGAAAAAGTTTGAAGAATTTTTGGAGCATCAAAGTTAAGTATGAAATTAGAAGATCAAAAATTCTGAAGAAATTAAAAAGTAGAAGATACCAAAAATCAAACAACAAGGTGGTGAATTCAAAGAAATTAAAGATCAAATGTCAAAGAAGTGAAGAATTCCAAATAGCTCCAATGTGGTATCATAAATTGTAATTGTCTAGATTATGTATGCTTGAGTTGCTCAACCAAAAATACCTTGAGGTTAAGAGGTTTTATGAGGATGAATTTGGAGGGATGCATAAAATGAGCATTGTTCGGAAAAAGTGGGCGAATGTTTACGAGGATTGTGAGTATTTGGAGTATGGGGGGTTATTAGGAAAATTTTAGACACAAATGCATGCGTTGCGGTCTTGGCATAATGGTTGGGTTTGATTGGGATTATCTTATGTAATATTAGTGTACTAAAATTCAGTTTTGCTTGGGGGCAAGCAAAAGTCAAGTGTGGGGTATTTTGATATGGGCATATTTAGTTATAAACTTCATGCATTATCTTAATACTTTATGTTGATTTTATCTCATTTAATGAACAAAAGGTGCTTAATTAGTTTAGAATTTAATTTTTCAGCAATGATGACATGCTCGGATGGAAAAGGAAGCGGAACTAGCGATTGGAGGCTTGGATATTGGATTTTGAAGAAAGAAGGATGTTGCTGGACAGCTTGACCCCTCGTCAGTGTTTTGGCCATATATCATGAACCATAACTCCGATTGACGAGATTCAAAATGTTCTGAAAAGTAGACACAATTTCGGACGACTTTCGTGTTTTTAGAAAATGCTGATTTGAAACGTACTCGGCGAGTAGGGTCGATTACTCGCCGAGTTGGTCAGAAGTTTCGCGATTCTGGACGCGCTGACTTGCCGCACACGGGTTTTAAGTGATGGACTCACCGAGTAGGTCAATGGACTTGCCGAGTAGCCCCTATTTTGTGAAAATCTATATAAAGGGACTTTCAGATCGATACCCTAGGATATAGATGAACCCTTGGAGGCCAATTGTTGACTAAAGGTGCTGCTGGAGCGTGGGAAGCAAGGGAATCAACCCTACATTCAATTTTAAGGAGAATCAAGTCAAAATCAAGTTTACTCTTACCTAATATCTTGTTTGAACTATGTTTTTACCAATTGATTTCGTTTTTGAGCTTGTTTTTGCTGTAATCATGAGCTAAAACTCATAACTTCTTTTTAGGTAGATGAATTTGTGAACATGGATTGATTATTTGATTAGGATTAATTTTAATTGGTGATTATGTTTTATTAAGCTTGTTAAAGAACCTTATGTGTTAACAATAACTATTCTTCTGTTAATAAATCAGTAATTAAGTTGTATGAACATCTCTTAGTTGCTAATTTCATATGCTTTACGTGACCACATAGTTGTATGTCTAGGAATAACGAATGTGAAACTAGAATTAACTTGAAGATAGGTAAGTTAATGTGTGAGCTTGTGTGATACACCATCAACAAGAGGTTAATTGAATCACCAATTTGATTAGCTAATTACAAGTCTTTATAAACCCGAATCAACAAACTAGGAAATTCATTAATTTAGACAACTGGCCATTGCTTGAATTAATATGTTTTCTAAGGATTATCTATAGCAAATGTGAATCTAATCACTTTAGTCGGTAACCAATGAAGAATTAATCCGATATATTTACCATAAAATCATCCATGGGAACAAATGATTCGAACCTAAACAGAAGGCCTTTTTAATCATTGAATTTAGTTGATCTTTGTTTTCTTAGCTATTAGTTGCTTAGTTTGCGTGTTAGTAAAGTATTTAAGTTTCTAGTCTTGCAAAACTAGAGAAACCCCCTTTTTGTTATTTGTTTTATTTAGATAATATTAGCATTTATTTTAATTGTTTACCGTTCCCTGTGTTCGATACCCTACTTGCTTGAACTATATTACTAATCGATAGGTACACTACCTTTCGTGTGTTTATTTTGTGTCTAAGTTGGTAGGATTAAAACTAGTTGGTTTTACACACATCACTAACTATACTCCCAATAGCCCTAACGTACACACAAGACTCATCTTCGCTCCTTGAAAAACCAAACTCTTTGACTTTCTCATGGAAGCAAAGATTTCATCTACGAGATGCTTATTTCAATGCATAAATGGATTTCTCAAGCTTAATTACACACCCTACTAGGGTACTTTGCATCGACAAAACCCTCTGGCTGAGCCATGTAAACATCCTCTTCCAACTTCCCATTAAGTAAAGCGGTTTTGACATCCATTTGCCATATTTCATAATCATGAAATGTAGCTATGGCCATCAATACTCTAATAGACTTAATCTTAGCTACTGGTGAGAAGGTCTCATCATAGTCAACTCCCAGAGTTTGAGTAAAGCCCTTTGCCACTAATAAATGTATCACCTTCAACCAAGTTCCAAACTTGATTGTCATACATGGACTGAATATCGCTGTCCATAGCCTCCTTCCATTTGGCAGACTCAGGGCCTGCCATGGCTTCCCTGTAATTATTAGGTTCATCCAAATCTATTAGTGTACTATCACTAATAAATGTATCACCTTCAGTGGTGATGTGATAACCATAATAAAAATCAGGTGTGTTCCTGACCCTAGTGGAACGCCTCGGAGGTATGGACTCATCTATCGGCTTAACAGGAGTTTCCTCCTCCGGTTAGTTGATAGTGTTTGAGGTTCCTTCACCACTTGACTCTTGAAGCTCTTCAAGGTCAATTTGCTTACTACTGTTTCCTTGGCTTATGAATTCTCTCTCACGAAAGACTCCCCTCCTTGCAACAAATACTACATTTTCACTAGGCCTGTAGAAGAGGTAACCAAAGGATATTTTTGGATAGCCGATGAAAATACACCTCTCACTTCGAGGTTCAAGCTTTTCATGAGACTCGCGCCTTACAAAAGCCTCGCAACCCCAAATCTTGATGTGGTATAAATTGAGAACTTTCCCAGTCCACATCTCGTAAGCTGTTTTGGCAGCCTTCTTGGTAGGGACTAGATTGAGAATATGGGCGACAGTCTCTAAGGAATACCCCTAGAATGAGATTAGTAACGAAGCTCGACTAATCATGAAACGAACCATGTCCAACAAGGTCCGATTGCGCCTCTTGGAAACACCATTCAGCTGTGGTGTCCAAAGAGGTGTCAATTGTGAGACTATCCTACATTCCTGAAGATAGTCAAGGAACTCAATACTAAGATACTCTCCTCCCCGATCAGATCGGAGCATCTTGATATTCCTGCCCAACTGATTCTCAACTTCCTGCTTAAACTCATTGAATTTTTCAAACATTTATGACTTATGATTGATTAAGTAGATACATCCATATATGCCATAATCATCAGTAAAAGTCACATAGTACCAATTAGCATCCCTTGTGGCTGATTTGAAGGGTCTACACACATCTGTGTGTATGAGATCCAACAAACCCTCACCCCTCTCACATGTACTAGTGAAGGGTGACTTCATCATTTTCCCAAGTAAACAAGACTCGCAACTATTATCCGACTTTAGGTCAAATGATTCCAAAACTCCAGCCTTCTGGAGTTGGCCTATGCGCTTCTTGTTAACATGTCCAAGACGACAATGCCACAAGGATGCTTTATCTAAGATCATCGAAGAATCAATATGATATACATTATTTCCTAAGTTGTCTACAATTGACACAGTTTCATATACACCATCACAAGGTAATGCTTTAAAATAAAACACATTATTATAAAAAGCATCAATAGCACCAATTTTATTATCAAAACAAAATGTGAAACCTTGTTTGTACAAAATATGAAGGGAAATAATATTTCTCACCATTTCTGACGAGTAACAACATTTATTCAAATCTAAAGTTAACCCATTATTAAGCAATAAAGAATAAACTCCAATCTTGGTAACATGTGATGCTTTCCTATTGCCCATGATTAGGTTTATCTTCCTGTGCTCCACTTCTTCACTACTTCTTAGGCACTGTAAATCAGTACAAATGTGAATACCACAACATGTATTGAGCACCCAAGAGTTAGTATGCAATGAGTTACCAAACAATATAGTATAAATACCTGCATGGGTGGGTTTAACTTTCCCATCCTTCATATCCTGCAAGTATTTGGGGCAGCTTCGCTTCCAATGCCCCTTTTCAAGGCAGTAGAAGCATTGTGCATCCTTAGGATTTGAAGAAGGAGGAATAAGACCTTTCTTGGTCCCACTTAAAGAGGAGCCATCAAGGGACTTTCCCTTGGTACCCTTCGAAGGGGTCTTCCTCTTCTTCCCCTTTCCTTGCCCAATTGCCAGAACAGGGGCTTCTGTAGGAGTAGGAGTGGAAGTAACAACCGACTTACCTTTAAGGCCACTTTCAACGGTCCTTAAAAGTCCTTGAAGTTTGCTAAGTGTAACTTCCTCCTTTTTCATATGATAATTCATACGAAACTGATCATAACTTGGAGGTAAGGAATGGAGAATGATATCAATCGCCGTGTCCTCAGGGAAGTCCATATTAAGCTTCAGAAACCGTTCCACGAACCTTTGCATCTTCTGCAAGTGACCGGTGATGGGTTCACCATCCTTTATCCTGGCTGTGATCATAGAGGAGATGATTTCATACCTCTCTTGAAGCGCGCTCTGATGGTACCTTTCCATCATATCCAAATGCATCTCAGAGGGGTAGAAATCTTCATAGGATTTCTGGAGTTCGGAAGTCATGGTAGCCAACATGATGCAGGACACTTTGGTAGCATCCCTTTCATGTATACTGTACTCCGCAACCTCCTCAGGAGTAGCAGTGTACTCATTGATAACCTTAAGATCCTTATCAAGGACATATTCCTTGTCCTCATAGCGGGTAATCATTCTGATGTTTCTAATCCATTCATTGAAGTTAGACGCATCAAAAGTGACATTCCCACACAAGTTCATGAGGGAAAAAGGAGTCTGCAGGGTTTGAGCCAGTAGTAGTGTTGGAAGACATTTGAAAGAAAGAAGGACAAGTTTAATTAGATGAAGAATCCTTAATAAGTCACCCAAATGAAATATTAAGGCTAGGACCCTACAAACTATTTCATAACTTGAAAGAGGGATGCCGTAATCCAAGATATGAATTTTAAAGGTAGGTAAATGACGATTTACCAATTTCCACCATTATAAATGAAATAAATTATTAAGTTTTTAATTGGATTTAAAACTCCTAGATCTTTTGAGATACATTGAACTTTCAATGGCATGTTTGAATCTCGATTGTGCCTTCTCAAGTTTGTGACTGGGATGCCGAGGATCACAAACAAGGTGTGAATAACCATGCAAATTGACTTGGTACCCTTAATTTTATCACCTAATCGATGTGTCGGTTAACCACACGCGCTCCACCAATCTATGATAAAACTTAAATCACCCTTTGCCACTCTTACTAGTCCTAGTTAGTGTGTCGGTTACCCACACACGCTCCACTGATGACTTGGTAAGGTACAAAGTGTAATTTCATGGGTTAGCACCTATTTCACATTTTCCTAAAGTAACTAAGATTGGGAATTAATAAAGGTTTAGTTACTTTATAATTTCATTATACTTTTAATGAGAATTAAGGTCCTATCCTACCAGTTCGGCTAACGACTCTCCACCAATCAAGGAAGCGGTGGGTGAGAGTGGACACCCATTAAACTACCATTTTATAGGTAGTAACCTTACACCCCCTTATAAACCGGCTTCGTGAATGAGGCCTACTAGCGGTAAGACTGACTTATTTTTATACATATATATATATATATATATATATATATATATATATATATATATATATATATATATATATATATATATATCACTACTAGAAAAACAGCCTTTTACGACGCACAAACAATGACACGCGGTGATTTACGATACGCAAAAGTGGGCGCTCTAAAAATAATGTCATCTCTTCTAAAATTTGAAGGATAAAGGGCGCGCTTTTGTGCGTGCCCTAAAATTAATGTCCAACAAAAAAAAATTAAAAACACGGAGGGCACTTATTTAAAAATGGGCGTCGTCTAGAAATGTAGCTTTATATTTTTTTAATGAAAGGCACGTTCTTTAATTTTGCAGTTGGGGGGAAACGAAAATCCCAAAAGTTTGAAAGGCCGCCATTGTTATCCTCTACCTTATTTCCTTTTTTCTTTTCTATCTCTCTTTATATCTCTCTCACTCTAATACCCAAAAAAACCCTAATTTCATCACCACTCCTCTTTTCTCCCGCAACAAAATCGCAATATCGCCAAAAATCTATGATCCCGTCTTTTGAACAGATCAAACCCACAGGGGTTCTCGATTTCTCTATGTTGATGTGTGGTGACACGAACAAAAAAAGAGTGTAGCGATTCTACCTTTCAATTTCATTTGTCGGATGCTTCAAATCGACTATTGTTTTGTCTCTCATAGGGGTTTCTTTATGCGTTCCCTTCACCCTCATTGATGTCGTTTTCCAAGGCCAGTCTGGATAATCAGCATCATCGGTAAGTGGATGCTTGCATTCTTAACTCCTCTCAACCTTACATCAGCCTCACGTGATAATGTGATTCACGAAACGACGTTGTTTGCTGATGAAAGTTGCCTTCTTGCTTGCTTCCGGTCAGCCTGACATCACATTGAGATGGAATACTTGGTGGTGGGTTTTCCTTGTGGTCGGTGGAGTTTCTCCCAATGATGCTTTCCACTCTTACATCCCCTTTAATCGACACCTCTTCTTCTTTGCTGCTTACTCACCCTAAATCAGGTAATACCGATACCGACCTAGCGGTGGGGTTTCCTTCTTGACGGTGGTGGAGTGTTTCCCCAAAGCTACTATGATTCATTTCATCTTTATATTCTATTTGATTAGGGGTTCTTGTTACTAACCAAACAGTAACCGGATGGGGAAGAAGCATCAGGGGAGGTATGAGGTAATCATAAAAAAGCGACTTCAAACTGTTACACTTTCTGCTCTTATTATTATACTAACCAAACATTATGAATTTGTTGTGCAGATAAAATCTTCCTATGGAATCTCAAGGAATCTTTTAATTAAATTCAAAGATGATACGATTGATCCACCTTAGCTCAGGTGCTTAGCTCAGAGTCTGCCATTAGTTCAGTGTTGGATATGTCAATTCGTTCACTCCCTGGTGATCATGGACTTCCTTTACAACAGGTTTGGCTATTGTTGTTTCTGTTTGACTTATTGACTTAATAATATATCTTGTGTTGTAATTTGTAAACCTATTTGCATTGATCAGGCTTTGCCAGATGTCCCACAGGGAATGGTGGATGTTTTAAACATGGGTGGAGAGCTATTTTCAAATTTAACTGCAGGGACACTTGAACAGATAACTTAAATGTTCCAAATGAGCAACTAAAAATCCCAAAATCTCCCCCTATGAATGATGAATTGAGAGTCTCAACTGGCTCAAGAACTCTTGAACCTGTTGCATGTAAGTAATATTGTTTCTTATTCTTTTACACTTTTTAAAACAATCTAATTTGGTTTAAATATTTGTTCAACGACTTTTTGCTTTTTCCCAAAAAAATTTCATTGTTGTTTCATTTTAGAGTATAACATTAACATATGCCCGAAAGATGCATCATTTTAGTTTGTGGAAAAACTAAAATGTTGTTGTTGCATAAATAACCATTTTACCCTTGTGTTATACCTTAAAAATTAAGTTGCCACAAACGTTTGCTGCAGCAGAAGGTGTGATTCGAGGAAGATCATACAACATTAGGCTTGATGACCAAGTTCTACTAAGATTCTCACCCACAAAACCTGAATCAACTTATTACTTTGGTGATATGGTAAAAATAAACCTTTGTAATTGTTTTTTGACTTAATTTAGATAGAATAGCTTACTGGGTTAAGCAAAAAACTTGGCTTAATGTATTTGGGCACTACTTGTTTAGCTATTTACATTTACCCCCCCCCCCCTCCTCCTTTTTTTTCCTCCAGACAACTCCTCTTATGTTCTCCCTTCATGGTGGCCTAAGAAGGTTTTACATTATTTTAACGATATTTTTCTTATAGTTGGATTTGAAAACTGAAGTCTAATAGCTTCTTAAGATCAAAACTAGTGTAAAACCTTCTTAGGTTAACATATTTGTTAGAGTTGAAATTTATTCACAATCAAAACAATTTGTAACTACTATGTCCGGTTAAAACTACTATTAATAGTATTTATGATTAAATTTCATGATCAATCTAAGTTGCTAATCTTATTGTAATTAAATATATTTTCATCTGTATTGTTATTTATAGAAAGTAAAATCTTATTTATAGCTGTTCTTAAATAAAGTCATCTGTTATTTACCATCATTTCTATATAGGCTAATATGTTCATTTACTCATTTTCCGATGGTTCATTCAGTATGGCACTTTATTCAGACATACATCATTACCCATTCAACCTATTTTCATTGTTAAAACTACTATTAATAGTATTTATGATTAAATTTCATGCTACTTTTTTTGGGTACAATTCTTTCTTTTTTTTGGTGGACTTATGGATTTGACTTGATGGCAGAAAGGAGATAGAACTCTGCCTCATGAACCAGTACAAACTATTGCCCCACCTCCCCTTGAAGTACAGTTGTAATAGGTGGCTTCCCCTGTTGTAGTTTTAACATGGTTAGCTTGAACCAATACAAGCTAACCATGATAGAGCTTCAGTTAGAAGCCCTGTGGAGTCCAATAACAAGGATCTTGAAGCTGTGACTATGTCTGCTGGAATGAACACCATTAAAAGAGAAGCGTATGAGGATAAAGCAACAACTAATGCACAAGCCACACCTACAATAAAGGAAACTCCATCGGTTCCTCCCCCTGCAAAAGAAGAGCAAAGAATTATTGCATTTCCTCCCAAACATGAACATGAGGTAAATGAGGGTGTAACGTACAAGGGTAAGGCAGTTTCATCAGGACTTGATGTTGTCCCTGAAACTGTCCAATCTAGATTGACTTCACAACCAGGGAACTTACCTCAAACAAAAGATCTGGACCCTTCCAGAAAGTACCATGGTCCACTGTTTGCTGGATTTGAATCTAGAGAGAAAAAGGATAAGGCCGGATCTTGTTTTGAGGTTACTTATATACCCCTGAATCAACTTATTACTTTGGTGATATGATAAAAAAAATAAATCTCAAACCATCTTATTTTCCTTAATCCATATCCTTTCTTTGGTTGAATTACTTATATACCCCTGTGGATTTCTGATCACAGATAGGTGGAACTCTTACCTTTTTCCACGAGGAAGAAACTAGAAGATGTCTTGAGGTACTAACATAACAAGTATAACTTGCATTTTTTGTTCCATTGACATCAGTACAATGGTATTTACGTCTTTTAACTCGTTTGGTTCATCTGTTCCAGCTTTCAGTATCCTTGGAGTTATCCGAGACTATAAGTCGTCGCTCTGCACATCCTTCTAGAAAATATTCCCTAACAATTACAAAGGTTTATCATATGATTCTTTTGGATTTTTTAATTTTATTTAACTTATCTGAATTTACATATACACATATCCCAACAACCATACACATTACATCTCCTTCATCCTTCTCTATTTGTTCTCATAATCAAATCAGGTTTGTTATCTCACTTTCAATAATAATGATTATAATAATAATTATTATATGGGTTATAATAATAATAATAATAATAATAATAATAATAATAATAATAATAATAACACATGGATGATATAATTTGTATTATTGGATTACAAAAA
This sequence comes from Lactuca saligna, assembly GCF_052625555.1. Lineage (NCBI taxonomy): Eukaryota > Viridiplantae > Streptophyta > Magnoliopsida > Asterales > Asteraceae > Lactuca > Lactuca saligna. The sequence goes on along the minus strand of NC_136424.1, from coordinate 69,556,720 downwards.
TAACACCATTCCTGTTTACAGTGTGATGAATTGTCCAAGAAAGGAAGAACAATAATGCCAATTGAATTTCAGGTTCCATTTTGTATTATTGGATTACAAAAATAACACCATTCCGTTAAAGAGGTACTGTTTAGAATCTTGCATGTATATATGACTATATGTACTTCATACAAGTTTACATGATACTGTTCAATAAATATAGTTACTTTCTACTACTTTGTGATGTTTTTCCCCTGACACTTTAAATAACAAAGCAAGGAGAGCATTCTAAACATTCTGGAAACTTTAAAAGAATAGGGATATGGGTACACAGAATATTTTGGAAGTTTTAGTCATGTTTCTTGTAGATGACTTGGTCGTTCACTTTGCAACAAAGCCTCCATCACTTGGTATGTGTTGTTATCTTCTCTCTAGTCTTTACTTACACTGATTTTACTCAAAGTGGCATATTTCTATCTGTGCTTGTGCTTGATATAACAAGTGCTATTGGCTACTTGTTGTGCCTTTGAAGGGGTATGATTCTCATCACATCACTGAAGAACATCTAGATGGAAAACTAATATCACGTTCTGTTCTTCTTTGTGCCTTTGAAACTGCAGGAGATGCTGGAGCCCTTAGAGAACCTAAGGACAAACTGGAGAAGTGAGTTGAAGAGCTGACATGGAGATTAGACTTTGAAAAGCATTTTAGGGTATATTTTTTATATTTCTTGTATCTAATTAGCTTGTAAATTTTTGTTACAACTATTGATTTGTTTTATCTTTCCATGGAACGATTATTTGTATGACATTAAATTTTATATAACGGATTTTATTTTTAGTATATGATATTTTATTTTCTATTATGAGACATTAAATACAAATTTAATTTGAAAATTAGTAAATCTATAAATAATATTTTTTTAACATTTAAAATTATGATACGCAAAAATGTGTGTCATCTTCATTTATGACATGGCCTTTCTTGACTGGGGCTTTCTTGATACGCATTGCGTGTCATTAACACGCGCATCGTAAGGTTACGACACGCGAATGCGTGTCGTCTTCCTTTATGACAGGGCCTTCCTTGATACGCATTGCGTGTCGTAAACGTGCGTTGTAATTGCGCGTCGTAAATGAGCGTTGTAAATGCGCGTCGTCTACAGGGCCTTCCTTGACGCGCATTTGCGCGTCGTCTGAGCCTTTTACGACGCGCAATGAGCGTCGTAAAAGGCTGTTTTTCTAGTAGTGTATATATAATAATTAAAATTTTAATATTATAGAAGTATAAGGGTTGAATTTTAAACTTTTAAAACTCCAAAGATCTATTTGGAATTAAAGTATTAATGTGTGAGGCTTTACAAATTCCAATACTTGAGGGCAAGTATTGAAACTATTCAATACTTTTCATTTCATAACTTATGCGTTTTAATGGTCTATCAAAATGAAGACTCTTCATTTTATGTAACCTCTTATTCTTTAATGACACTTTTAAAGAAGTGGCTTTTGGTTATCCATAACTTGAGGACAAGTTATAGATTCCATCATTAGCCATTAAGATCAAGAATTATACTACAAGGAAATAACACATAATTCCTATGATGTTCTAAAAACTCATAAGAACATGAACATTCATATCAAAATTTCAAGAATCATATCAACACATATAAAACATGGAATTTTGACATTAGCCATTGTAAATGGATTAGCATAAACATTACACCTTCTAAAACAAGTTTTAAAACACCAAAACAATTTAGGGTAATGTTTCTAGTCCATTTCCAACAGCAAAACTCGAAAAACTGCATTTAGGGGCTCCTACTCGTCGAGTGCAAGAACCTACTCGACAAGTTGGATGAATTTACACATGGACTCGGCGAGTTCATGCTGCAGAGTGCAAATCTTTGAGCTTTTTCAACAAGTTTTCATCAAGTATCAAGAAAACAAGCCTAGGATCTGATACCACTGTTGGGTTTTGAGCATACTAACACTCCTATGGTGTACATGCAACCCTAGAAACCTTGGATCTATGTTTTCTCTGAAATACATGTAAATATGATTTCCAATGTCCACAACCTAACTAGCATGTTATGGGGTACTTGTAATACAAAACTTTAAGTATAATAACATACCTTTCTTAGGTGGTTGATTGCTTGGAGTTTTCAGCCTAGCGCCAATAGTGTGGATGCCTCAAGTGGTGTCACAAATCACCAAATCAAGTTGGAAGCTCTTGGGAGAATACGAACACTTATAGAAATTGGCTCACTCTTATGCTCACACACACTAGTGCCAATTCTAGAACCAAAGACTCCTTTATATAGTATGGAGAATTATGGTTAAACTCTAATACCCATGACTCTTCATTTACCTAGGATCCATGGGTTAAAAGCTCCATGGACTATCCATGGACTCCATATACTCTTAGCCCATCCTAAATAAATCTTAGCCCAATCCATATATATATATATATATATATATATATATATATATATATATATATATATATATATATATATATATATATAAACATGAGTCCATATTTAATTAGCTCCATTTTGATCACTAAATTAATTTTTGATCAATACTAATTAAATAATTATAATATCATATTAATATATTATAACTAATAATACATTAATATATCATAAACATGTTATTCTCAAAAGTATATTCATACAAGTTGTTAGGTGAAGTGCAACCCAAATGGACCATGTCGGGTCGGGTCAAGTTGATACCAAATATAGTTACGGATTTAGACACCTTATCCAACATAAGCCACTACAATAATGATATCAATTTCATACAAGGAGTCTTTCTAGGCTATCAGGCATCATAAATCAGGCAATTCTATCATACAATTCCTGAAGATCCCTAGCCTATCACTAGGATGCAGTTCTATTATAATCATCATAAGCAATAACAATGTGGGTAACTTGGGGTATATAATCTGCTTCAGCTGATAGTACACATTGCTTCCTTTTCTGTTTATCTTTTGAAAACAATTTTTGAAAGCAACTTTTGAAAACCAATTGGAAGTTATTATGGAAATTATTTTGAAAACTTTACAGATCCTTAGTTTGAGTCTGGATTCACAATAATGCTCGTCCAATTCTCTAAAACCAAAGCTCTGATACCAACTTGTAACATCCCAAAAATACATCAATTTTTTTTTAAAGAAAATCATTGGTTTCAGAAAAACCCAATCTCAAATCAGAATATCACAACACAAATGTTTCCCAAGATCAATATATCATAAATATCTAAATCATAACACTAAAGGATGTGTATGGTCATGCCTTCGCCTTGACACGATCATAAAAAGTACCTAAAACAAAACTTAAACCATAAGCATCACTTAATGAGTTTACCCAAAGTACCACACACAACCATACAAATAACAACATGCATACATGAGCCTTCAGCATGCCCGGACCGCCGCACCGGGCCTACAGTCTATCTGGACCGCTTTATGAGCCTCCAACATGACTGGACCACTACATCGAGCCTATAGCCTATCTGGACAGCTCTCCGGGCCTTCTGCCTAATTGGACCGCCTTGAAGGCCTTCAACCTATCCATACCGCCCTGGGTATCTTGGCCTTCAGCACAAAGCAGGGCCGCCTTAACCCAACCGATAATAACACATCAACAAATATCATAGCAATCAATAACCAACAAATATAGGTAGTCCTACAGATCTACCAATCTAACATATATCCAATAATTCAGGAAATCATACAAATCTACCACATGCTTAGCATAACATTTATTAATATATTAAGATAACAAATCCAATGGGATGGACTTGGTGGCTTTGACCCACAAGTACAGTGAGAAAAACTCATCTCTAAGTCTCAAAATTTTGTTGAACATGATACTGCTCTAAATGCCAGCTCTACCAATCACCTATTCATAAAATAGTGACTAATCTCAAATACGACTCAAAATACCCAAAATACCCTTAAGTCAAATCCGATCAAACCATGGTCGAAGTAAAAAATCAATCAATATGTGAAGGTCCACAATCCGCTAGTCATGTCGTGACCCCTAATGGTCACGTCATGACCTAATAAGCCAAAACAATCGAGGAATACCATCCTCACATGTGACACTATGGTGCTCACGTCGTGAGAATGCTCTGATCAGAAGTTCTTAATGAAACTCTTAATCCCTTTTTGGCCAAGCAACCAAATCCTCCATAGAGTCTTACTTGCTCTAGAACATCATAAAAATCTTGGCTTTTGGACAAACACTAGCTAGGGCGAAAAAGAGGAAAATGACACCAAATCTCATGCAAGAGTTTCAAAACTCAACCATACTCCAAATATATCATCTATACTACTCACGGGACACTGGAGATCCATAAAATTGGCAACATTATGGACTCCAACCACCATATCAACTTGAATACAAAAGGATAAAGCATAAAAACCTAGATCTAATCTTGTGGACTCAAAAAGAAATGAATTTGAAGCTCACAAAAGGTCCAGAAGGTGTGAGAATGCTTGATGGAGAGACTTGAATGCAGAAATGATGGACAAGATTCTCTTCTTCTTCTTCTTCTTCTTCTTCTTCTTATTCTTCTTTTTCTTCTTCTTCTTCTTCTCCTTGGATAGAATCACCACAAATAAACTCAAGATCAAATACTAGGATTTCAAAGGGGAGTGAAAATAGAGGTTGAAGGTGGGTAACCCTAGTACTCACTTCCTTTAAGTACAAAATAAAAACCCCCAAAATTAGGGTTTCTTCCCAGGCTTATCTCATGTCATGATCCATAAGTGCTCATATCGTGAGCCCATAGATATTGTGTGGTTGCGCTAACCTCCTTACGACGTGGCATACATATCTCACATCGTGAGTATGGTTAAACCTTTTAACTTTAAAATTTGACAATTGCTCACCTGAACTGAATGTTACATAGCTACTCATTTTCTAAGACTATTCCAATTGGAGGTTGATAGAGATTGCATCCTTGCTAATTGTATATGTGATGGTCCATGGATTTGAAATGGAGGCAGCCAATTAGAAGTGGTATTGAAATGACCTAATATATGGAATTGAAGAATTGCTTATTGGAGGTTCATATGAACGAGAATATGGATTGATGGATATGGGGGATTGGAGAGGATGGTAGTTTCAATGTGAGTGCCACAAGAAGATGGATTGACAAGATTATTCTTCCTAATTCTGGTATGGAAACTAAATGGAATGCTTTTGTTCCTAGAAAGGTTAATATATTGATTTGGCATGTTTTGAGAGGTAGAGTTTCAGCTAATTATAATCTTTCGAAATTGGGTGTTGAAGTTGCTTTCATCATGTGTCCTTTATGTGAGTTGGAGGTTGAAAATTTTGATCATCTCTTTCTTAAATTCGAGGTAGCTGCCAAAACGTGGAATGTAATGTTTAAATGGTCGGATATTTTTCCTTTTCAAGTGGGTACGGTTAATGATTTCTTTTTTGGGTATTGAGCAAATGCATGTCGTGCTAAAGTAAAAAAAGTGTGGTCGATGTGATTTTTTTGCACGAGAATCTAGTATATATGGAGATTCAGGAATAACAATTTTTTTTTTCAGGAGGCACTCTCAAACAAAGCAATATTATTGGTTCCATCTGTCAATTCTCTTTTATTTGGTATGCTAATAGAAATACAAAATGTAATATAGATAGACTTAGTTGGTTTAAAAACCCCTTGAACTTTTTGTAATTTCGCTTTTTGCTAGTTTGGTTTTCTTTTTGCGTTATATATAGTTGTATATTTCAATAAAAAAGATAAAAACATATATATGAAATTTGATGATAAATCTCTCCAATCCAATAGCAATTGTTACATCATTTTGGATTTTGGTGTCGGCAACTAGTAAACCACCAAATTTGGTGTTTACAATTTATTTGCTCCATATTTGGTGTTAAAACTTTTTTCTTTCTAGTTGAATCCGTAGGTTTAAATGTTATGTATTTTTAGTTTATTTAGTTACATAATGATTATTTGTTTCTTTGTAATATACTGTTTATTTGCCCCATATTTGGTGTTCAACTTTCGTTTTTCGTTGAATCCTTATGTTTAAATGTTATGCATTTTTAGTTTATTTAAGGGTTTTTATCATAAAAGCCCCCAATTTTACACAAAAAAACCGGTTATGCCCAAAGTTGTTTTTTTTTTTTTTTTTTTTGCCACAGATGCCTCAAATACCGGATAATTGGTTCGATTTTGCCCTTTACCTTGGTTTTACCTTCTGGGGCCAGTCACATTTGTCATAAAAGCCCTTATATTTACTTATCACCTCCAGCACCACACTTTTCCACCACTACCGCCCTTTGCTACCAACACCACCATCAGCCACACACAAACCACCACCATTACCACCACTATCGTCCATCATCCACCATCCCCACCACATCGATCATCAAAATCAATATCCTTTCTCTCTCTCTCTCTCTCTCTCTCTCTCTCTCTCCCATCTTCTGATCGAAAACAAATCATTGATCTACATACCAATTTCCGATTTCTAGTTGAGCAGGTGTTATGAAAGACGATGGATTACAAAATCAGCCCATCCCCTTCTTTTTAACTAGTTGCAAGTTATTAATAGAAAGAACAACAATGGTGATGGTGAAGGTGGGTGCTTGGTGATGAAGAACCCAGATGTGAAAAACCCCATCTGGATCGACAATCATCCCTTTTCACCTTTTCAGAACCAACGGATACCACCCACACAAACACCATCTAGCACTGATAAGCACATTTGAACACCAAAAACAAAAATTGCAACATAAAAATCTAAAAAACCATTAACACATATAAACAACATTACCATCACCTTAGTCCACCATCGATTAAGAGAAAAAGAAGGGGATTGATACTTCAATTTTGAAGTCAGTTTCTTTCTGAGAAGAGTGCACACATAGAAAGCAATAAAGAAACATTTAACTTGTTAATCGACCTAAGGGGTGAAACTCAATTCTTCTATTCAATTTGAGGGAAAAAAGGGAGAAGGAAGCTATGAATCTTGGTGAGTGTGGATCAATAATACAAAGCAAGAGAAAAGAGACATGCAAATCATAGGGACTAATCTCAATTCTAGCACCCTTGTGTGTTTGATAATCTTAATGAATTAAGAACACAAGTTCTCTTCTTCATTGATGAATTAATTTGCAGGTCCAAATCAATGTGTGTGTTCCTCTGTATCGCATACGATGCTTGGAGGCGGAGGTCTTACTAGGTGAGTGAAGATCGATAATACAAAGCAAGAGAAGAGAGTGAGAGAGCTGTGAAATCAGAAGAGGAAGAAGAACCTTCAAACGATTTTGGAGAGTGAGAGAGCTGCAATTTTTTTCTTGTTTCTTTGGATCCCGTCAATCGAAGCAGTTGATGGTGGTGAAGGGAAAATCAAAGATGGTGGTGGAGGCAAAGAGGGTTTGAGAAAACGACCAGGTGGGCTACCGGCCATAGAAGGTAAAATCAAGGTAAATAGCAAAATCGAACCAATTATCCGGTATTTGAGACATCTGTGGCAAAAAAAAAAAAACGACTTTGGACATAACTGGTTTTTTTGTGTAAAATTGAGGGCTTTTATGACAAAAACCCTTTATTTAATTACATAATGGTTATTTGTTTCTTTGTGATATTGTAGTACAAAATTAAGCGGACATCAATATATTATGTATATCAAATTTAATTTTTTTATGTTTCAAACTCATTTGAAAATTCAATACTTCGTTTTATATTAAACGTAGTTCTTCAATTTCTATGCTTTGAATCTTATTATATACGAATAATTTATTTTTATTATATCTAATCTAATAATATAACGTACAAAGTTACTATAATAATAAAAAAACTGGATCCAATTTGTAAATATACTAATAAATATAAGGATTATTGTATATCTATATTTAGGTGTTAAAATTGGTGTAATTAGTTTGGATTTATACTAAAAATCACACCATTTGGGTGTAAAAATGTTGTAATGGATTGGACTAAATAGCTTTCAGAGTTGCATTAACAAAACTCATTGTGTCAATCATCTTCCACCATTGTAGATGATTTCCAATGATTACGAAAATCAAATCAAACAACTTTCATAGTTTTAGCGATTCAACACATTGTTATCAACATGTTAATTAGGCAAAGCCAATCATCTTTCCACCATTCTATCTATTCTTCGACTGCACTCCACTGCTTCCATAATATTGCTTTGTTGTTTCTCTTGAGAATTCTGCAAATGTCATTCCATCTTTCAATCGATCACAAAGTGGTGGAACTAATTTTCCAACATCCAAACTTGGATTTTGAATCCGATTATCCTCATTACATATTCTTGAATACCCATCATTCAAACTCAAATGTTCCACAGAAAAATCATAAACAGAAAGCTTCATGTTCCATGAAGGTTGCAAGAACACAACAAATGTCTCCCTGCTCATGTTTTCCAAATTTTTAGGTCTACAAACAGAGTGAAGAGTTGCACGAAGTTTCCCCTTTGACAATATATCACCTGATTCCCCTACTTGAACAATAAAACTCCCAACAGGTGCCTTCACCATTACAACACTGTTCTTATTCGGATCAAAAATTTGCAAATACGTATGTCCACTAGGGGAAGGGCATTCTTGTCCATCATATGATTGGGAAGATTCATTAGATATAAACATTGGAGCTGTCAAAACAGTGAACACACCATAATCATAATGCCACTGCTGCCATAAATCAGAGTGATTACTATTGGTTTTTTTGAGTGTCTTGTTTTGGGTTTGTTTGGTATTTGAAGCTTGTAGAATAAGGTTATCTTGAAATGAATGGTAGTGAATAAGACGCCCTTTAGCAGAGCATGATTCTAGTAAGCTTTGCTCTAGCTCATGTCCACCAATGAACTTGTCACACACCCTTGCTACTTGAATGCCTAGATCCATCATGCAATTTCCTAGCTCTTTGAATATGTTCCCAAGATTTTTGAATTCATTCAGACTCTCAAGATCTGAACTGTGACCTGTAGTCTCTGAATGATTTAAGGTCATGTCTAGGTCTTGGTTGTATTTTAATTGCATAGCGAAAGGGGAAACTGTTCTATCTATGTTCTTCAGTGGAACATCACTCCCTAACCCATGATCCTGCAGACATGCCTCCAATAACTCAGGTTTTTGAAAGAAATCGTATCATTCTGTTACAATTTAGGGGGTGTTTGGATGTGCAATCTCAGAAGTGATATATTGCGAACTTCAAAAGTTTGAATGATATGATTTAGAAGTGAAAGTGATTTATTGCAAACTTCAAGAATTTGAATGATATAGCTTAGATCTGACGAGAGTCAGGTAGTTTATATTTAATTGTTAAAATCAGAATCGTAATCCAAATAGATAAACATTAGATACCTGATCGCTGGCAGCACATCCAAACACCCCTTTGTGAACATAATATGTAAGCAATAACTCTCTTTCTATATTCAAAACTAGCTGATCAATCCAACTAAAAAAGATCAAAACTCAGAAGCTAGTTCACTTGGTTCAGGCATTTCATCAAACAGGTAAGCAATATCTCTCGAATCAACAACTTATTTTTGTGTTATCAAACGCATTACCTTGAGTACGTGTTTGCGATCTTCATTGTTAAGAAGAGCAAGCTTTCGAGCCATTGGAAGCAGTGTTTGGCGGAGAGCGGAAGCATTGGGGATTCCGGTGACGGCAAGAAGACCAGGACCCGACGGGCCTAGGTTTTTCATGACCGTGGTCATCACTGATTCCAAATATGAGGTGTTTTCGGAAGTTGTTGGTAACCGGTGATCTGAAGAAGACAATGCCATAAGATCAGAGTAATGGAGATCATAGAGTTCCAGGGTTTGACCATCTTCCATTATTGTTAAGGTTTTGGCGGGCGAGAGATTAGCTTCAACAGTCAACTGAACGCTTCGTTTGGGGTTATTAGATTAGGGGGATCGACTTTACATTTCATATGACTATATTTTATTTTTTCTTAGATTGCATTTATAAAATTCAATTAAAAGATATAAAAATCAGTTTATATTATATATTTAAGAATTAAAATTTTTTCTTTTTCCCAAGTCCAATAATCATGGAACTCCAAATGTATTGAAGATTGGTGACATTGTAAAATTTAGTATATTAAATGACAAATAGATATGTCATCTTATTCAAATTTCTTATTAAATTCATCTAGATATTTTAAAGAAAATGGTTGATAGAAATTGAAAAGTAATAATATAGTTTGTTCCAGTCTTTTGACTTGTTTATTATTATTATTGTTATTATTATTATTATGTAATAAAAGAATTATAATCAGAATAAAATAAGAATTAAACACAAAAATATTAATAACAAACTTTAGATATATAAATTTACTTACATATTGTGATTATTGTTACGGTTAATGTAACAAAATAATTATCAATAATTTTAAGGCTAATGCTATATTTTTCAATTCCATCTCTTCTATATGATTTTTTTGTTTTTTGTTGTTGTTTTTTTTCCCTATTTTATTTTTTATTGTTTTTAATTCTTATTTATTATTATTATTATTATTATAAATTTCGACAAACGTATAAAATTTGGATGATATTATAAATTTGGATAGCATAATACGTTATTATATATGCAATAACTTTCAAAGTAGGTTACGACTGTTTAAAAATTAAATTGAGATTAAAATTAGATTGAACTTGTACTAACCGGTTTAGACGAGCTTCTTGGTTCTATTTAGGCATTTACTATTTATTATACCAAATGCAAGTGTTGGCTGTGATGTTTCCACAGTACTTGCAACCCTTTTTATTTTTAAGATTTATTGTTTTTACCTCTTAATTTTTCATAATTTTTTTATAAAATGATATTTTCTATTTTTTTATTTTTTAAAATGTTATTTTCAACTTCATTATTTTACAAATTCATTCTATCTTATAAAATGATATTTTTCATCCTTCAACTTTGTATACTTTGAATTTTATAAAATATTATTTTTATTTTCTAAATTTTGTATTTATCTTTGTATTATATATAATCTGATTTTATTTAATAATTTCTATATCAAGGGAATAACTTTTTTTTTTTTTTAACTTTTTACATATTATTTATTTTTATTCAAGTCGTGGTGGATGTTTCCATTGGGAATTTGCTATCACTCTACTTTGTAAAATAATAATTTTCTATCATTCATCTTTTAAAATACTTTATAAAATGATATTCTCTACATCTTTATTTTTTAAATGTTATTTTGACTCATTTCATTTAAAATTTATAAAACATCACTTTTATTCTTTTATTTTTTAAATTTTCATATTTATTCTTCATAATATTTATAATTTGGTTTTCTTTAATAATTTTCGTTTCTTAACTTAATAAAAAACTAATTTAATCTATTTATATATATATGTGGGTATATATATAATCTTATTTTTCTATAATTACGGCCCCTCATCTTTGCACAATTTTACTTCGACTCCTTGGGATTTAAACTTTCCGTATATTTGTTACATGTTTGTTAAATATTTCGAATATGTTTTACGCATGCAACCCCTCGTTTATTTTCACAACCGATGGCAGTCAAACACCACGTTATTCCTAATTTTGGTCATATTCTTCTTAATCTTTTATGGTTCCTGGTCCGGTAATCAGATTTCTAACAATTAATTTTTCAGATGTACACAAAAAAGAAAAAGAAAAGTATTATGTGATTCGTAAATCAAATCATCTTAGAAGATAGAACTCACAGATCATCTCAAACTTGAAACAATCCCCTTCTATCTCTCACATACTTACAATTCACAAGATCATCAAATCACGAGCAAGCAGTTCACGGATACTTACAATTGGAATTGCACTCTTGAAATCAAACTCCAAATACCCTAAAAATTCCCAGCAACACCACCACCACTTTCCTTGAAGCTTTTAGACAACCAAATAGCGGTTTCTCTCGGAGACACCTTCTCAGGTCCAAACGGCTTCAACAAAACCGCTAGTTCTTCGATACGTTCTTGCTGCATCAACTGCGCACTAAACTCCAACAACCCTTCTAACGCCTCTGCTCGTTGCTGATACGACGACGTGTCAAACCTACGCGGACCATCCCCCGTCGTTACGGTTTTTGTGTGGGTTTGGTCAATGGTTTTGACCGAGCAATGGTCGGCTGTAACGGATTGGTCCCTGCTGTTGATGTAAGTACCGGAAGAACATACCGATGAGGTTAGGATCAGGCGTTCTTCCGTTGAGACTAACGGCATCTCCGTCATCTTGTTGATAAGCGGATCGTTGACCGATACATCTGGAGACTCAATACTAGAAAGACATTTGTTGGATTTCGGGTCAGATATCTTACTTCGCGGTGGTTTTCTGGCTGGAGTTCTTGATTCCGGGAGCTGATAATCAAACACAATTAAAGTTACCACAGAGTTGAATATTAGGGATTAAATGTAAGAAACTAGCAACCTACTCTGCTTTTGTTTATTTGTTTATTATCGCATCTGTTATTTCTTTTCTAATAAGGAGTCCAGTTAACCATTAGATGCCATTTGTTTAATGAGATTGAAAGTGAGTCTACATAGGTCTGAGTCCAATGCAGATAGTTTAATATTATGGACATACCAATTGATGATCAGAACCACCTCTGGTTATATTTGGCAAGGAAGATTGTCTTCTAGGAGTAGCATTAGCTTTTACAGGTGTGGATCTTGGGGTTTTGGTAACACTTGGTGTCTTAACAACTGGTTTCTTTTCATGGATGCCACGAGTTGATAGCTTTCTAGTAAATGATGTTGACAAATCATGTTCAGATACGCTAGGATTTAAGGCACGATCACTGCTGAAAGATTGGCTTTGTGATGTGTGAGTATGAGAGTGAACCATTTTAGGTTGAGGTTCAATGAATGTTGTTTTCTTTTCATATGTATAATCAGTCCAATGGACTGGATATGTACGATGGTGTCTTGGGGGGTTCAACTTTAGATTAAGATTATGTACGTATGGTTGTAGATGTGAATGTCTGAGCAAATCTGCAGCCTGGAAATGAGTAAAAAAATAATTTTAATTTCCAAAGTATACACTTTTTTTAATGTTTTTTCACACAACCAAATGAATTTAAATAGTGCAAGACTAAGAGGTTTTTTCTTTCCTTTTCTTTTTTCTGTTAAGTTTTATATGAGCAAAGTCACTGAATCCACAATGATGTTTGTACGGATAAATTATTGCATACATAAAGTCTGTTTTTTCTCTAGGCTGAATATCTGTCTTAATAAGATTAGATGATCATTTTATGATTTTATTCTTCACAAGATTCATCAATTTTAATGTGAGAGGAGTTGGGACTTGGGAGAAAGAAAAAAAAGGGCAATTAGGTAAATGGTTAGCATCTTAATTCATTAAGCCAGGTCTTCCATTAAGTGTTTAACCCATTAACAATAGTAAGTCAAAAAGAAAAAACACCCAAGTTTAATATCTTTAAAATTATTTTATAGCAGTGTACAATGAATTAAGCTCCAAAAAACAAACTGATAAAAGGGTAAAAAGAGGAGCAAGTTTGCATACACTTGGTCTTGTTTCTGGGTTTTTCCGCAGCATGCTCTTAACAAGCCCACGACTAGAAAACAACAAAAAAATAAAATGTCAGATAAATAAATCCTTTAAATTTTAAGTTTTTAGAAGCTCATAAATATATTTAAAAAAGAAAAAAGAAAAAAAGAAACTCACAATGCACCCGAGTACATGGTTGGAAGTGGGGCGACTATAGATTTGTTTATCTTGTTGATTAAAGCTTGCATATCCTGCTCAGAAATGAGATTTAAAACCAAACAATTAGTTATAATCCAGGGTATTTTAGACATTTGGTTACTAGTCAAACTTATGTTTAAAAGTAAGTGCTAAGTCAAAGTCAAACATTGCAATTTCACGGAATGAAGGGAGAAAGGAATAAGGAGTAAAAGTTCATTAAAACAAAAGATAGACTTACAAAAGCTTTGAAGGCAGGCTTGAAAGCCATCATTTCATATATACAACATCCTGCATGTAATGAGTGCATTATCTAGTTAGGATGGAATCAGGGAAGGAATAGAATGGTTCATTCCATAGGAATGTGATTCCTTCTATTTTGTTAATTTGTATACCTTAGTCAGAAGTGTTTTTGTTTATTCTATAGCCCATTTTTGTTTATGTAATTTTTCTAATCAAAATTATAATTGTATTTTAAAATATAACGAAAAAAATGTTATTTTTATTATAACTTATTTTGGTTTAATGAGTTTTTATTTATGTATAGAAAAACTCATTAACTATAATTAATTAATGATAATATATAGAATAGAGTTAAAACTATGTGTTGTATTTACATATGATATAAAAGGTTCATATGAAAATTCATTCCATTCCTATATGCCAGCCAAACATGATCATGGAATGTAATGACTCATTCCATTATCTTGCTTATTCCAACACTTGTCAATTCCATTCCTTTTTCATTTCATTTCATTCTATTCCATCCAACCAAACAGACCCTAAAAACTAAAATGAAAATGAATCCAATAAAAAAAATATGCGAATTACCTAAAGACCAGATATCTGACTTAGAACCATAAGGTATATCTGCAAGAAGCTCAGGACACATGTAGCTAGGAGTACCCACAACCTGAAATTAAAACACATGTGAGCAAAACTTGGCCTTTAGTAAAACAACCTTCAAATAGACCATTATAGCAATATACTTACAGAGGATGCAAGATCATCAGAAGTCAACATTTTAGCAAGACCAAAATCACCTGAAAATGACAAAAAAAACTAATGCTAATTAAAACTATGAAGTGCATGTGCAGGATTTCATGGTTTTAAAGACAAAACAGTCGACCATTACCAAGTCGGATTTCTTGATCTCTAGTTAAGAATATATTTGAACACTGAAATATAAATGGAATTATCAAGTTACAACATATTCTGATTTTCAAATAACTCCAGCAGAATATGTAGAAATAATTCAGAAAAATGTTTTAACCTTAACATCTCTATGGAGGATATGATTAACGTGCAAGTAATCAAGGGCCACTAGGAGTTGAACTAGCCATTTGCAGAGTTTCTGCATATTTAAACAAGATAACATGAAGCAAAAGTGTAATATATTATTAAACCATGTGTTTGATTTTCCTTTTCATGCAACTATAACTGTGTACAAACATTGGGTTCACCTCTTCAGGGAAATGAGTTCCATTGGCTCTTTTGATTGCTTCAGTCCTACATGAACAAATCATTGTAAACATCAACAACAATCTTATTAATAAAGTAATAAATTGATAAACAACATAGCTTACATGTCACCTCCTTCGCAATGAGCTATAATAATACACACATAACAACCCTGAAACACAGAAAGCTTCAGAATTCTAGATGGTTGTGAGGGCATAATGGCCATAAAAAATAATTTATAAGACTTCCCTTTCCATGATGTCTCATGGAAATTGCAAAATCTGTGTTTTGGCCTTTTTTTTTATGTTACGATTACCTATTTACCCTCATGATCATTACAATGGGAAATGATGATATTTATTTAGGTTCACACAAGATTCTTCTATTTATATATATTTGAGAAATAGTTGAATAGTTTCCTTAAACCATGTGTAGTAAGATGTTGCAATTTTCATGAGACTGAGAAGATTCATAATCCAATTGATATTACAAGAACCTATACCTTTTCTACCCATGAATCTTTGTATTCTACTATAAAAGGATTTTGTACTTTGGAAATAAGCTCCATCTGCACAAAAGAGAACCAGATAAGTTCCATAATTTGGATTATAGTGATGCTGTTTTCCAAAAGGTTAACCTCACATGCACCATTAGGACAACACATTATTATATGAATCATGTGTGTATTACTTATTAAATATATGAAAGGAATAGAAACCTCCAGAAGGGCAGATTTACGGGTTCTATCAGACTGTCTGGCAAGTCGGATTTTCTTCAAAACATACCTGAAAGTGTAGGGTTTTCATCAATCGAATTGACCTAGATCAATGCCATATATGTGAAAGATTTAAACAATAGACATAAAAGCCTCACATTTTCTTTTCACGTTTATGCCTCACAAGTAGAGCAGAAGCAAAGGAACCCTTCCCAATCTGCTCTAATATTTCGTAGTTCTCCATCTGATGAACCCCAACAGTCTCTTATATTCCAATCTGCTTTATTTGCATGAATTTCAGTCCTTGTTTGCAACCATTATAACATGCCTCAAAAGTGTCAAAATCAATTGTAAATGAGACCAATTTAGAGCATGTACGTACGTATCATGTCTAAATAATACATGTTTTCAAAAATATTACAAGCAAAAGTACTTTCAAAGCTGTTCTTATACAAATACAAATTCAGATTGCAACAAGTGACATGGGAACATAGAGTGGTTTAGTGACATTTTACTTGCAATAAATGAACACTACAACTAGAATATGACTCTTCTTGTTGTAGGTTCTTTATCAATACCAACCTTACATCCAATCTCATGACAGGGACTTGCCTTTAGAGTGATAATGATTTTTTATTAAAGTTGATGTAACAAAACTAAATATCGAAATGTAAGATTACCTATGGTTTTACTCAAGTTATCTTCGGATTCTTCAATCGCATAATCACTTTAAACATTTCAAATGCAAACACCCCCTAAATACGCCAATTTAATTAGGCACCCTCCTATGGAATGGCCTGTTTTCTTAATAAACTGTATGATTATCAATTTAAAACATAGTAATATGATTAAAAAAAAATCGACCGTTTCTCCTACCTCTTGATCTTACAATTGAAACATCAAATCAAAATATAATACTAATTCAATGAATTATCAGTAAAGTGATCGATGAACAACAAATTGAGAATCAATTAGAGAAAACCTAAAGCGCAATTATTAAAATTCACAGAATAAACCAGGATGATCGATCAATGTATGTAGCTTAGAGACCAAAATCAGGCGAAATGTAGAAAGAGAGATGCAAGGAGATAGTGTAGTACCTTGTATCGAAGATGAAGCAAAGTCATGAAAACCGGATTTCCATTAAAAAGAAGCAAACAGAGAAACTGTTTAAATTAACAAACAATTTTTTTACAGAAATGTACAGAGAAATGAAGAAACTGTTGTATATTGATTTGACTGAGCATTTGAATTAAAATAAGGATAACGGGTTGAAGGTGTCATAGACGGAGGGAACAAGAAGAAGAGAAGGGGGCGGCAAAAGAATTGAAAAGAAAGCAAAGCAAAAGCAAAAATAACGTGAATTTAAATACTAGAAATGGAATACGTGCTCTCAATGTTTCTTTTTGTGAAAGAGGCGATCAACTTTCATCACGGATTGTTTTAAAAACACTATTGGTTGGATACTCATTTTTGTCATTTATTAAATTCGTTAAATTATCTTTAAATGTCACAGATAATATAAATATTTTTTTATGTAAACTTATTGGTTATATATATATATATATATATATATATATATATATATATATATATATATATATATATATATATATATATATATATATATATATATATATCTGAATCCAAAACTCAAATCGTCTTTATAAGTCATTATGTAATTTAGATTTGCAAATATGAACATTGATTTTCAGAAAGAGCAAATATCATATTAGCGCATCGAACTTATTGTGTTTGTTTTAAAATATCACTCAACTTTTTTTGTGCATTACGGAAATGAACTCTCATTTTCCCGTTTTAAAATATCATTATGTGACACGACTTGACTTGACCAGAATGATCAAAATGTATGTCTTGACCTGACCACATAGAATGATCCTTCAACATCCCTTACACGTTCAACTGCAAATGGTTCCGATTGCCATCAGGGGTATCCGCCAAATGAAGATGGCCTCGATCTCTCCTAGCTTCTTTATATATATATATATATATATATATATATATATATATATATATATATATATATATATATATATATATATATATATATATATATTATGGAAATGATTCTTAGCAATAGTAAACTGACGGATTTTTTTAACAAAAATGGTCCCTCAACTATATTTGGGTATTTTGTGTCAATATCCAGATTTTGATAATATCTTTTTCGCTTTTAGGTTTTTACCACAAATCTTTGGTGTATTTAATACTTTTCGCCCTTAAATTCAAAAGTTTTATATTTTTGCGTTTTCATTAATTTTTTCTACTTTTTGGTTTTTGCCACAAAACTTTAGCGAGTTTGACACTTTTAGTCCTTATAGTCAAAAGTTTTACATTTTTGATGTTTTTGCCACAAATCTTTTATGAATTTGACATTTTTCGTCCTTGTACTAAAAACTTTTACATTTTGACATTAAAATAAAATCTCCTTTTGAATTTTGTCACAATATTTTCCTAACTTTGGCAACTTTAACATTATTGCCACAACATTTTTGAATTTTCGCCAGCAGTGTACATTCTTTTGGTTGTACACTTTTGAAATCTAATTTTAGGGTTGTCGACTTTCTCCCCTATTTGTGGTGATTTACAATTTCAGCACATATCTTTTAAAGTTTACCGATTTTTCCCAGATTACCCCAAAAGTTGCGTAGTCGCGACCTCTTTACTAGTTACAATAGTGGAGACTTGTCTGAATACGACCACTAACCAAGAAACCAGATTCATTGATCGATATTTCGTTACCCATCTTCATGTTAAACGGGTATTGCTCTTTGTCGTTCGCTTCATCGTTAATTATCTGCCAATTTCTACTTTGTTTAATCGGATCAACTGTTGAGATGAGTAATCAATTGCTCTTGTATATAATTGTTCCTTAATTCCATGGTTAACCCTATAATGATTTGAAGATTTTAGGTTTGATTGTTTTCGATTAAATTTTAACTATCTGATTTGTAGGATAGCTCCACTTTGACTTCAAATCTAGTACTTAGTTATGCAAAATTGATATCGATTTAGAAATTATATTAGTAACAGGCGGTGGATGTATTATTTCCAAATTATTCGTTTGATTTTTCTATAAATTTGTTCAGGAGATAATGGATTCAGGAGAATGTAAGCCTAGGTGGGTTATATGATCTTGCAGGTGACACCAAATGGTGGTTACACCGTCAACCTAAAGAAAATCGCACCTCTTTTTGGGAACCATCATGAGAAACCATGGAAATGGAAGACAAATATGAAAAAATCAAGGAATTTGAAGCAGAGAAAAAGAGTCAAGATGAACAGAGCAAGGTTGATCTTTTGGAAGCAACTTTCCATTCTCAAGCACAAGGGAAGCGGAAAAAGCTACACAAAAAGCAAACAATGAAAAAGAAGACATGATCAGTCGGTTTATGAAGCAAGCTTCACATCTATTTGCTTACAAGTAATGGTTTTGTATATTGCAACTCGAAGCGACTAGGTACAATAAGTATCATCAGCAAAGGGTTTGGTGTTCTGTTTTTTTTTCTTTTGGATATGGTGTTCACTATTTTTGGAGTGGCGTTAAAGAAGAGATGTATTTAAAGGGTACTAGTTCCGATTGATTGAAAGATTTGGGTATAAGAAACTGAAATGAGGCTACAATGAGATTAAAACTGGTTATAATGAGTTAAGTGATTTTTTAAACAGGTTAAACGAGAGTTCATTCCTTTAATGTACAAAAAAAAGTTGGATGACCTTTTAAAACAAACACGATAAGTTCAATGGGCTAATATGAAATTTTCCCTTTCATAAAAGAAACAATATCATTGGTTATAATAACATCATCAACATACAAAATAATTTTCCCTACTATAGAAAAACAAAAAAAAAAATATAAAGATTATAATTAGATAGACTTTTTAAACTAATTAAATAAAATACAATGTTGTATAGAAAAAAAAATAAAAGTAGTGTTGCTAGAAATAAGTAAATATATGATATTTGATTAAAAAAAACTACAACAGCAACAAAGTTGACTTCATTTTGACCTAGGTTTTCCAATTAAGGCACGTTGGGGGTGGGGGTGGGAGCAATCTCACTGGGAATAGGTATAGAATGGAGGATGATGGATGGGTTTGGCGAATTGGGTAGCGATTTCAGATGAACGAAGACGAAGTCAATCAAAATGGGGGCTATAAGAGTGAAACGAGTAGACCAATCCAAAATACCTAAATGTGTGATGCTGATAGAGTTGCTTCGTCTTTCTAATAAAAAAAATTCACTATCACTTGGATTCTAGAGCTTTATGGAAGTGGTGTATGTTGCATGGAAAAGTCGTTAACATGTATATAACACAAAAACAATTCAAGGCACGACGATGTTGGGTTTCATTTCATTCATTGGATTGTTGAATGAAATTGATTTTTCTAAAAAAAACTTTATGGATTGATCAGTTTCACCTGTTTGTATCGTTGGCAAGATTTAAACATGATAACCCTAACTCGACAGGGAAAGTGGAGGGTGCAAAGAATAATTCTAATTATAATTATAATCATGGGGCTGGTCCTTCATTTTATTCCAATGTAGTAAAAGGGGAGATGTTAAATACCATGCAATTTATCCCTCCTACACCTATGAAAAAGATAGTTCTTAAATATAAAGACTTGTTGGTGGAGGATGTTGGGTTTTAAGTATTATAACACTCCTATGGTGCACATACAATCCTAATGCTTTGGATCTTAGTTTTCTCTAGTTATACATGCAACATAAAAATATCCAAAACATGAAACCTATCTAGCATACAAATTTGGTACATGAATCATAAAACTAGTTAGAAGAATACCTCTTATTTGTAGCTTGTAGTTGGCTTTTCAAGAGCTTAGCACCTCAAGTGTGATGCCTCAAAGAAGTCACAAACACCATGAACAAATGGAGGACTTTGAGTAAGAGAGGCTAGAACCACCAAAATCAACTAGGGTTCTCTTAGAACCATTGGGGTTGTGAATTTGGAGCCAATGGGTTACTTTTATAATGTGGAATTCCTAGGGTTTCAACTTGTAAACCTTAATTCATTCCTTGGGCCTTTAATCCAATAATCCATATGATAAACCTTATGGACTAACACTTCATGGAATTTCACATAAACTTAGTCCATCACTAATCAATCATGGATCATTGGCCCAAACTATATGTATTACTGATTTACTTAATCAGTCTCCTTAATTTAATTAATCTCTTTTTATCACTAAATTAATTCAAAATTAATTCTTGACCAGTATTAATTAAATAATATGATTTCTCAATTAATATATTATACTTATAATATATTAATAAATCACAAATAATCTCTTTCTCAAATATCCATTCTGTCAAATTATTCTGGTGAAGGCAACCCGAAATGGACTATGCTACTCTCGGGTCAAGTACATAACAATTATAGTTATGGGCTTAGATACCTAATCCAACAGTATCCCACTTGGATAAGTCTAATAACTATAACTGTAAGTACGACTTCAAAACCCGACTAGCAATCGTAGCTCTCAAAAATTGTTGTCGAACTCTGACCTAGTCAATAATGCATCCATTAGATAAGGGATCATATATTCCTCCATTCCACAAGATATCGTATGAACTGAGACATGGATTATAATCATTCTCTCTGTTCATATGTTGTTTTCTTATTTTGATTTATGACGACCGACTAATTGAACAAATCAAAACATTCCATGCTTGGCCAAGCGCTTAGGGTTGTCATCACTAAATCATCGAGGGGCCCAATGATATCGCTTTTATCCCTCTTAGGGTAAAGTAATGGATAAACTTCGACTCATATGCTTGCTCTACTTACTTATCAAATCACACACAACAATACATTTTATAACACCAAGTTACTGGTGCATTTATATATCATCAATGTGCAACCAACTTGTAAACTGCAATTGTATGTCTCCGTTTCAAGAATATAAGATATTATTGTCTCACTAATCACTCGTGAGAAAATCTATGAAGTGATTTAGATGAGTGTGGGTTTAATCCAATACTCAAATCTTATTACAGGAGTACTCATGAACACTGCAACAAACTTGTGTTATGTCTAAACACTTTAGACAATCTACAATCAGATTCATGACAGTCTTGCCTCAATACCTACTTCCAAACTATGGTCGAGTGTGGATGGTTTGAATAATCTTATTATTTGGAAATTCAAAACATGCGAAGTGAAACACAATAATAATCGAATTCAATATGGTCTCAAAACTTTTGAATATAAATAAAACACCTTTTATTTAATCACCATATTGATTACACATTATTCATTGTATACTGTGTCGATTAATCAACTTAATACTTAAATTAAAACAATAGTTATCCCATGCTCCAAGTATGTACACTACGTTTACCTATGTTCCTTACTTTGTGAAATAGATCAATTCAAAACACTTCAATGATGCTCATTTCACAATTCCAAATTCTTAGTGTAAGAACACCTAATTCTTACTACTATCATGCAATGATCCTTTTGTAATGTCGAGGTACAAAAGTCATAGAGACTTTGCCAACGATATTACAAAGTATTCCTTTGGAGATTGTCACAAGAACAATTCCATGGAACTAAAGTCTCAAATTCAAGGTACATTCCTTTGAACATCCTTCTTGCATAAATATATTCTTAATATCCATCTCCCATTTTGGAAACATTTCCATAAATTCCATATGACAACTCATTATAAATAGAATCTTGTCTATTCATAGTAATGTCAATATGGTACATCCATTAGTATACTTTCAATCGTCCTTAAGCAACCAATCCTTAGCGAACCTTAGATTGTACTTGACAGTTGTTTAACCACTTTAGACATATTCGGTTCTAGTCTTTTTTCCCTCTTAATGCACTAGGCATTTGGAAAGTTAGAACACGAGAATATTATAGCATATGCAATCGATCCTATATGGGATACGATCCATAATGTCTTACATATAAACATGATACTTGACTAGTCTTTTGCTATAATATTTCCATATATAGAATTTCCAATGTTGAAATATTTCAACATGGTATATATATATATATATATATATATATATATATATATATATATATATATATCCATGACTAAGTTTGATTAATACTTCAATCTAAACTTTTAGATTCTAAATAAAGTATAAGTATCCTTTCCCTTGTTATAGGGAAACAACTTTTCAAAATTTGCAATTTTGCAAATTAGAACTTTGTTTCCTATAAATAGTATTGCTAACTTGCAACACTACACATAATGATCATGCTCCCACTATCATGATAATTATATTCTTACAAGCATAACACTTATGCTCTCACTAGCTCTGACATATACTCCAGAAACAACTGGACCTTTTAGAAATCAATATTTATTGACTTTCATACCAAAGTTTAGATTTATGATATGAGATGCTTAGATAAGACTTTATCTAGGCTACTAAAACTCATACACCTTTCCTTAGATAGCTCATATGTGTGTCTAAACTATTTCAGACTTTTGCCATTTCTCACAATTCAAACTATGAAGAGGGATGTCGTAATCATAATCGAATTTGAGAACGCAATTAACACAACTGCTATCTCCTTAAAATCTACTTAGTGAAAGCGTTTCCTCATAATCATTTTCATGAATTGGAGAGAAACCTTATGTCATTTAGATTTTATGGTGTATGTGTTCCTATCCATGTGAAACTGTCATTTCCAATCGTTATCATTAGATAAGGTCTATGGCAGATTGAAACTCATATGGACTAAACTTGTTCAATCTTAATTTCTTGCCACTTGGCAGCACAAGGGCCTACCATGTCTTCCAAGTTATTGAGAGATCACCCTTACTGATCAATGAACTTTCACTGATCAAGGTGCTTTACCTTATGCAAACAATTAATAACTCATAGAACTCACATGCATGGTCAACTTTAATTGGAATAGGCACAGAAATAAGAATATGTAAACACGATAGGTTACAAACCTCAAGTCATGTGCTAGTGATAAACAATATGTTTACTCTTGATTAGTTCTTGAAAATTTCAAGATCTTTAAGACTCCTACTGACCTCTTGACATATAATATTCTCTTGTCAAGAATCATTCCTTGACAATAAAATATTCAAGAGTTAGTGCGTGATCTTATCAAGAAAAACACTTCATTTAATTTGCTATTAGTTGGTCTTTGTTTTATCCAAAACATCACAACTACCAATTCCAAATGTGCAAGAGCAAGAAAAATTTTCTACTCCACATTTCATGATGTGTTACAAACCTTCTTAGGACATGTCACTCAAGACACAATCTTGGAGTATGACTCTAAGACTTGATTTTGGAACGAAGTATGATTTATCTTCTTGATTTAACCATTTCAACAATTCATGATTCCTCTTCTTAGCCATACAAGTGCACTAAGGTGTTCTTAGAGGATCAATTGAGATATGGTCCTATAATCATTAAGATGATCATAAAACACGATACTAAAGTACTATCCTTTCCTTTCAGATTGGAGAAACTTTTATCTTTCTGCCTAATTGATTCTTTTTATTCGTTCTGCTATACATTGAAACTTTTTCAATGATTTAGAATTATACTTAATCTTGTAAGCATAATCATATTCACTAAGCTTTTAGTAAATCATGACGTAGTCTTATCGTTCTTTGTGGTGGACCTAATCAGTGCACAACAATGTGTACTAGATCCCCTAGTCTTTCACTTGACTCTCCTCTGTATGTGAATAAGGAATTAGTCTTAAATTCCCAAAGATGAAAATTCTCATTCATCACACAATACTAGTTGCATGATTCCAAATTTGTGTCCAATTGAAACTTAGGTGATGAGAATATTTCCTTATTTGGTAAATTTCTGATACTACCACAAACGAAAGAATCAATTCCATATTGCTAAAAAATAGAAACATACAAACATCAATTTTCACAAATGTCGTTGCAAGTAAATATAAAATAAGATAAATTTCAAAATTTTTCTTTATTTATAAAATGCAGAAAACTTGTCCTTACAATGTAAATACACATGAAAACTATGTTGCTACATATTTCTAAGCAATCTATTATAACTCTTAAGTAGCAGCTCACAATTCTGATCAACGAATCATGCGATCAAAATTCATCTCTTCGCGATCAGACTCAACTTGTTCTTTCTTTAAGCTTCCTTTCTCTTCTTCGATCCGTCAAAACATCAAAATGGAATTACATTGCATCATGTATTGAGAATCTAGAAATAGAAACTTAATAGAGTTAGATAGTGGACTTACCTGAAGCAGAGTCAAACACTTTGACTTTACCATCATTGTGGTCTCTCAGGTAAATACGGCAGCTTCGCATCCAATATCCCTTCTCTTGGCAATAGAAGCAAATAGATTCTTTTGGAATGGCACACAGGACAATCTCAGACTTAGTCTTTCCCTTTCCATTGGGAAGAATTTTCTGGACTTCCAATGTTTCCATTGTCAATGTCCATGGAAGTTTGGGAAACAGATCTTCCAATAAAATGTGCTTGACTATTGCGCCAAATCATTGCTGATTCAGCAACCATTATCAAATATGTAAGCTCAATAAGGGTCACGTCGTGATCTGTCATATAGTAGTTTTAAAAAACCGACTATACAACTCGGGGAGTAACTGAAGAACCAAGTCAACAACCAACTTCCTCGGGAAAATGACACCTAACATTCCTAGCATGTCAATATGCAACTTCAACTCCAAGATGTGAGCACATACAAACTTTCCGTCTTCGTGTTTGCTTGTTAATAGGGTTTGAGTGACCTTGAACTTTTCAAGTCGACGAACATGTGGGCCAGGGAGAATTATTAGAGGAGGTGGATGAAATGAAGTATTAAGGCTAGCACCCGACACGATCTATTATAATTCGGAAGAGAGATGATGTAATCCAGTTATAAAATATTTGAAGGTATGTAAATGACGACTTACCAATTCCACCTCAAAAACGAGATTTTATACGAATTAGGTTTTAAATGAAATTTCTAGATCTTTTGAGATTCATTGAACTTTTCGATGGCATGTTTAATCTCGATTATGCCCTTCAAGTTTGTGACTGGGATACCGAGGATCACAAACAAGGTGTGAATAACCATGCAAATTTGCTTGGTACTCTCGAAGTCATTTATCACCTAATCAATGTGTCGCTTAACCACACATGCTCCATTGATCTATGATAAACATCAAGCTACCCTTTGCCACCCTTACTAGTCTAAGTTAGTGTGTCGTTTAACCACACACACTCCACTAACAACTTGGCAAAGTGCAAAGTGCAATTTCATGGATTAGCATCAAGTTCACATTTTTCTTAAAGTAACCAAGATTGGGAATTTATAAAAGGTTTAGTTACTTTATATTTTATTATACTTTTAATAAGGATTTAAATATCCTGTCAATTCCGTTCGGCTAACGATCCTCTACTGGTCAAAGGTGTGATGGGTAAGAGTGGATACCCAATGATGGTCATTTTACAGGCCGCTTCCTTAAACACCCCTTATATAACAACTTCCTAAATGAGGCCTATTAACGGTAAGACTGGCCTTTTTACTTATATATATATATATATATATATATATATATATATATATATATATATATATATATATATATATATATATATATATATTAAACCTTTAATTTTATATAGTATAAGGGTGTATTTTACACTTTTAAAATACTAGGTGGTTTAATCTATTAATAAATTATACTCTTAAATTAAATAACTTTAAACCATAGGGAAAATGACTTACGACCCCAACGAAGTTTTCAAACCGTTCAAAAAACCCCAATCATGTTTTGTCTGTTCAAAAAAACCCAACAAACTTAACATCTTGTCTAAAAAGTCTAACTAAGTTATACTTTCTGAAAGTCAATTAAGAGAAACGGATGACGTGGCTTATTAGCGTATCGGGAAAATGACTTGTTAGACCAACGAAGTTTCCAAAACGTTTAAAAAACTCCAATCATTTTTAACTGTTCAAAAAAAACCCAACAAACTTAAACAAAACAAAGTTGGGATTTTTTGAACGATTTAGAACTTTGTTGGACTTTTTAGACAAAATGTTAAGTTCGTTGGGTTTTTATGAACAGACAAAACATGATTGGGGTTTTTTGAATTGTTTGGAAACTTCATTGGGCCTTTAAGTCATTTTCCTTTAAACCATATGATTATGTATTTATTAACCTTCTCTTTTAATTAAACATTTAATCAATTTAATAAAATCCATAGGAGTAATTTGAACTATTCAAAAACTTCAAGGTTCTAAAAATAAAAAATAAAAACTAAAGCTATTTAATTAATTTTTAAGTTATGAACCCAATAGTTGCACCTTTTGAAACCTTTCAATTAACATATGTTTTAGAATTCAATATTTCAAATTAACACTTTTTAATTAAACTTTTCAAATTCCAAAACTTGAGGGTAAGTTTTGAAACTCTTCAAAACTTTTGGATTCCATAACTTTTGGAGTTAATGTATAAGGAATGAGACTTTCCAAGTGCCATAACTTGAGGACAAATTATGAAACTCTTCAAGACCTTTGCAAGTCTATAACTTAAAGAGTTTAAAGTTTCTTGAATGAGATTTTTCATAATTCATAATTTGAGGACAAGTTATGAATCTTTTCATCAAACACTTAGATCAAAATACAAACTAATACAATTACCATATAACTTATCATTTCCCAATTTGACCTAATTTAAATCTTATTGCAAGACAATTCTAATCAAACGATACAAATAATCAAATTATCATATAATCAAAACATTATCTTAAAATTTGATAATTGTCTTTTTTTAATTTTGGATGCTGGAAATCATTACCTTATCACAAAACAAATTTTTAATAGTCAAAACAATTTGTGGTAATGATTCTAATCCAAAACTTGGTCAAAAAATCGTCCACTAAACAGTCACCATGTCATGGTAACTTTGACCACGTCGTGGTGATCATGCAGATTCCAAAAAAAACAATTTTTCTTGCTTTGAACAATTAACCAATGCATAAATATAACAGAAAACACAAATGTCTTTGATACCACTGTTGGATTTTAAGTACTATAACACTCTTATGGTGCACATACAACCCTAATGTGTTGGATCTAAGTTTTCTCTAGTTATACATGCAACAAAAAATATCCAAAGCATGAAACCTATCTAGCATACAAATTTGGTACATGAATAATAAAACTAGTTAGAAGTAAAATGTAGTTTAGTTCACATAAAACCATGAAAAATATGTTTTCTCTATACTGAAATAGTATTATGTTCTTGTACTAGTATGCAACTCATATATTTGTAACTGGCTGGTATAACCAATCATACATGTAAAATATTGTGTTATATTTTTATAATTAAATAAAAGTATGTGAAGTTTTACTTATTCATGCACTAATAATTGTGTTCAATACTAAATTATGAGTTATTATAACCATGCTTGATGACCTAAGATGGCTTGAACATGACGTTCTTCAGGCATCGCAATCAGTACGACATTTGCCACCACAGGTCTGCCAACCTAGCTGTTGCAAGCAGTTCTAGTGCGGGATTGTGAGTCCTGTATAGATCTATACACAAGTGTCATGCTCTCCCGCAAGGAGACTCCGATTATAATTTCAGGACTTGGTGGGTACTTAGAAAAGTACATGAAAGTTGTCTCACAAATGCCATATTGATGATTACGCGTAAAATAATGAAAAGTTACATTGTAATAAATACAATGTAAGTAAGTTTCATAAACTATATTTAATATAGTTTATATATTTCTTTTCGGTAAGATACTTTGTTTTCTGTAATGTAGTCTATTTGTTTTCTGTTATCTAAACCTTGAAATCAGTGAATAAGTTGCATAAACTATACATATTATAGTTTATATGTCTGTTTTACTGTAATGAAAATCTTTGTTAAATTTTATAAGAATCTGTAATACTATTATTCCATGAAATCCATTGTTTGTACTCAAAAAGTACTAAACAATTTGAAAACCATTTTATATTTATATAAATATAATTATTATATAATTCTGATTAACTAGATATTCGAATAAATAACTTTACCCCAAGCTTAGAACCAAACAAGGAACAAGTAATGTGGTCAAATTACATATTCTAAATCTTTTGAATCCTAATTATATAATTTATACATATATAAATATTTATAATTTTAATAATGATAACAATTCAAAAACATTAAAAACATTTTAGATATTAACACAATTTTTATTATGTTTCACTTGTATTCCCCCTCCCCTAAAATAGTTAAAAATCATAAAAATATAGGGGTATGAACTCACCTTAAGTGAGTGATTCGTTTGAATGTTCGATATAGGATGTTATTTCCACAAGTGAAGCCCCGTAGCAAAAACGAGTCCTAATTAGCATTTTATGTAATATAAATGTATACATTTAGTGTGTGTGTGTATATATGTATATATATATATATATATATACATAACAATGATAAGGAATTGGACTAATTTGTAAGTTTAACTTACAAATAAGAGTGTTAGAAGCAAAATGGAAGGCTGCTATGAGTTTACGAATAGCCCCAAGAGTTCACGGCCTAAGAAGATCTTGATGTTCTTAGGTTTATGGTTGTGTGTTCTTGATGAAATGAAGGAGATTTAAGGGTTTAAGCCCCAAAGATATGAAGATTGGAAGGTGATTTCTTGATAAAGTGAAGAACACTTGGTGTTCTTGGCAAGATCCTAAGGCGATTCAAAGGGTGAAGGATAATAGTTGAGAGAGAAAAGGTGTTCACGGTTGGAGTTTTTGAGAGGAAAGTGTATGTTGTCGGATAGAAAGTGTATAAATGAAGGAAATACCGGACTTCTTTTTATATATAGGAGCGAGTTCTTGGCTATAAACACAGCCTGAGGCTTCATTTGCGGCTGGGAACTCAAACCGAGGTGAGAGTTATCGGTTGTGAACTCATCCCGAGAAGATAAGGTTTAGTTCCTGAAGAGATGTACTTTCTAGAAACTGCCTCGCAGGTTTATGGTTAGATGGTTTGCGGTCCGAGGAGTGGTTCTCGGCTGTGAACCGAGGTTTACGGCTGCAAACCTCGTTTGCGGCTGCGAACCATTTGCGATCCGAAGAGTTTACAGTCCTTGCGAGGCTTCTCGGTTTTAACATGTTATCACTTCTTAAACACACAACTCTTAAAAAATTATACACCCATAGATTATTAATCTAACTTAATAATATAAGTAAAGCAATAGGTTTGACTTTTCATTGACATCCTTGACTTTCATTGACCACGATTGACTTTTAAAAGACTGAAAATAACGGGATGTTATACCTCATGTGTCTTAAGCTGTCTAGAGGCATAGGATATGACCTTTCCTCGCTGCATAAGAACACAACCTAGCCCTTGGTTAGACGCATCACAATATACTACGAAGTCTTCTATCCTTTCTGTAAGAGAGAAGATATGTGCACTGCACAGGGCTTGCTTCAGTGTTTGGAACGTTGTTTCTTGTTTCTCTCCCCAGCTAAAAGTTACACCCTTTTGTTTCAGGGTGGTGAGTGGCTTAGCAACTCGAGAGAAATTCTTAATGAATCTGCGATAGTAGCCAGCAAGGCCTAAGAATTAACGGATTTCTATAGGCATTTTGGATGCTGACCAGTTCTCGATTGATTTTATTTTGGAAGGGTCCACGTGTATTCCCTCTTCATTGACCACATGACCTAGGAAATCTACTTTCCTAATCCAAAATTCCCACTTTGAGAACTTCGCATATAGCTTCTCTGCTCTTAATGTTTGAAAGACTTTTCGGATATGTTGGCTATGCTCCTCCTTACTTCGTGAGTAGATAAGGATATAATCTATGAAGACTATCACGAATTTCTCCAGGTAAGGACGACACACTCTGTTCATCAAGTCCATGAACACTGCAGGTGCAATTGTTAATCCGAAAGGCATCACTACAAACTCATAGTGACCATAACGAGTTCAGAATGTTGTTTTGGGAACATCGTCCTCTAGAACTCGTAGCTGGTGATACCCGGATCTTAAGTCAGTATTTGAAAAGAAACTTTCACCTTGTAGTTGGTCGAATAGATCATCAATACGAGGTAGAGGGTATCGTTTCTTGATGGTAAGTTTATTTAGCTTGCGATAGTCTATGCACACGTGGAAAGATCGATCCTTCTTCTTCACGAACAAGACTGGTGCTCCCCAAGGTGAGAAGCTTGGTCTAATGAAACCTTTGATAAGAAGTTCGTTCAATTGGTTGGATAGTTCCTGCATTTTTGTTGGTGCAAGACGATAAGGTGGTTTGGCTACGAGGGTAGCTCCAGGGATTAAGTCGATTCTGAATTTGACTTGTTGTTTCTGGTGGGACTCCTGAAAGATCATCGGGGGAATTTTTGGGGAAATTATAGACTTCAGTAATGCTCTTGAAGTCCTTTACTTCTTGTTTCATGTCTACCACATGAGCTAGAAAAGCATAGTACTCCGTACGAAGATACTTTTACGCCTTGATACAAAAAAAGATTTATAGTTTTGCGCTGGATTTGTTTCCATAAATGATAAGGGTTTCGTTAATGGATAGGTTAAGGTGAATGGCTTTCTCGTAACATAGGATGTCGGCACGATTAGGACTTAGCCAACCCATACCAATGATGACGTCAAAACTTTTTATGGATACCGACATCAGATCGATTGGGAAGGAATAAATAATATATGTAACACAAAGTAGTAGAGTTCATAAACCTAACACTACATGGAAAATTCATAACAAAGGCTACAAACACAACTATTTGGTGAATTCGTCATCAAATGCGACTAAGTTTATACCCATCTAAACACAAAATTTTAACGAAATGAACTTGGAAATTTAACCTGACTATTCATGTAACTTATTATTAATTGATAATATTTGTTATAGTAATTTGAATTTTTCTAGTTCAAATTAAATATTTATACATACTTTATACCTTACTTTTTATTAAAAACACGTCATTTTTATAAAAATCCAACTCTTTTATAAAAATGACTAGTTTTTATAAAAGGTTTGGCTAGTTTGAAATTTAGTGTTATGAACCCAAAAATAAGACAACTAAGTCCCCTTCTTCCCAAAAATTCCAATCCTTCACCCTTACCCATGCACACCCCACCCTTACCACCCTACCCATCCCACCCACCTTCCCCTCTCTCTTTTAGGGTTCGGCCGAGAGCACCTCACACACCACCATCTTCATCATTTTCAGCTTCCTCTCCAAGATTAAGCTCTCATCTTCTGACCCAAATTCATCCAAGTGTTCTTGGACTTATGGTAAGTACTTCCTTCATCTTATATTGATTATACACACAATATCATGTGTTACTATTCATAGGATCTTCAAATCTTCAAAGTGCTCTTGACTTGAAACTTTCCATATACAACCTTCCATTCATCAAGAAAACACATGTAAAGTGAGTTCATACCCCTTCATTTTCAAGATTTCTATGTTTTCTGGGGGAGAATACAAGTAAAATTGTATAAATATACAAAATGTTATGAATGCTTACTTACATGTTGTGTAAAAGTGCTAAATACATGAAATAATGTTATGTAATGCCTGCTCCATGTATCATTTGATTTTTAAGTTTTAGGGTTTTGTATTAGGAATCAATGAGTTGGGGAGCCCAAATCGACGAGTAGAGATCGATTTTGGAATCGGGACTTAGGGTCTACTCGATGAGTTGGAAGGCCCTAACTCGACGAATAGACACTGCAAAGGAAAACCCTAATTTTCAGGGGGTTTTACTCTATTTAAGGAACTTATGGGTCATTTGTGGCCTCCCTCATCTTCCTATTTGTTTAGAGAGAAACCCTAGTCGCACTTTAGTGCCTTCTTGAGTGTGTGTGATATTTGGAGAGTGAATCTTGTGCTTTTTGGAAGGAAACTTGGAGGTTGAAGAGATTGAAGTGAGGAGAGGGATTTAGATCCGGCATCTACCTGGTGTTAGCATCTATTTGGAGGTAAAAAGTTGCTACCTTGATCTCTATTTTCTTAGATCTCATCTTATGGAAGAATATGGTCACTTTTGGTGCAAAACGGTGTCATACTCGGATTTGGACTTATCATGAGGATATGGTTCCAGATATGGACACCTTGAGGTCTTCGTAGACATAAATTTTCTCCCTTCACCTAGTCTGGCTCTTTTCCATGTTCTAAACATTGTATGAACCCTAGTTTTAGTGTTTTAGCCATTTGAGGCCATACATTCACGTAAAGTTTGCAACTTTACGTGGTATTTCGATCTTAAGGGACTGGATCTGGAGTTAAGAGATTTGGATTCGATTGGAAGGATGGATTATGTTGAGGAAAGGGAAAACTCGTCGAGTTGCCCTGGCGACTCGATGAGTTGGATTGGGTTTCCCCGCCTTCTGGATGTTGAGTGAACTCGCTGAGTTGATGAGACAACTCGACGAGTTGGCTAGGGTTTTTCTCGGTTTTCTGGACTCTGAAGGAACTCGACGCGTATCTAGATGCACTCGACGAGTTGGGGTCAATATGAATTGTTGACCTTGACTGTTGACTTGGACTTTAACCAGGGTTGACTATGTTTGACCTAGAGGGTATTTATGGTATTTCAGGATTTTAACGAGTTAATCACATGATGGTTATAGGCAGGTGAGTAAGAGATGCGCGTTGGGACTTATCTGATCTTATCTTATCAGTTCAACATTTTCAGAAGGTGAGTCTCCTGAGTATACCAATAGGTCTAAGGCACCAAGGCCGACCCATTATTGTTATGAGATATGACTAGTTGGTTATGGGATATGTGGTATGCTAGTTATTTGTGATACTCACATGAAAGACCTCGGGGGGTTCCCGAGATACATATGTGTAAGACCTTGGAGGTTTTCCATGGCATCCTAATATATTTGCATGTGTGGCTTGTATGTTATTTCTTGGTAGTAAAGACCGTGTGGGGGTTTCCACGGAAGGAAGACCATGTGGGGGTTCCTATGTTAGGAAGACCATGTGGGGGTTCCCGTGGCAGGTAGTTAAGACCATGTGAGGGTTCCAGTGGCACTAGGTGTAAGACCTTGGAGGGTTTCCATGGTATCCTTATATGTTGTATGCATGGCTTATGTGGTTTATGTAGTTTTTATAGTTGATATGGTATATGTGATTATGTGGACTGTATGGGTTATGCTTTAGGAAACTCACTAAGCATTAGCTTACAATTTATGGATTTGTTTCAGGTACATCTGAGCCTAATAACAAGAGCAAGGCTTGATAGCACGACATGCACTCTTCGGCAATTGATTTGATGGGAGACTCTGATATTTGAAATAAATTGTTGATGTTATGGATTCTGAAAACGATTGTCATTGAGATTTCATATTTTATGAGAATGTCTTGGTTAATTAAAAATAAAAAAATTATTTGAAAATTTGGATCGTTACATGTTATTACCAAGTTTTATGAACATTTAGATGTAAAAGTTTATTTAAAGTACAAAACTATGAAAAACAAGTATAAACATGCTAGATGTTCTTATGAAAAAGTCAATAACACAAAACTATAAAAACTAGGGTTTTTATGAGCACAATATGATTATTCTAGCAAAAATAGTTATAACCAAGTTATTACATCATTTTTGTGAGATCTAAACCAAAATATGTTATTTTGGATATATGTCTTGAAACTAGTCAAAAATACTAAGGTTTTAATATTACTAAAAGAAAACTTCAAAATCTATCATTTTATGCAAAAATGGATTTTTTTTTCTAGCAAAATGGTCATAACTAGGTTATGGCACCATTTTTGTGGGGTTTGACCATAAATATGTTGTTTAAAACATATAAAGTTAACTTGAACTAAAAATCACAAAAATGTAAAAATAAATTTTACGTAACTATATTTCACTATTTGCTGTTTGTGACTTTAAAAATCAAAAACTAGAAAAATTGACATTTTCATACTAAAGACCCATTTATTTGTGTTAGATGTAAAATACTTGTTATGTATGAATATCTAAGCATACTAGCCTCTCTCTCTCTCTCTCTCTCTCTATATATATATATATATATATATATATATATATATATATATATATATATAGGTACAAAAATCAAATATTATAATAAACTATATAAGTATAGTTTATGGATCATTAACACTATTTTAACATGCTGAGCAAAGTGGATAATATTATATATTATATATTATATATTATATATATATATATATATATATATATATATATATATAATTATTTCATACTATTTTATTATCATGGAAAAGTGATAATTGCACATACAAAGGTTCATCGTACCTATTAGTGTACCTACAAAAGTCGTGTATTATAACCAGAATCTCCCATAAGAGAGCGTGATACTTGTGTATAGATCTATACGGATATGACAATCTCACACTTAAGCTGCTTGCAACAGCTAGACCGACAGGTCTGGGGTGACAAATTTCTAACATTCAGACGCCTGAAGAACGTCGTAACAAGCCATCTATGTCGTTAACACGATTATAATAACTCACATGGGGAAACAACGATACATTTAGTTTTGCGGGGACAAATACATTCAAACTTTTTTATATAAAATAAAACTGCATATCACTATTTTAAGTATGGAAATACTTGTACATTTCGGTCTTAAGATTTTAAGACTACAATTCATTTAAAGGAAAATATTGGATTTTTTGGAAACAAACACTATCATTTTAAAAGGAAAGGCTTTTGTTGACACTTTTTCCTAACTACTTGTATTCTTAGGAATCACTAAAACAGGTAACTACAAGCTTTAGAGGATGGGAGGCTTTGGCGTCAGAAAAATCTTTTTATCATCATCTTGTAATTGATTTTGAAAATGTAACTCTTACTACAATGTAACTTTTTCAATTATATTTATGATGGTTGTGTTTGCTTTGATTTCTATTATTCATTATGTTATGATACAATATATAAAAGTCATCCACCCCAGATGTTTCTGCTATCCTGGTTTGGGAGTGTGACGATATTGGACCTGTTCAGACTGTTTCTATCAAGCAAGTTCACTCTTATTATATTTTATATGTCAAATTTTTATTTTTAGAAGAAAAAAAAATAGAGAAAGGTTTCAACTTTTTATTTATATATGGTGTTTTTCTCTAGATTCAAGTTGTATATTATGCTATTAAGCAAGATGATTGAATAAGATACTTTACAACAACACTGATCATGTGGTATTGTTCATATGATCAAGCATTTGGAAACGAGAATGGTTGTGTAATTCATTGATTAGCATATTAGGTTGTGACATCACATCAATCACATGGTGAAACTATATTGTTCTTTTAATGTAGAGAAACTACTTCGTAAGTCCCTATTCTATTTTTCATTTGAAAACTTTAATTTAAATTACATTTTTAGTCCCTCGGTATAGTTGATTTTTGCAAGTTTTGTCCCAAAAAGTTTCTCTTGCAACTTTTGGTTCTTATTCGAGGTTCTGATAATGTTTTTGGTCCCAACTCCAAATAAAATAATTTTTTTTGGTCCTTGAATGTAGTTAATATAATGCAATTTTTGTCCCAAAAAAATTTCTCCTACATTTTTAGTCCCTTTTTGAGATTTTTGTAATGTATTTCATCCCATGTCCAAGTAAAATGACCATTTTTGCTCCCCAACTAGAGTTGATATTTTTAATTTTGGTCCCCAAAAGTTTCCCTTTTTCCATTTTGGTCATTTTTCCATGAATATAGATGATTTTTGTAGCTTTGGTGAACTAAAAAAAACATTTCGTAGGTAAATCCTTTTGCTTACAAAAGACTTTTATAATGATGTCTTGATGCATTTTGATACAT
The DNA here is from genome assembly GCF_052625555.1 of Lactuca saligna. NCBI lineage: Eukaryota > Viridiplantae > Streptophyta > Magnoliopsida > Asterales > Asteraceae > Lactuca > Lactuca saligna. The sequence continues at coordinate 69,520,063 of NC_136424.1, read as the reverse complement.
TGAAAGCGCTTCAATATGGATTAGGGAATGCTTTTATTATTGTGATGGATAAGTCAACTAGAAGTAAATGACTTTTGATGATTATGGAAAGGATGAAAGTTGGGAATGAAAAATTAGAGGAGATTGATATGCTTCAAGAAGTGACTAAGCAGATTAAAGGGCATATAATTTGGGCAGTTGAAGCGCTTATTATCCATTTTAGGCCTGAGATGAAGACAAGGATCATGAAGTGTCCGGATAGATAGTTACTCCAAGCATCTGACTAAAATCGGGTTTGTAAATTGTATAAAATAGTAATATACTTTATTTATTTTTTTAATTTTTACTAATTTAAATTGTAAGTACATTGTTAGATTGCCCAAGTCAATGGAGAGAGTAAAGTATCTTGTTATTGTACTTATATGTTGTTCACCTTGTAATATATAAAAGGACTAAATAGATGAAATAGGAATGTGTTTCATTCATTTCTAAGAAAAAGAAGATCAGATCAAAGAAAAGATGAAAATTTTAATCGAAAATCTCATTTATCACCATGAAACCACCACACACAAACTAATATAACAAATAAACTAATCAAAGCATATAAAGAAACACACCAAAAGATTCAAGACGATACATAAGCAGAGGAACTCACTTCCACTTTTTTTTTTTAACGTTATCCATGTATTTCACATCTTTTATAACGCCTCATTTCTAGTAAGATTTTATTCCAAGCATCACATTTTTCCTGGAGAATTCATCGAGTTGGAAGCCCCAACTCGACGTGTTGAAGTTATTCTTGGCCGCAAATTTTCATGAGGCAACTCGACGAGTTGAGGAGTCTCAACTCGGCGAGTTGACAACTCTGGAGGAAACTCTAATTTTAGGGTTTTTCACCCCATTTAAACACCTTAAGTCCCAAGTGTTAGCCTCATCTCTAGCCTCCAAATTCCGTAACCCTAATCTTGAAACCCTAAAGCCTTTTTGAGTGTTGTGAACCCTTTGAGAGTGTATTTTGGTGTATTTGAAGCCATTGGAAGAAGGAGAAGGTTGGTGCAAGGTGTTGATTCAAGTTGGAGCCTTCAAGATCTTGATTCTTTACTTCATTTCCAACATATGTCTGGTATAAAGTTCTATCCTTACTTAATATTTGATTAGATATCTTTTTTTGGGTTAGTTTTGAGGCTTTTAGCCATGTTTGGGTGATTGGTGGGGTTGAAGGTCGTCCCACGTGCTATCTTTCTAGATCTATGGTCTTCTTGAGCTCTTTTGGCATAAAGGTGCCAACTTTATGGTCTTAAGAGCTCCATGCATGCATTAAGTCCATCTGATGGCTTCTTTTGATCATTTGAACCTCTTCTAAGCGTACTTAAGCAAAAAGTTGGAAACTTTACGAGTGTTAGCAGCCTTTAAGGACTAGATTTGTATTATGGAGCTTTGTCTTGATGAATACGTGCTTATTGTTTTATCCTTAACCTTTTAAGCTAAGGGTTTGGCTTCTTTGCCCATTAGGATGGTTCTTAAGGGTAAAGTTGGAAAATTTACCCTTTTAATCGATATTCTAGCCTAGATCTGAGTGGTGGACCTTTTATTTTCAAGAATGGTGACTTAATGGATTAAGAGGTGTGTCTCCTAAAGAACTCGGTGAGTTCATAGGTGAACTCGGCAAGTAGGATCAAATTTTCTCGAATCTACTGGCTAAAGGGGAAACTCGGCGAGTTGGACCGGTTTTTTGCGATTCTGTTGATTAATGAGGGAACTCGATGATTTGAATAGCAACTCGGCGAGTTGAGTCAACTCGGAGCGTTGACTTTGATTTTGACTTTGACAAAGTTTGAACTTTAAGGGTTTTCTGAAATATTGATCGATATGTAAGGGATTTTTTATGTTTAGGGGTTGAGTAGAGCTGATTTCCAGTGTCGTGGATTTATCAAGTTATCTTTCAGCATTCGATATTAGTTTCGTTACTGGGTTTAGTGGGACAAAGGCACCAAGGCCGGCACATGTTTATATTATGTTGTTAGTATGCAAGTTGTCACCGTGACTATTTCATGTGCTGTGTTATATGTTTTTTGGTCAAGGCCCGATGTTGGGCGGGGCCCGATGGATATCTTTATGCTATATATCTCTTTGATTATTTGCATGTGTATGTGTTTATTTTGATATATGTTATTGTATGTTGGGCGGGGCTCGTTTTACCGAGCGCGGCTAAATGTCGGGCGGGGCCTACTATATGTTTATTGTATGATTGGTATGTGGTATTTTGGGGAAACTCACTAATCTTTGTGCTTATGGTTTTCATTTTATGTTTCGGGTACTTCTGGTTTCAGAGGGAAGAGCTCGGGATGACTGCATCACACACATCATTGGATTCTGCACTTGATGTTTTACTCTGATTTTATGATAATTAATACATTGTTTTTTATTTGAGATGATTGGATGGTATCGGAATCACTGTTTTATCTATTATTAAAAACAAAAATTTTAGGACCATGTTTTTTGGTGTTACAAGTTGGTATGAGAGCCTTGGTTTAAGGGATTCGGGCACACTCTCGGGTGTGTCTGAACTGAAACTAAGGACTTGGTAGTAATTTTCAAAAGAAAATATTTTTATAAAAGGATTTATAAAAGAGAAAAGGGTGTGGTGCATGCAATCATCCGAGCTCAAGTAAGTTATCCAAAATACCCATGCATGTTTATATATGTTATGAATCGTGAATTGTGAATCACATGCTAGATTAGGGCTAAGGATCTGGGAGAGATGCCTTTTTATGCCTGTTGTATGAACTTATAGATCTGCATGATAGTACTGATCAGTCAGGGATAGGATGAACTGATTAGGTTATGCTCAGTTTTGTTTACTGGATGCTCGAATGTCGCTTGCGTTGTGCTTTTAGGAGTTCTTGCTAATCTCAGCTAGTTAGTAAGCGAATATGCCAAATTAAATATTATGAAAACTAAATAGTTTCAGAAGGTTAGGTTTAGCTCTATTGCATAACTCTTGTCTGATTCCAACCATTGTAGGGAGAGACCTCTCATTCGAAGAATTATATAGTCTTTGTAATATGTAATTGTATTCGTGATCTAGTTAGAGATGGTTAGCATGAGTTCCTTCTGTAGTTGATCGTGGATAGTGGTGTGGAGTTTGCCCTAGGAAAACCTAGGATGAGATTTAGTGATGAGAGCCCTAGTTGTGAGGGATCTGTTGGTTATAGAGTAACTTCGTTGAGTGAAGGCACCGCTTGAGAAAAGTACAAATTGATGTAGAAGGTAGTATTAAGCCCGTACTACTGGAAGCAGAGGACCCATACTCGATTCAAGGAGGACTGTAATGAAGCCAGGGAGCTTGTGTTGTGATGATTTTCCCGATATGTGCATTGATGCTTATTCTGATAGTTTTATGGTTTATTTTTAGGATGGTGGTATTGCGAGGCAAGCCAGTGGGCAGCTCCTGTGTCGGGGAGGGTTCAAGCTCAGGTTCTGGAGCCGGGCATCTTGATGACCAGATGAGGGAGTTCATATCATCTGAGATTACGCATAATATCCTTGATCAGACTCCTATGATTTTTGGCTCGGTTAAGGAGGGTATTATGGAGATTCTTGATGAGAGATTGAGTGCCTTCCGCGCTGAGATTGTAGCACTGATCGGGACGCACTCTCTGGCCTTCAGGGAGTTTAAGGCTTGTGGAGCGCCAAACTATCATGGGGCTAAGGACCCCAGTCGTTGTCCCGAGGTGGACAAGGTCAAACTAGTATCTTACCTCCTAAAGGACAAGTCTCGTGATTAGTGGCATGAGGTAGGGCATGTTGTGGGAGGTGATGCTATTGATTAGATGACTTGGAGAGATTTCTCAACTAGGTTCCGATCCAAGTTTGCAATGGTGATCGATTTACAGCAGCTGGCACGAGAGTTTCAGGATCTCCATCAGACTACTGAGACAGTGACTGAGATCACCGCTATGTTAAGGGAGAGGCACTTTTGGTTCCGCAGTATGTGGCGGACGAGGAGATGAAGAAGGCCCAGTACCACGAGGTTTTAAGGAGAAATATTTGACAGTTTGTGACCCGATCCAACTGCAAGACACTGGAAGACATGATAGTGAGGTCTAGAGAGAAGGAGATTGATATGGAGATGGAGAGAAAGATGAAGTTAAATTCTGCTCTGAGTGTCGGGCAAGAGGCCCAAGGTATCTGATTCAAGACATAGAGGCCAACAGGGTCGTATCCATTGTGGCAAGTGCGGCAAGTCGCACGAGGGGACGTGCAGATGGGTGGGTTCTGGCTGCTTTAAGTGCGGCCGAACTGTTTATATCAGCAGAGATTGTACTAATACCACGCAGTCACTTCGATATATGATCTAATTTGCTTTCAGTGCAATCAAAGGAGCTACAAGAAGGCCCATTGTCCGAGTTTGGCTGCGGCAGGACCAATGTCAACACCCTCTCCTGCGATATTGAGGATTATAGATGGTCGTCAGGGCCGAGAAGATGCGCCAGCAACGAATTGCATGACATTCCAGCTGATGGCAGAGGAGGCGCGTGTAACTCCTGATGTTGTGATAGGTATGTATATTCTCTTTATCTCTTTATTTATATTGAATTATTGCTTATGTTTGTGTGTTTCATTTTAGGATCGTTCCTCGTTAACGATATCTCTATCGTAGTATTATTCGATTCGAGGGCTACCTGATCTTTTGTATCTCTTGCACTTAGCAAGAGATTTGTCGGAGCTCCAGGGGAGCTGGATCGTCTTCTTGATGTGGAGATTCTAGATGATAGGATGGTTAGTGTCGCGAGGGTTCATCAGGATTGTACTCTTCAGTTCTTCAGCGAGCAGTATCCAGTGGATTTGGTTCTCATTCCTTTGCGCGGGAATAAGGTTACCGTGGGCATGGATTGGTTGAGCCCTAATGGAGGCAGGGATCGACTGTGAGCAACAGTTGGTTTGGGTTAGGACCCCAAGTGGGGGAGAGTTGGCGACTCAGGGCGAGAGACTGTATCGTGCGTCCGTCATGTGTTCTGCATTGAGGGCCAATCAGTACCTTCGTTAGGCTTGTACGGGTTTTGTTGCCTATGTCATGGATACCTGGGATAAGGGTAAGCGACCGTGGGCAATGTGCCGATTGTGCGTAAGTATTTGAATGTATTCCCAGAGGATTTTCCTAGGGTATCACTGGAGAGGTAAGTGGATTTCAGGATCGATTTGATTCCAGGTGCGTATCCGATAGACAAAGCACCATATCGGTTTGCTCCTCCCGAGATGCAGGATTTGTCTACACACCTGCAGGAGCTATTAGACAAGGGATTCATTTGACTGAGAAGTTAGCCTTGGGGAGCTCCGATTTTGTTTGTGAAGTAGAAGGATGGATCCCATCAGATGTGTATTGACTACCGGGAGTTGAATAAGGTAACGATGAAGAACCATTACCCACTCCCGAGTATCGATGATATTTTCGACCAGCTTCAGGGTGCATCTTGGTTCTCCAAGATTGATATGCGATTGGGTTATCATCATATGCGAGTCAGGGACAAGGATGTGCAAAAGACAGCTTTCCGTACTCGTTGTGGCCATTATGAGTTCATGGTGACGCCATTTGGACTCACCAATGCTCCTACCGCATTCATGGATCTCATGAACCGAATGTGCATACCGATGTTGGATCGGTCTATAATAGTCTGTATTGATGATATCTTGATCTATTCCAAGATGTAGGAGCAGCATGAGGAGAACTTGAGGGAGGTGCTGGAGATTTTGAGGAGAGAGTGACTTTTTGCAAAGTTCTCCAAAGGCAAGCTCTGGTTGCACAAGGTGTAGTTCTTGGGACACCTAATCAATCAGAAGGGTATTATGGTCGATTCATCCAAGGTCGATGCCGTGATGTAGTGGGAGGTTTCGAGGTCTCCATCTGAGATTCGGAGTTTTCTAGGTTTGGCAGGTTATTATCGGAGATTTATCTAGGATTTCTCCAAGATTGTTGTTCCATTGACACGAATGACCAAGAAATCTGTGACATATCGTTGTGGGCCCGAGCAACTGACAACTTTTGAGACTCTTAGGCAACAATTTTGTGAGGCGTCGATTCTGACCCTACCCGAGGGTGTTGATGCTTTTGTGTTTTATTGTAACACATCGATCACGGGATTGGGTGTAGTTTTGATTCAGCGGGGTCGTGTGATTGCTTACACTTCGACGCAACTGAAGCCTCATGAGCGAATTATCCGACACATGATTTGGAGTTGGGAGCTATGGTTTTCTACCTCAAGGTTTGGCGGCATTACCTCTATGGGGTTTGTTGTACTATTTACACGGACCACAAGAGCCTGAGGTATTTGATGGATCAGACGAATTTGAATATGAGGCAACATCGTTGGTTAGATGTGGTGAAGGATTATGATTGTGAGATCTTGTACTACCCAGGGAAGGGCAATGTGGTGGCCGATGCTCTCATCCGCAAGGCGGTCACAACTCCGATCATGGATATATGTTTGAGAATAACGGTGATTACTCTGTCGCTGGAACGAATTCAGGAAGCTTAGGTTGAGGCTATGAAGGAGGAACACCGGAAGTGTGAGCATATTGTGGGTTAGGTGGCTTCCTTCGATTATGATAGCCGCATATTATTAACCCTGCATCGGAGGGTCTGGGTTCCTTATTGGGGCGGTGTACACCAAGTTATGATGGAGGAGGCTCACAATTCGAGATTCTCCATTCATCCCGGGGCGACAAAGACGTATAGGGACCTTCGCCCTGATTATTGGTGGTCCTGCATGAAGTGGGATATAGCATGGTTTGTGGAGCGGTGCTTGACTTGTAGGAAAGTCAAGGATGAGTGTCGGTGACCTCACGGAAAGATGCAACCGCTGGAGATCCCAGTATGGAAATGGGAGGACATCACAATGGATTTTATCACGAATTTTCCCAGGATAGCGTGCAAAGTGGATTCTATTTGGTCATCGTTCATCGATTGACCAAGAGTGCGCATTTCATCCCGATCCAGGAGAGTATTTCTGCAGAGAAGCTAGTCGAGATTTATTTACGAGAGGTGGTGGCACGTCATGGGGTGCTGGTATCAGTAGTTTCAGACCAGGATGTTCTATTTACTTTCGGGGTTCTGGAAGCGGTTTCATGATGAGATGGGAACTCGTCTCCATTTCAGCATAACTTTTCATTAGCAGACCGATAGGTAGAGGGAGTGGACGATTCAAAATATTGAGGATATGCTACGTGTGTGCGTATTATATTTTGGTGGGAGTTGGGATACATATCTTCCGTTAGCAGAATTTTCGTATAACAGCAGCTATCACGCTAGCATTAATCGACCTCCTTTTGATATGCTCTACGGGAGGAAATGTAGGACCCCGAGTTGTTGGGGTGAGGTTGGTCAGCAAGTCATGGGGAGCACCAAGGTGGTACTCAAGACTACTGAGATGATTCAGGAAGTTCGGAGCAGGCTTCAGACAGCTCAGAGTCGGCAGAAAAGCTATACCGATAAGCGCCAATCAGATTTGTAGTTCTAGCTGGTAGATATGCTTCTCTTGAAGGTTTCACCTTGGAAAGGTGTAATTTGGTTCAGAAAGCAGGGAAAGTTAGGCCCTAGGTATATTGGTCCCTTCATGGTTTTGGCTCGGGTGGGCCAGGTTATGTATCGTTTCAATCTTCCAGCCGAGATCAACTAGATTCATAGCACATTCCATGTCTCGCAGCTACGGAAGTGTTTGGTGGATGATTCCTCAGATGTACCCTTGGAGGATATTTAGGTGGATGACCGCATGAATTATGTTGAGAAGCCAGTGGCAATTTTAGATCATTAGACAAAAACATTGAGGAACAAGGTGGTGGAGCTTATGAAGGTGCAATGGTTGCACTGCAAGGGGTCGGACTGGACTTGGGAGCCCGAGGAGGAGATGAGAGAGCCTTATCCAGGATTGTTGGAGACGGCAAACTTTGAGCATGAAATCTGATTCAAGTGGGGGAGAATTGTAATGCCTTATTTCTGGTAAGATTTTATTCCAAGTATCACATTTTTCCTGAAGAACTCATCGAGTTGGAAGCCCCAACTCGACATGTTGATGTTATTTTTGGCCGCGGATTTTCATGTGGCAACTCGACGAGTTGAGGAGTCTCAACTCGATGAGTTGACTGCTCTAGAGGAAACCCTAATTTTAGGGTTATACACCATATTTAAACACCTTAAGTCCCGGGTTTTGGCCTCATTTCCAACTTCCAAGGTCCCTGACCCTAATCTCGAAACCCTAAAGCCTTTTTGAGTGTTGTGAGCCCTTTGAGAGTGTATTTTGGTGTGTTTGAAGCCATTGGAAGAAGGAGAAGCTTGGTGCAAGGTGGTGATTCAAGTTGGAGCCTTCAAGATTTTGATTATTTGCTTCATTTCCAACATATTTCTGGTATAAAGTTCTAACCTTGATCAATATTTGATTAGATCTCCTTTTTTTGGGTTAGTTTTGATGCTTTTAGCCATGTTTGGGTGATTAGTGGGGTTGAAGGTCGTCCCAAGTGCTATCTTTCCAGATCTATGGTCCTCTTGAACTCTTTTGGCATAAAGGTGCCAACGTTATGGTCTTAAGAGCTCCATGCATGCATTAAGTCCATCTTATGGCTTCTTTTGATCATTTGAGCCTCTTCTAAGCATACTTGAGTGTAAATTTGGAAACTTTACGTGTGTTAGCAGCCTTTAAGGACTAGATCTATATTATGGAGCTTTGTCTTGATGAATAAGTGCTTGTTGCTTAATCCTTAACCTTTTAAGCTAAGGGTTTGGGTTCTTTACCCATTATGATGGTACTTAAGGGTAAAGTTGGAAACTTTAACCTTCTAGTCGATATTCTAGCCTAGATCTGAGTGGTGGACCTTTTAGTTTCAAGAATGGTGACTTAATAGATTAATCAGTGTGTCTCCTGAAGAACTCGGCGAGTTGGATCGACTTTTCTCGATTCTACTGGCTAAAGGGGAAACTCGGTGAGTTCATTGGTGAACCTGGCGAGTTGGACCGGCTTTTTGCGATTTTGTTGATTAATGAAGGAACTCGGCGAGTTGAAGAGCAACTCGGCGAGTTGAGTCAACTCAGAACGTTGACTTTGACCAAGTTTGAACTTTAAGGGGTTTTGAAATATTGATCGATATCTACGGAATTGTTCCTGTTTAGGGGTTGAGTAGAGCTGATTTCTGAGGCTGCTGATTTATCCAGTTATCTTTCAACATTCGAGGTGAGATTCCTTACCTGGTTTAGCGGGTCGAAGTCATCAAGGTCGGCCCATGTTTATGTTGTGTTGTTAGTATGCTAGTTGTCTCTGTGACTCTTGCAAGTGTTGTGTTATATGTTTTCCGGATCAAGGCCCGATGGATATCTGTAAGCTATATATCTCTGTGATTATTTGCATGTGTATGTGTTTGTTTTGATATATGTTATTGTATGTTAGGTGGGGCCCATTTTACCAAGCTCGGTTGGATGTCGGGCGGGGTCCAATGATGAGCGGGGCCCACTATTTATTTATTGTATGATTGGTATGTGGTATTTGGGGGAACTCACTAATCTTTGTGCTTACGGCTTTCAGTTTATGTTTTTGGTAGTTTTGGTTCTAGAGGGAAGAGCTAGGGATGACAGCATCGTACACACCATTGGATTCCACACTTGACGTTTTACTCTGATTTTGTGAAAATTAATACATTGGGTTTTATTTGAGATTATTGGATGTTATTGTAATCACTATTGTATCTATTATTAAAAACAAAGTTTTTGGGACCATGTTTTTGGGTTACATCTTATGCTCATGTACCAATGTTATTGACATTTATTTTGAAATGCAATCTATATTCCTATATGTTTATAAAATCCAATAAAGAAAAACCCATCCAAACCATGCGAAGCAGGGGCCACATCACTAGTTAAAATTAATTAAAGGTGCAAGGGTTGAGTTAAAGTTGTTTAATACTTGAACAAAAGAGAGGATCAATAACCTCCCTATATGCTAGACGATTTTTATGATCTTGGATAGGGTTTCTGGAAGCCTCCAACTGATAAAAGGAAACTAAATAATTACTGGATAAAAATATTATTATTTTGAATTTAGATACTTGGTTTCTGGTATTATCAGGAAGCTATATAAAGGGGCATACCGCTTGTATTTTTGGCCACTCCATCACCACATAGAGAAATGTGAATTTCTCCATCATCTTTTGTCTCTCTAATCCTATGGTTTCTTGAGTTTTGGGTGTGATGCATTAGAGGTTACCATATTTTTGGTGGTAGTATTCCAAGGAGACTTCAAGTGTTTGATTAGATTAATTCGAATTAAAAAAAGGTATGTGTTCTCATGATTTCAGTTATCATTGGGTTTCTAGCTTTGTTTCGTAAGTATGTTGCAATTAATTGAGAAAATACATAGATTCATTTAGGTTGCATGTACCCTTAAGAGTTAAGTGAAACTCTATATGTACAATATAATTGTAACCTAAAAACCCTAATAGTAGTATTAGAGCCATGCTTTTCTATTACTACTACATAAAAGATGAAACCAGAAACAATAACTATAGGGCATGGCGTGCCTTTTGAAAAATTCAGTTTTATGTATTTTGCTTGCCTAATTCGATTAGTATGTTAATTATCATTCATTATCTGTTATTTTATATGATAAAATATGAAGCAATTAATTCTATATAAATTTGAAACTCTAATTAAAATTTTGAGGAAGTAAATAAGGAAACTAAATATTTAGTTAAAAGATAATTAAATGGAATTATCATTAATGGATTTTAATATAATGGTTAATTAATAGTCTAATTAAAAGATAAATATTAAATCCATAATTGGTTTAAAAGATTAATTAATTAATTTTTAGTTAAGATAATTAAATTTAAACATTTTATTTTCAGAAGGTTTTAAAATACACCATATATATATATATATATATATATATATATATATATATATATATATATATATATATATATATATATATATGAGATTATTAATATTATATGTATCACTAAAAGTATGTCAGATCAATAGTATGTCTTATTCATGATGTCATACTATAAGAGAGAGATATAAGGAAATGATCTATAAAATGATTGTTGCATGAGTGTCTTTTTCACCCACTGCCTCTTTGTGTGGTGGAGGGTTGTTAACCGAATATGTTTGATATAACATAATCAATGGATAAAAATTATGGGTTACTTTGTATTATATATAAAGTACTAAAACCTTCAAAAATCTCAGTCTAGTTACTTAGGATAAAAACGATGGGTTTAGATACAAAATATAAGTTATTTTTCATAAAAACCGGTCAATGGAAACGCTAAAAATAACATGTTTATTTTTAGTTTATAACAAAACCAAACCATCAAGGATCTATTTATAGAGGTTGAAATGAAATAAAAACAACCAAAGAGTTTTTAGAATGACAACCTTTGAAGCTTTGAACCCGCTTGGTTTTAGGATGTTGATGAAGATAGCAAAAAATGAAAGAGTATGATTTTCTCTATGCGTATCCACCATCAAGAGTAAGGCACTTGGAATGCTTGTTCATTCTTATATTCTTGAGTGTCTTAAGCTTGTAAGTACTTAAATCAAATTAGCACTCAATGAGAAAACCCAAGGAAGCTTTAAATCACTAAACTAACTTCAAAAGAAATAGAAGTGAAGAAGAGAAGAGAGTTTCGGCCATGATGAAGTAAGAAGCAAAAAACTAGTAAAAGCCAGCCAAATTCATGCAAGGCACACCCTTTTATAGTCCAATGCAAGGTAAGGGCTTTATATTAAAATACTATATAGTATTTGTAGCCTTTAGAAGCATGGGAGACATGGTTTGGAGGTTGACAAGTAACCTCCATTCTTTAAACAAAAATTTCACATATGCCTCTTGAAAGAAGGAGAATCATTTATGTTTTATAAGTTCAAAGTTGATAAAATATAAACTTTGTCCTTAAGAAAAAAAAGATTCAACTAGTCTAAAAGGTTGTGCATGGCTTATAAATTCATATCATATTAAATAATAACTAGTTATACTCTCTTATAATTATTATTTTTCACAAAACAATAATTATTCCCTAATTAATACAAGAATTGATATTATTTATTAATAATCACATTAATAATAAATATACAAAATGTGCTAACTTGATAAAGGTGTTACCCTATAAGATTGTATATCACTAGCAATGTCACTCAATAATGATTCTTGGGCATATAGATCCAATAATCACCCACTTGCACAAGATTCAATACATACTGACATAGACAGTAGATGACGTCTAACAACAGGCTACTACCCCTAACAACATATGAAGAATGTCATCTCGTCAACAGTCAATTCCAGGAGCTCTAAACTACAATTGTTACTAAATGTGTGGTATTAATTTTTCCTTTGTCTCAAACATCGTGTTGAACATGAAATAGGGATTGTGATCAATCTCATTTAATTTTCAACTTTGAGTAAGGCCTTAGATGTCTAACTCTCAATGAATAAAACGGAAAAATCCCATCTTGACTACATACGCACATCAATGTAGTTCATTTCATACCCAACGATGGCCCTTATGGCTTCCTTTTACGGAACAACGTTAAACCATGTCAAAGCACAACAATCCATACACTTCAAGTCCTAAAGATGTATCTTATGTATAAGAATACAAAGATACTACCTTGATCAAAACATCACTCATGACTACGATCCATAAAGTGATTTTGATGTGGGTCAGGTCCAATACTTATTCTCCTAATCAAGTACCTATAAAGTTGGTAGCAACTCTTTCTATTTTTATCTCCATGAAAATCAACCAATACACTCATATTAGTCTTACCTTATAGATGCTCCCATAACTATGCAAGACTATGGACACTTAGAATAACCCAATTATTCAAGGATTTAAACATGCTAATATAGAACACAACAATTATTTAATGTAAGACTCATATCCAATATCTCGACTCATTACAATATATGTTGCTTTTATTGTTCCAATATCCAAATACTAAATTTCAGTCAAATAAATTTACTTATATCAACAAGGTCCTATAGCACCAGCTTCACTTTCATGCTTTAGCTAATGAAGGAACTTAGTTAATTAGATTCGACAAACTTGATTTATATAAACTTTGCGAATACAAACATTTTCAGATTTTTATATATATAACTCATTATAAATAAAATTATTAAGAATGTACTTAGATGCTTAATTATGACTTAGATACCAATACTTGTGTAATGGGATTATTCATAGTCATAATGAACTCTACATTAAGCGTCTTAGCATGTGATTCTCTTAATCACAATGTAATCTAACTATGATGTGTAACTGTAATTAAAATCTACATGGAACTACTATCCATGTAATTTATCTTCATTCATAATAAGAACACGCCCGATTGAGAAACATCTCAATTTATTTGCAATTTTAGCATATGTGAAATAGCTTAAACATAGCTTTCTTTCAAATACTCTGCAACTTTCTTTCAAATACTCTGCAGAGTAGGAATATTCCTCTAGTTCTCACAAGGACTTTAGAATGTTCCTTTAAGTCACACCATGACTTGTTCTCGGATTATACTGGTATCATTCGACATGATCTAAGCATATAACTTAGTTGGCCTTTATGCATAATTATGACATATATGATTAATCTAATTGCAACATCATATGTAATACAACTGTATTATCTAGTTCAAAAACATTTGCACTAGGATTTTGCTCAAAATCATGTCATGTGGTATTCGACAAGATAACTCTCTCAGAGTCCTTTATCTTAAGCTCTTTAAGATCCTTGACAATTAATGCAATTTTACTTAATCCTTTAATTTTCCATGATCTATCTATATAGATCTTTATTCCAAAATTAGTATCTAGACTACATATAAGACTACAAATGTTACTACGCTCCCATTAGCTTTGTTGAAAACACAAGAGTCTTCTTGATTTACAATTAAATCACACTATGTAATTATCTTATAAGAAAGAAGATTCTTACTTTGAAATGTTAGCTTAAATCTTGGAAGGATTTTCATTCATGTATGTTTTATCCTTTGAAAACTCACTTACTCTTTATTGTCAAACTATATCGAGGAAGATAAATTAAAATCATACTTGATAATCATACATGAATGCATCTCTATGTGTGTTATTAGTTTCTGATAAACTATTAAGCATATTCAACAAGAATTGAAAACTTGCTAGTTCTAAACTATGATGCATTTAGTTTATGGTTCTTTAGCTCTTAAAACTCCATATAGCTCCCAGTTAGAAAAGGAACTTTCTAAGCACTTGTTTACTGGAATGATAATTAGTGCGATGGTAGAAACTTCATCTTAAACAATCACTTAGGATAGTCTACATAAATGTAGATAGTAGATGCAAGAGTAGCTAAGCTCAATGTCTAAGATAAGCTCCATAACTCCATAGCTTTTAGATAAGGATAAACCATTGCATCCTTACTCTAATGAAATAATTTAATCTACTTGTTTGTTTGGAAAATATATATATTCAATATATATTTGTTGCAATGAGCATAACCAAAAAAAAATTATAAAGTAAATAGTTCTTTTAAAAACATCATATAATAGACCGCAAGGTCTATCTTATCTTATTCAAAACTTGTACTATCGGCATTTAAATAGTGGCCAAGCGACCCTATCCCTCTAGAGAATTCAAAGGCTACCTCGGACATCATAAGATAGATCCAAGTAACTAGGTGATCATGTGCCATAAGAACCATACTAATGACGAGTGAGTGTTTTTGACAGAATAACTTGTGAATCGATTCCACATTGCCTACGATGTTCCAAGAAGACTTGGTTTGAAAAACTCATTTTATTTATCACAATGAAAGGTTAATGATGATCTCATTAAGTTGTATTTTAATCTTCACTATGAAACAATTTGAGCAAATTAAAAGTTTCAACAATAACGAATAAAAGCTGTCAGTGAAATTGATTAAATATCTATCACCACATCTATTCACGGATTGAAAAGATTACATACATCACTTATGTATAATTCTTTGTCAAACCTTTTGTTCTTTAACTAATAATAGATAAAGACATTTGCAAATCATCTTCCCATATAAATAGGATTCACATATATCAAATGAATCAAGCTCATTTTCCTTCAAAATTCCATCCTTTTGAAGTTAGTATATGTGTTTCATATTTATATAGTCATGATGATTATGACATAGATAAGTTTCAATCAAATATCATTTAATTAGCTGGTGTTATGATCAGAACTATTAATTTAACAAAGATTATAGATTTACTTCATAAATGACATTATGAGAAAACATTCTTTAACACAGAATACATCGTTTCTGAAACATGAAGGTGGACATCCATTAAATGATCAGTAAATCTAAATTTATTCATAAATTTAGAATTGTTGCGTGTCCTTATAAGAATAGGTACAAAACATCTATAGTTTAAATAAATACTATAACAACACTTTTTATATCTTCAACACGAAATACCATCCGTTTGTAATTAATTGATTATAACCATCAAGTGTTACTATCTCTTGAAAACTCAACAAGGGAGAGATTTTGCAGGACGTAAGAGTATTAACAATTATTACGGAATTTAACAAAGTTTCATTTAATATTCTTTATATTAAGTCTTTAAAAATTAACACCTTTTACTGTTTCTTAAAACATTAATTTATTAAAGTCTAGGATCCAAGTAATGAAACACGTAAATGGTTAGGTGACATTTATCCCATTAACTTAGACAAACTCGGTAGGTAGCGATTACCAATTGCATATGCTATGTAACTCCTAAATTATGGGATCCTAAACAATTATTGTTTAACATGACTTCTTTATCCCATCTATGCCTCGGACCTCACATGCTTAGGTGACCTTTATCACACAAGATTCTGATCAATTCATCCTACTTGAAACAATTTGTAGTATTGTAACTAACTAGTGACAAGGTGACCCTTTAGAAACTAGAAACTAGAAAACTACCCCGAACATTATAAGACAATCCTAATGACCAGGTGACCCTGTGACACTAAGACCATACAAATGATAACGAATGTTTTTCAAAAAGGACGGTAATGACTTGCATTTTTAAGAAAAGGTTTTATATATGTTTACAATTATAGTTTATAAAAACGTGGTCTCATGAATATTGCATGCATCCAACAATTCATGTACCATTTTGTAAAATTAATATCACTTGTTATGAGGTTATTTAGGTGTCAAATATAAATTCATTTTATTTGACATTAGCCATGATCAGTTATAAACTAAAATTTGATATTTTAAAGTTTAGTCGTAGATCGGTTTTAAGAACCGATAATAGTCTTAATAAAATTTCATTTTATACTTAAGACTTGGAGTTTTGGATGAGTTCTAAAATCACAATTTTAATATCCTTTTAACAATCAAAATCTTATGATTTCTTTAATTTGTAGAATAAACTTATTTTACTTTATAAACTCAATTTTATGTATCTTATGATAAAATTCATATTTTGATAAACCAAAACTTGGATGATGATACTTAGGTTTTAAATCTCATTTGGAATACATAAAACATAATATCAACATGTTGCATTATGTTTAAAACACCAATATCATATATTATGTTTCGACGCAAAAAATAACCACTAATTTTATTATTTACCGTTATAACGCTATAAACCGATTTTAGTCATTTTAATAAAAACTCCTTATTTGTTATAAAAACATGGAGTTTATATATGTTGAAACACATTTGAAACCATTTTAAATTTCGGTATTTATAAGTTTTACAATAAAACTATTTTGAACAAAATATCGATTTTTAATCGGTAACTGATAAAAACATTTTTATAAATATTCATTTATAAACATCTTATGTTACCTTTTAAATATTTTTTAATCATACACCAAGTGATATTATCTTATGTTAAAGTGTTATTTAGTTTGTAAAAACCGTTTTCATATACAAAATATAACATACAATAACATAAAATAAACATTACATGCCTACATTATAATGTGTATACCAAGCCATGTCTAGTAACAATTTTTTGAGTCATCACAAAAGTTATTATGTCTTTCCTAAAGGACTTAAGGGGTACTTCAAATCCACCCACGCTGAGATCTCTCCCTATGAACCACTAACTCTCCGCAACTCGGAGTCCGAACACGTACCAAGTGCTGCTCACAATCGATCACTGCCCCATTAGGGCTCAACTAATCCATGCACATGATAACCTTGTTCCCATGCAATGGAATGGTCACCAAATACTCCAAATACTGCTCATTAAACAAATGAAGAGTAAAACCCCGATAAACTCTTGCAACCCGAACAAATCTATCATTATCAATCTCAACATCAAGAGGACAATCCAACTCCCCCAGAGCTCCAACAAATCTCTTGCTAAGTGCAAGCGATACAAAGGATCAGGTAGCCCCCGAATCAAACAATATCAATGCAAAAAATACCGTTCACAAGGAAAGATCCTAAAATAAAACACATAAACATAAGCAGACAATTCAATATAAATAAAGAGATAAGGAGAAGATACATACCCGTCACCATGTTGGGAGCCGCAATGTCTCCTTGGCCGTCAACTAGAAAGCCCTGCTCTTCACCACAGGCGCGTCTGCCCGGCCATGGCGACCGTTAGTAATCCGAAGAGTTGTAGGAGCGGGTGCTGACACCGGTCCTACTGTAGCCAAACTCAAAATGGGCTTTCTTATGGCCCCTCTGATTGCAATTAAAGCAAATGAGATCAGATCCCTAGGTGGTGGTAGCAATACAATCTCTACTATAATGACCCGTCCGACTGCACTTGAAGCATGCATAACCACCAACTTTGTACGGTCCATCGTACGCCTTGCCGCACTTGCCATAGTGGCTCCAGCCCTAGTGGCCTCTTGATCTAGACTCAGATACCTTGGGCCTCTTGACCGAACCCTCAACACTCGACACATAATTTGGCTTCCTCTTATTCTCCATCTCCAGATCAATCCCCCTATCCCTAGCTCGTGCTATCATATCCTCCATCATACTATAGCTGGATCGGCTCACAAATTGTTGAATGCCACTCCTCAACATTTCATGATATCGGTCCTTCTTCATCTCCTCATCCGCCACATACAACGGAACCAAAAGCGCCCTCTCCTGAAACATCTCAGCTATCATCTCTATAGTCTAGCGGAGATGCTAAAACTCTCGTGCCAACTGTTGTACCTCAATCACTGGTGTAAACTCATCTCAGAACCTGGTCGATAAATCATCCCATGTCATCACATCAAGAAAATCATTACCCACTGCACTTCCTACCTCTTCCCACCAGTCTCGTGCCCTGTCTTTCAAAAGAAAGAAAGCTAGCCTGACCTTTGCCTCCTCAGGGCAACAGTTGGTGTGGAAGGTGTTATCAATGTCTGTTAACCACGTCTGACTTGCTATCGGATCCTTTCTCCCCATGATAGTCTGTAGCTCCACATGCCTGAAACTCCATGAAAGTCAAATAACGCGCCCCAATCAAGGCTACCATCTCAGAGCGAAAGGCACTCAACCTCTCATTCAGAATCTCCAAAATACCCTCCTTGACCGTGTCGTAGATCATAGGAGTCTGCTTAAGAATATTGCATGTAATCTCAAACGAGATGATCTCCCTGTCTGCTCATCTAGCTTCGTAACTCCAAAACTTGAGCCCGAGCCCTCACCAGCACCAGAACTGCAAGTAGGTCTGCCTTGCAATGTCACCATACTGAAAATAGACCATATAAACCATCAGAATACACATCGAATATATATTAGGGAATCATAAATTCCAAAAGCTCCATGGTTTCATCACAACTCTCCTTGAATCGAGTACGGATCCTCTTCTTCCAGTAGTATGGGCCCATACTACCTTCCACATCTATCCGTACTTTCCTCAAGCATTGCATTGATTCAAACAAGTTACTTTATATCCATACAACTTTCCTTCACAGATAAGGCTCCCAGCACTAGATATCATCCTAGATTTTCCTAGGTCAAACTCCATACCAATCTCCACAATCAGTTGCATAAGGAACTCCCGCTAACTTCTCTAACTAGCTCATGAATAAATTACATATCACTAAAACCAAATAATTCTTCAAATGAAAGGTCTCACACTATAACGGTCGGACTCAAACAAGAGCTACATACTAGAGTTAAAACCTAACCTTCTAAAATTATTCAGTTCCTATAATATGTAACTTAGTATATTCGCTTAATAGTTAGTTGAATTTGGTAAGAACTCCTAAAAGCACAAGGCAAGCAACATTTGAGCATCATAATCAAGCATCACCTAATCAGGCTATCTTATCACTGACTAATTAGTATTAGCATGCAATTCTACAAGCTCATACAACGTGAACACAAAGGCATCTCTCCTAGACTTCTATCATGCAAAACTGAGAAAATCCTTAGCCCTAACTAGCATGTGATTCAATGATTCACAAATCAAATCATATCAGATAATATGTATGGGTAATTTGGGAAAACTTACTTGAGCTCAGTCGATTGCATGCACCACACCCTTTTTCTTTTCTTAGAAACCCTTTTATAAAACATTTTCTTTTTGAAATTCTATCAAGTCCTCAGTTTGAGTTCAGACACACCCGAGAGTGTGCCCGAATCCCTCAAACCAAGACTCTGATACCAACTAGTAACGTCCCAAAAATATGACCTAAAATTTTCATTTTTAATTTAATAAAAACAGTATTCTGAGAAAACATCATCGATACGATCCAAATAAAATAAGTGTATCACACGACATCTCAAATAAGAGTAAATCACAAAAGCGGAACTATGTGGTGTGTGCAATGCAGTCATCCCAAGTTCTTCCCCTTGGAACCAGAAGTACCTGAAACACAAATTGAAAACCATAAGCACAAAGCTTAGTGAGTTCCCCAAACTACCCCATACCATACATAATAAATCACATACTGGGCCCCCGCTCGACATCGAGCCCCGCTCGGTATACATATATATTATTCTTAGGCCCCACCTAACATCGGGCCCTGCTGACTATACATATACAATATATATCACAATCATGCTAACACATACAATAATCATAAATCAATAGCATACGATTGATTTTTCGGGCCTCATTCGACATAGAGTCTCGCCCGGTATACATAGCAACACATAACACATGCAAGGGTCATGCAGATTCCTAGCATACTAACATAAATAATAAGGGCCAGTATTGGTGCCTTAAACCTGCTAAATTTAGTAAGGAAACTCACCTTAATCGACAGATCAAAGGTCCTACACTTGTTGCTGCTGCGAACCGACGAATCCATGAGCTATCAATACCAAACAACATCCAATTAATAATTGGATTCCAATCCAAAGAAACCAGTCCAAAATTAGGGTAAAAATACAATTTTACCCCTGACCTAGTTTGGACCTATATTTAACGCAAAACCTATAATCCAAAAGGCCCAAAATCCAACTAACCGTTCAAGGCCTATACTTGGCCCAATTTCCCAAATTGGGCCCAAACCCTTACATGGGCCTTAACCTAAATCCCACCCATTCTCCTAGTCCAAAACACTTGCACTTAGATGGCCCAACAAGAATCCAAGCACTTAAACCCAAAAGGAAATCCCAACTCGAAGCCTAAAACACAAAACCTAATAGACTGAGTACGCGAAGCGTACTCAGTTGTACGCTAAGCGTACACGCTAAATGGCTTGTACGGCATGCATACAGACTTGTATGCCCAACGGAATCACCCATTAAGCCAAACCCCACGTTAAGCACTTAAATTTTAAGACCATAAGTCTAAACCATAGATCTAAAACTTAATAAACGTCTAGATACATATCACATACTTGGTGACTTTGCATGCCCAAAAAGGACCCAACTTCAAGATATAACACTCTTCTTTCACTGAATGGACATAATCTCATTCTTGGGTGATTCTAAACCCTATAGGTGCCAACTTTATGGACTTTGAACCTCATAAGCACCAAAAGTGGCAACTCATAGCTCACAGAGTGGTGACAAACCACTAGATATAATTCATGGGGCCAAAAGGGTCCAAAACTCATATAAACTAGATCTAAGCTTCTAATCAAGAAGATCATAGTTTTTTTTACCTCAAACAAGCTATAAATGGAGTAGAGAATCTGGATCCACAAGCTCTTCCTTGATCAACAACCTTGCACCAAACTCCTTCTTCTTGATAATGAACCAAAACACACCAAGAAGCACACAATGATCTCAAAAACACAGTGGAAAGGTCTAGGGTTTCAAAATGAGGTTATAAGGTCAGCAGAGGATGAGAAATGAAGGTAACCTGAGCCATAAGTGAGATTATATAGTGTCCAACCCCATAAATTAGGGTTTCACTAAATGACACGTACACCCCGCGTACGTGTTCAGAGTATCGATCCCACCTCACATCAATACGCTAAACGTACCATATGGTACGCTTCGTGTACTCGCTTCATAGCTTGTACACTAAGCATACCATGTGGTACACCCCGCATACTACACAAGGACCAAAAATGCAACTTTTGAAATAACAAAGGGTAATAATAAAACATACCAAGATTCAAGTGTTACAAAAACAACCAAAGAGTTTTTAGAAGGACACCATTTGAAGGCTTTGAACCCACTTGGTTTTGGCGTATTGATGAAGATAGAAAAAAAAACCGAAGAGTATGATTTTCTCGAAGTGTATCCACCATCAAGAGTAAGGCACTTGGAATGCTAGTTACTTCTTGTATTCTTGAGTGCCTTAAGCCTTTAAGTACTTAACTCAAATAAGCACTAAAGGAGACAACCCAAGGAAGCTTTAAATCACTAAACTAACTTCAAATGAGAGAGAAATAAAGAAGATAAGAAAGTTTACGACCATGATGAAGTAAGAATAAAAAAAATAGTAAAAGCTATCCAAAATTCATGCAAGACACACCCTTTTATAGTCCCATGCAAGGTAAGGGCTTTATATTAAAATACTCTAAAGTATTTGTAGTCTTTAAAAGCATGAGATATATGGTATGGAGGTTGACAAGCAACCTCCTTTCTTTAAACAAAAATTTCTTCCATATCTCTTGAAAGAAGGAGAATCTTTGTTTTTTATAAATTCAAAGTTTATAAAATATAAACTTTGTCTTTAGGTATAAGAAAAAAAGATTCAACTAGTCCAAAAGGTTGTGCATTAATTATTAATTCATACCATATGAAATAATAACTAGTTATAGTCTCTTATAATTATTATCTTCACAAAACAAAAATTATTCCCCAATTAAATACAAGAATTGATATTATTTATTAATAATCACATTGTAACACCATCTTTCGAGTTTTTTCATAATTCGGGGTGGTGACCCGAAGATCAAGTATCGTAAGGCTTTGGGCTTTAGGGAAAGAGAGGTTTAGACCCATTTGGATGTGGGTAATGTAAGAGTTCGGTTTGTGCTTTGGAGTCAAAGGGTGAAATGGGAAAATGTTGTTTTGGACTTATTTTGTGAATTAAAGATTTTAGTTCGATGTGTTTTAAGTTAAAATTAATTATATACGGTTGTAGAGCTCCTCAATACGTTTCCGTAGATATAAAGATCGTCGAAAACGAAGTTGGAATGAAGAAGTTATGAGCGTTAGAAGTTAGAAAGGTTTTGGGCTTAGTCTTGTACGATGGGCATACAAGAAGTACATTGGGTGTACTGGGCATCCCTGGTACATTAGGTGTACGTGATCAGAACCCAAACACTATGTTCATGGTTTGAGCTCTATTTAAGCTCCTTAACTTCCCCAAACCCATTCCATTCTCAGCCTCCACCTCTCCAACACCCTCCCTTGAAACCTAACCCTAGTTTGAGCCTTGTGAGGAAAAGAAGGTGTTCTTGAGTGCTTTGGAGTGTTCTTGGTTCATCTTGGTGAAGAAGGAGCTCATTGGAGAAGTGTTGGTTGCATTGGAGCTTGTAGATCTACACTTTGTTCACCTTGATCTTTCTTATAGAGGTATTGTTTAGTATGTCAAACCAACAAATAAAGGGATAAAAGTAATAACAAATTAACACAAGTCAGTTCCACTAAATACTAAAGATAGTATAGAGTAAGTAGGGTCGGTCCACAAGGATACAAAACTTAATGTTTGACCATGTTTTCACACAAATTTATTACCAATTTATAAAAGTAAAGGGGGGGGGGGGGGGTTGTTAACATGAAATTTAACTTCATAAATAAAAAAAATATAGATTAAAATTCAGGAATTAAAAGACATTTCTGGTTTCAAATCCTTTTCAAGCACTATGTTGAAAGATATAATGTGACTTATGTTATGTTAAATCTAGGTTAGTAATTAAGATATTAATAATCTCTAATATCTCCAAATTGACAAGTGTTTTACTCAAAATATGCTCTTTAAGTAAAACTTCATTTAGTTGATAAAATCCAAACAAGCTCTTAGATTAAATCACTAAAAGACGTTAAGTTCATGCAATTATTACCAACAATGTTCAAGATTCTTCATATGATCGGGAGAATGAACATCCAATCTTGATTACACTAATTTTGATTCCAATGAAACCACTTAAGTGTTTGATACCAACTCCAAAACATAAAACATATGCGAATTTCACAATTTGAATAACAAGAAAGATATGAACCCTAGATTCATTGATCCAGTGAATAAAGTACTAATCAAACATATAATGAAGACCAAATCAAAGATTACTAGATAGAAACATGAAATTAAGTTCACATCATAGTCTAACAACAAGTATTTAAGTAATTAGAATCAGAAATGAAAGGAAAAGTTAGCCATACATGACTAAATCAAAACAGGAATTCAACAAGTTAATCTTCAAAAAAAACTTAAAAATTCAAAATCTAAGAGTTTCCAAAATGCTAAATGATGGTAAAATATATGAAAATCGCCCCTTGCTTGCTCTTGGTCGAATTTATCTCCAAAATGGCCAAGAAACTCCTTTAAAATGAAAGTTGGAAAATCAAGTAAATAGTGATTCCATGCGCTTAGAAAGATTCCACGCCCTTATTCCACGTTCATGGAATGATAAAGGAATGGCATTCCACAACCGCGGAGTGCTCTGAATAAGCCTTCACGTCAATTTTTTCGTTTTCTTCAATCTTACTCCGATTCTTTTGAAATTTTGCATAAAGCTTCCCTCGAACATCCTAAGCATGCCCAAATCCTCAAATTCCCCTGAAACATCCACAAAATTTGGTGAAAAGTAGACCGGTCCTCGAAAATGTCTCGAAAATGCAAAATTCATGAAAAGTTATACTAAAATGCAATGTGATGCTATGAATAAACATGAAATATACATATGAAAAGGTGTAATTTATGCACTTAACAAATCTCCCTAAGCTTGAACCTTTTCTTGTCCTCAAGAAAACAAAACTAGAATCAACCTTAGAGAAAATGAAATGCAAATGTAAAGGCAAATGCAAACATAAAAATAAAAAGAAAGGATGCCTCAAGTTATTCATCCCGACAACATAATCATGATTAAAGAGTTGTCAACCTATACCCCATATGCATGCAAATGTATTGCATTCCAAATCAGGACATTAGAAGACATGGAACACAAAGATTTGCGAATCACTCGACTTAAATGCATAGAACCATAGTATAAGGCATCTCCTAGTAACTTTTACTGACAAGGTAGGTGTATCTCAATCTATAGTTTGTGCTCACTAAATCACTCAACTCATGTATGCACTTTTTCACAAGATTTGTGGACTCACTCCTATCAAAGAATCTACAGTCGTTATTTAATGTGGAGGGCACTCAGGCATCGGTAAGATATATCCCATTCTTCTTACTCTTCTCTCCATGCTCTTCAATAGCTTGCAGTTGCACAATCTTAATATCATCTTCCAAATCACGTGTCAACTCTTAGCAATCCATAATAGGAGATAAAACCATAACCATAACAAGGGAGCAAAATAAATATATACAACATCAAACATAAAAAACAAACAAAATAAAACCATATAACATGGTTGTTGGCCTCAAAATAAACTATCAATGCTAAACAAGCCAACAAAATTAAACACAAACGATTTTCCTGTGAAAACATCATCATGACAAATCTGGGAAGGCTTGGTTCGGTTCTTTTTTAATTTTTAATTTTTTGACTTAACTTTTTCTGAACCAATCTTTTTGAACCAAGCGAAGAACATATATAATTCAACAAAAGACTCAATTAGCCTAAACTAAATAATACAAAAAAAGTGAAAATAAGCATATATACAAATGATTAACAACATATAACTAAGAATGAAACAAGAAAACCAAGTGAACTTTTGCACTGTTTCATGCCTTACCGATTACTGATTCACACAATGACATACTCATGGGTATTTTAAAAGCACCCTATACTAGATTATCACCTACTATGACCCGAATTATTTAACAGGGGCTTCTTGTCATAAAACACCTCAACGCACCACCACTAAGTGAATTAGCAAATAAGTGTGTTCTCATTAGTTCTAAAGTTTCACAAATTAGTGACACCATATGTATACATGGTATAAGCAAACAAAACTTTGAACTTGACCGTGTATTGTGACAAAGAGTTAAAGGCATCCTAGAGACGAGAAGAAAGAGGAGAGAAAAATGCATGAAAATGACCCTGAAAACCTAAATGAAAAGATAAAATCTTTTTGTATTTTTATGTTTTGTAATTTTTTTTAAAATGCATTGGAATATATATATATATATATATATATATATATATATATATATATATATATATATAGAGAGAGAGAGAGAGAGAGTTAAGTTCAAATGAGAACACTATTTAATGTGAGAACGTGAGAACACTATTTTATGTTACTATTCTGTTATGAATTTTGTATATACAATGATATGACATTATTCATCAACAAATATACGAGCAATCACACATTAATATTCACATTAAAATTTTGTATGGACAACTTTATGACATTATTTATCACCGAATTTATGAACAATCACATATTTAACATTCATATTAGAATTTACTAAATTACTACATATATATATATATATATATATATATATATATATATATATATATATATATAATTTTTATAGTAGAATCGCAATATAAATTGAATATATTCATATTATAATTACTACAATATTATACATATTAAATTCATAGTAGAATAGTAATATAAAGTAGTGTTCTCACATTAAATAGTGTTCTCATTTGAACTTAACCCTATATATATATATATATATATATATATATATATATATATATATATATATATATTATGTTAATGCAATGAATGGAATGCAATGGAATTTACCCCTCCCCGACAATAGTGCCAATTTGTTTGGAGTGTCAAACCAACAAATAAAGGGATAAAAGTAATAACAATTTAACACAAGTCAGTGCCACTAAATAATAAATATATTATCGAGTAAGTAGGGTCGGTCTACAAGGATACAAGACTTAATGTTTGACCATATTGTCACAAAACTTCATTACCAATTTATAAAGTAAGGGGGGTTGTTAACATGAAATTTAACTTCATAAATAAACAAAATATATATTAAAATCCAGGAATTAAAAGACATTTTCGATTTCAAATCCTTTTCAAGCACTATGTTGAAATATATAATGTGACTTATGTTATGTTCAATCTAGTTTACTAATTAAGATATTAAGCTCTAATATCTCCAAATTGACAAAAGTGTTTTACTCAAAATATGCTCTTTAAGTAAAACTTCATTTAGTTGATAAAATCCAAACAAGCTCTTAGATTAAATCACTAAAAGACCTTAAGGTCATCCAATTATTACTAACAATGTTCAATATTCTTCATATGATCGGGAGAATGAACATCCAATCTTGATTACACTAATTTTTATTCCATTGAAACCATTTAAGTGTTTGTTACCAACTTCAAATCATAAAACACATACGAATTTCATAATTTGAATAACAAGAAAAATATGAACCCTAGATTCATTGATCAAGTGAATAGAGTACAAATCAAACATATCATGATGATCAAATCAAAGATTACTAGATAGCAACATGAGATTAAATTCACATCATAGTCTAGCAACAAGTATTTAAGGATTTAGAACAATAAATGAAAGGAAAAATTAGCTATACATAACTAAATCAAACCACCAATTCAACATGTAACATCATGGATTCCAAGTATTTACATTTTAACCTTCTTAGGTTAATTTTGGCACTTTGGTCTAAAGCCAAACATTTGGCATAGAACTCTAGGCGTCTTATGATGGATGCCAAACGTTTTCACGTAGAGACAAAACCCTAATTTTTAGGGTTTTCACCCTATTTAATGAACATTATGGCCTCAAAACCCTTTACCACTCTAGCCTCCATCCTCATTTCAAAAACCATAAGTTTGTATCATAGTTTGAATCCTTGTATATCTTTTTGGTATCTTTTTAGTGTTCTTGATAGAGAATGAAGATAATTGGAGTGTTGGTGATGCTCTCAATCTTGTGGATCTGGACTCTTGGAATCTTAGAGCATCATTTTGTGGTATAAAGTTTTGAACTTGATCATCATATCTCTACATCTTGTATATGTTAGAAGTTAATGCTTATTAGCCCCCATTTTCTTGGTCTTTTTGGGTAGGAGATACCTTATACCAAAGGAGTTCTCCTTTTGGACATTTTAGGGTAGATTAATTGATAAAAGTGTGATACTGGACCTTCTTTTCACTCCATGCAAGTTTTGAGGTGTCTTAATAGGTTAAGGAGTTGTAGTTTTAGCATTTAGGCTCCTTGTAACCATGCATGGCCATAAAGTTTGCAAATTTATGGATTTAGAAGTTCTATTAGCTATGGATATGAAGTTTTGACTTGATATCTTAAGCCATTAAGTCATTTGTTTGGAAGTTGGTGAACAACGAGAAAATGCTAGGCGCTTGCATGTGAACGATCATTGTTCGGACACCAGGCGTTGTAGGGAGGAACACCATGTGTTATGTGTAGAAGTCCAATGGGTCAATTTTGAGCCTTGGACCATTAGGGGTCTTGGGCTTAGTCTAGTTGCGGTGGTATAAAAAGGGAAAAATGGTCTTTTGCCCTTATCTTGATAAGGAATGGACTAGACCATGGGTTTGGGTTAAACCCTAATTATTGATTGGGATTGTTTATGGTTTTCGTTTAGTGTGAGGAGCAATGTTCGTAGTGGATCGAGTGTTATTCCAGTTATCATCAGTAGAGGTGATTCTCCTCACCATACTGTGGGTCGAAGGCACCAATGTCGGCCCATTGGTTTATGTATTATAGGAAGATCATGGGGTGGCCCTTGGCATTCGTATGAAAGAACCGAAGGTGTCTCTTGGAAATTTTGTATGCAAGACCAGGGATTGGACCCTGGCAGATAAGTAGATGGTTAGATATATATTGTATGCCAGTTGTCTTCGTGATGCTTGCATGGAAGACCAGGAGGTGACTCTTGGCACTTGTCTGTAAGACTTATGGTTTTTGCCCCCCGCTGGTAAAGAAATACCATGATACGGGTCATGACATAATGGCAAGAGTATGACTGAAGGAATATTTTATGGATAACTGTTCCTCGGCTAAGGTCCCCATGGCCTTCGGTTATAAGATCTCTGCTGATCCCTCTGGCGAATTTGTGGATCACAAGACTTATAGAGGTATCATTGGCTCTCTAATGTACCTCACCGCAAGCAGACCAGACATTGTCTTTGCAGCTAGTGTATGTGCAAGGTATCAGGCTGACCCAAAAGTGTCACATATGACCGCAGCCAAACAAATTCTTCGGTACCTAAAAGGAAGCAAATCTCTTCGTCTATGGTACCCCGCAGACAACGACTTCAGTCTTCAAGCATTTATAGATGCGGATCATGCTGGATGCAAACTTGATCGAAAAAGTACCTCAGGTGGATGTCAATTTCTGGGAGGAAGACTCGTCAGCTCGTCCTCAAGAAAACAAAGTTGCGTATCATTGTCTACCGCAGAAGCCGAATATGTGGCCGCAGCTAGCTGTTGTTCTCAAGTTCTATGGATGAAGACACAATTGTTAGACTATGGGTACATGATGTTGCGGATACCAATCTACTGTGACTCGGAAAGTACCATAGCGATTTCTCATAATCCTATTCAACACTCCAAGACCAAACATATTGAACTACAGTATCACTTCATCAAAGACCACATTCTGAAAGGTAACATTGAACTCATCTTTATCCCTACTCATGAAGAGATTGCTAATGTATTCACAAAAGCACTTGACTCTACCAAACTCAACGCATTCTTACAAATGTTAAGAATGATGAATCCGGACCCTCAATTCTTCTTGAATTGATAGGTACCGTAGACCATCCTTGGTCTCCATTGTGGTCCTAACTGAAAGTTATTTATAATAAATTGTTTTGGTATATTCTGTGTACCGCAGTCTATGTACCGCAATCATATATTATATTTATCTTTCACTAGTCCCTCTTGTGTGTTATTTCTAACCTATTGTACAAGGGCTCTTCTCAGTTTCTTCCACTGTATTCATCTGCAAGGGCAAAGGATCCATCGGCAATGATGTGCTCATCCGCAATTACATTAATTGGTTTTCAGACTGTTCATTCCTTTATAAAAAAAATATAATTTTTTAAAATAAATATAAAAAAGGATGGTGTTCTATTTAATGATCCTTCATTAAATAAAACATTAAATAAAAACAGTCCTTGAGAAACTATCTCATTCTTTTTCTCTAAACCTCGTGTCAAACCTATTTTAGGTATGATGATGAAAAGATAGATTTTCCAAATCAAATCATTTTAATATGTCTTTTACTATTACCCCAGAACATCACATCCGTTTTAACTTCCACTTTACCCAACATATTAGTCTCTCCCCCTCCACACGTTCACCAGACGTGATGTTAAATATGACATTTCATTAAATGCAAACCCTGTTAGGTAAATCCCAATTTCAGATTTATTCCCTTTTTTATTCATATGTGGCTGAGATTAAAAACCCTAATTCAAACGGTAAACCCAAACGTTTTTACCCCAATTTACTTAGGTCACAAACGTTTCCTGCTCCCTTAAGCCACTATAAAACCCCTTCGTCTCCACAAAGAACAGTTTACGCTCTCTAAACCTTCAACCTTCTTCTGCAGTCTTCAAAGCCTTCTCAAACTCTCAGCAATGGTGACATCAAATGTCTCGAAGAAACAATCCAATGCTTTTGGATCAGTGAACCCTACTGGTTCAGACTCTCCCACAATAGCTTCAAGCAATTTCAGAGCCGTCTTTGAAGAACACCCTCTCTACAATGCTCCCACGAAACTCATGATCAAATTCCTGAAGAATCACCCTCTGTTTGGTCCCTTCGATGCTTTCACAGATGTTGTTCCACTCTCAACCCTCTTCAAATATGCCTTCTCGGCCTATCGCACACTCGATAATCCCCAACAAGTTCATATTAACCTAGTTAATGATTTTTTGGTCATTTTGTCCAAAGAAAAGTTTTTCACCGCCATTAACCTTCTTTTTCATCCCTCCATCAATATTTTCTCCCCATCAATGGCAGACATTACCTTAACTCTCTACAAAATGGGATATCAGAAAAGGATCAAAGGTATCGGTGAATTCAAGAAGAACCAATTGCCTGCGGTCTGGAAATTCGTGTGCCACTTCGTCATCCGCAGTTTATCCGGTAGAACCGGAGGAACGGATAATATTGGATTCAAGCTATTGGAACTGGTATGGAGCATCTTCACAGGTCGTGATGTGAACTACATACAGATTCTTTGGGATAATTTTCTTCAATACATTCCCAAAGAGAGCCCAAGGGAGAACCCATCCGAACTCACTTTTGCAAGGTTCTGGTCCTTTTGTATTGCATACCTTCATGTGGATGCAGGCATCAACATGGGCAGTGACATCAACTTCTTTGTCACCAAGGCTCTCAAAAGGTACAACCCTTCATCCGATTAAACAATTTTTGGACCAATCCGTAGACTCCCGACCGATATTCTCTCTACCCTAGGTCTTGAGACTGCTGATGTCTTAGACCACATTGAGGCTACGGAAGGTATTAACCCATACCTTCCTACCCCACCACCTCCAAATCCATCCGCAACCATTAACTCTGAAGGTACCACAGTCCCTTCCTCCACAACTCTCTCCAATGTTTCACAAAGACGTAAGCATAAAGTTTCTGCTCTTCATGGCCCCCGCAACACCAAAAAGCAAGGAACCCCCAAAAAGGATGCTTCCAAGCCTTCCAAGAAAAGGAAAACACCACCAGTAATCACCAGTGAAGAACCAATCCAACATGACTCAAGCAGTGATTCAGACAAGGATGATCAATCTATCTCAATCCTCAAGAAACATAAAACCGACCCCTCTAGCCATATGCGTGACCGGACTGATACCTCAGCCTCTCAACAGGCTCCGGTAGTCCTTGGGCTGCCCGCACATCCATTTGATACTACCATCCTCTTCCTCTCAGACTCAAAAAGTGAGTGTGATTCACAGCAACGAGGAGACTCCCCTCCAGTTCAATCCCAAGAGGATAATATTGGTTCTCGCCCTAAAGTCTCCAGGGCTTCCCGACTGCATTTCTTTTCTCCTGAGGAGTTGAACTCCATCCTTTTGAATGTCACCCATACACTGTAAACACCTTCCCAACCGCAGGGCACTTCTTTTGCCCATGCCAGAACTGAGTCGAGGCCACACTTGACCACGGGTCAAGGAGACCAAGGAAGCTTAGGAAATCCTACTCTGCTTACATCATTAACAGGTGGTTTAGGCAGGGTGAGCAGAAATATGCAAGGATCCGTGGACCCGAGGGACACCTCGGTGCGCGTTCAAGGAATTGACGGTGGTGACTCAAATGATTCATGGAGTAAGTTTCAACCCTCCAAAGAAGTTGAAGCCAAGAAATATGCTGCTTTTTGTAGGGCATTCCAAGCGCGCAAGGATCAACAAATCAAACAAAAGCAGCAAAAGGAACAAGAAATCCAAGCTGTGGCTAAGTATTGGGCAGATGCAATTAATAATGCCAATACCGTAGCCACCATACAGAAAGTTCAAGATCGGATGACTCAAATGCTCGAAACCTTCCACAAGGATCAGGAAGCAACTGTTGACCAACATGCTTCACAATTTCCTCCCACTTCCACTGTTCAAGTATCACAAGACGAAGGACCTGAAATAGAAGTGAGCTCTGCTCCCACCTTCGGATTTGATGATGCTGATCTCCAAGAGGTAAACAAACCTTCTCCTTCTGATGATGATCTTATGATGTTTGATGAAGAAGAAGAATCCAGTGGCTCTCATCATTCAACTTCCAAGCCCAAAGAAAAGAAGAAAAAGAAGAAGAATGTTGTCACTAGGAAATAAATTTTGAGTTTACAAGCAAAGGTTGATCAAATCCTTGTTACGGTCAAGCCAACCCAACCGCAACCAGAAGATATCTCTGGACCGCAGTCATTAATTGAAAGGATTGAATGCCTGGAAACACGTGAGAGATTAGTTGTTGAGCGTATCTCACTCAAGGTTGAAATGGGGATCCGGTCCCTTGACAATAATCGACAGACAAATCACAAAGAATTCATGGCTGCTGCGGAACGCCTCATTTATGAGGTAACCGCAATCAAGAAAGATCTTCAAGCAGCCGTTGCGGATCAAGCCTCCCACACTGACAAGATGATTGCTGAGACTCACACTGCCTACGAGTCTGCAATCTCAGTCCTTCAAGCTACAATCAACCGTCTGCAGCAATCCTTGTCCACAAATTTCCATGGTCCAGAAATCCTTCATCTCACCAAGGAAATTCACAAGCTACTCTTCAATCCTACCATCCCCAACAATCAACAACTGACCGAAGCCCTCAAAGCTCAATTCCAAGAAGTTTTTGTCAAAGTTGATGGCCTTCAAAAATGGCTTGAGGAGTCCCCGGGTCTGAACTCCTCAAGAGGGGGAAGTGAAGAAGAAGAATAAGTCCATCACTCCAATCACTCCATCTCACAACATCAAACTCCCCCCCCCCCCCCCATCTCTACAAAAAAAATACCTTCACCACAACCATCTCATCATACTCCACCTTACAACTCTCCACTCAAGAGGAAATCACTCCGAAGAAACCAGAAAATGCCCCTCACTTCAAAAATCTTGTGGAGGAAATGTCTTCTCCGAGTTCAAATGACTCACGTGCCACCACCCAAAGGAAAAGAGATTGGAAGGCAGCCAAACTTGCAGAGCTCATATGGAGAGAATGTAGATTTGATACTGTCATGGATGAGTCCTTGATAAACTCTTGGATTAATCCTCACCGCAGACTGCTTGATGAAGATTACACTCCTTACCTCACCTATGCGGAACCCCCTCTGGATGGTTACTGGGATGTCCAAATTTCTCCAAATGCCAGATACTTTACAGTATTTGAGCAGTTCGAGTGCAGCCTTCCAAGCGCCAAAAAACTACCAATGGAATTTGAGAGACTTAGTTGTTTTTATGCTAAGCATGCCTCTCCCATTGAGAATATATGGTCTAACAATAGACCATCCGCAGTCAAGAACTACAAAATCAATAAGTTCATGAAGGCTGAGTTCATCCAGTATACTCTGACTAGAAGGGAACATGATTATGTCTGCACCCAGGTTGACTTTCCTTGTATGAATTCGGAAGAAGTCTTTCTCATTGCGAAGGTGTTCCAGTACAAGTCTGAAAAGCACCAGAAGATGAAGATTGCACTTGAAAGGGCTAATACTTTCTTGAAGGAAACAGTTTGTGATTTTGCTAAGATTGACGCAGACATCTACCCCACCATTGCCAAGAAATTCAATCTGCCACCACTTGACCCCGCACCAATGCCTACCAAAGGCTATCAAGAAAGATCCTTAGGTGGAACCAACTACCCTGAACTTGGAGTCATTTTCAAAAGGAAGACCGATAATGTCAAATACTTCATTCCTATGACTGCCATGCATCGCCTCACCAGGAAGCAACTTGACATCTGCCGGAAT
This sequence comes from Lactuca saligna, assembly GCF_052625555.1. Taxonomy (NCBI): domain Eukaryota; kingdom Viridiplantae; phylum Streptophyta; class Magnoliopsida; order Asterales; family Asteraceae; genus Lactuca; species Lactuca saligna. The sequence goes on along the minus strand of NC_136424.1, from coordinate 69,486,149 downwards.
CGCGGTTGAAAAATCCAAGCACACTACTGCAAAAGTCAAGTTCGAGATCATAAGAAGAATCATCTGGTTGGAGAACATCAGGAAGTTTTGGTGGATCCTGATCAAGTTTCTTGAACTTGATAGATGATCAAAAGTTAAAGAGGTCACTTAGGGGGAAATTTTTTAATCATAAAAAGTGACCCTCTTGAACTACAGCTACCGCAGTCATCATGCCCCCGCAGTCAAGCTTCTTCATCAGTAACCGCTACCACAGTCTCTATCTACCGTAGCAACTTTACTAGATTACTTTATTTATCTTTTTGTAATACTCTCTATTATCCAGTATGCCTTGCATGGCTACTCTTAGAGATGTAATCTACTGTACTTCATGAGTCTCTATAAATAGAGCTCATTCTCCTGTATTCAAATACGCATCTATTCTGAATTGCAATCTCTGAAGTTATCTTTTCTATCTTACTCTCTCTTCTTACTATTATAATTGATTACAATCTCTCTTCGGAGCAAGTCTTTAGAGACTTAATCACTAAGTTTGATCTCACTTATTAACTTGGTTTGAATGCATTCCTCGTTATGAATCAGCTTAAGTGTATACTTGATATAACAATTGTTGTCATTTCATTTCTTTACTTTTCCCCAACTAACTATCTAACCATCTAACTCTAAATGTTATTGTTGAGCTTTTAGATCCTTCGAGATTAACTTTTCCGCAATATACTTGTTCTAACGTTTGTTCAAGTGTGTCTCAAAGTTTTTCTCTCAACATCCCCTTCTGTTTTAAATGGTAAAACTCCTTATGAGTTAATATTTAATCATGCTCCCGTTTTTGATAAATTTAGGGTTTTTTTGTTGTCTATGTTTTGCCACTAAGTTGAATAATAATGATAAATTTTCTAAAAGGTCTGAAAAATGTGTTATGATTTGTTATTCTGATGTTAAGAAAGGGTACAAAGTATTTAGTCTTCATAACGGTCTTTCTTTCTTTTCCAAAGATGTGAAATTTTATGAAGTTGTGTTTCCTTTTAAGTTGACTTCTAAATATGATAGAATTTATGAGTTTCTTTAGTCCTCCTCTTTTAAAAACAATGACCCTTGGGACCCATTTTCCAATGATGAGATCCTACTTTCTGAAAGTCTTGATGATAATCAAGGTTATATGTGTTTAGATAGTAATAATCAACATGGTGATGTATTTGTTGAACAGCTTGTAAGTGCAACTGAATCTGGTGTTGATGGTAGTCTTTATTTGGGTGCAACTATACATGGTCAGGAAGGTACTCTTGGTTGTGAAACACATGACTCGCAACTTGAGTTTGTTACTTCTGAATCCTCTAGTAGTTCTGAGGAAAATACTAGTAGTTTTATTCCTATTGATTCTCATTTGTTAGATGTAAGAAGGTCTAGTCGCGAGTCTAAATTTCCTCAAAATTTTAATGATTTTGTTATAAAGGGTAAATATAAGTAAGGAATTGAGAAATCTGTGAATTATTCTTTTCTTAATTTTGAAAATAAATGTTTTACTATGAATTTAAATAAAATAGTTGAACCTCAATCTTATTTTGAGGCTTCTTTAGATCCTAACTAGGTTAAGGCAATGCATGAGGAAATGAAGGCTTTCTATAGAGATAAAACCTAGGAAATTTGTGATTTGCCTCCTAATAGGAAACTAATTGGATGTAAATACGTATACAAGATTAAATATAAATCAAATGGTGAAGTTGAAAGATTTAAAGCTAGGTTAGTAGTTAAATGCTATAATCAAAGGGAAGGAATAGATTATGAAGAAGCATTTTCTCCAGTTGCTAAAATGGTTAAAATTAGGATTGTTATTACGCTTACTATTAATTATAATTGGAATTTATATCAACTTGATATAAATAATTCATTTTTATATGGTGAACTGGATGAGGATGTTTACATGTCCTTGCCTCTTGGTTATCATAATAAAGGTAGTAATCAAGTTTATAAACTTCTCTTTATTTGTTAGAACTTCTAATGATAGCATTGTTGTTTTGTTGGTTTATGTTGATGACATAATACTTACAAGAAATAGTTTGGATGAGACTGATAAAGTTAAAAGTTTTTTGAAATAAAAATTTTTAATTATGGATTTAGGAAAGCTAAAGTTTTTTTTGGGAATTGAAGTGGTTGATATTGAAAGAGGTATTTGCTTATGTCAAAGGAAATATTGTCTTGAGTTATTGCATGGATTGAAATGTTGGATTGTAAACCGGTTAAGACACCTTTAGATTGCAATGTTATTGTTAGGAGTGATGGTGTTGATAAAAATGATATTTTGTTGCAAAATGTTGTGTTATTTCAAAAATTAGTTGGAAAACTTATATGTTTGACCATAACTTGACCTGATATATTCTATGCAGTTCAGGTTCTGAGTCAATTCATGCATAGTCCCAGGAAATCTCATTTTAATATTGCTATAAAGTTGCTTAGATACTTGAAATCTAATCATGGAAGGGGATTTTCAGTATTGTAACATAACTCTTTAAATTTAAAAGTTTTGTTGATCCAGATTGCGTTAAATGTATTGTCTCTAGACGTTTTGTAATAGGTTATGTTGTCTTCCTTGGTGATACTCTTGTTTTGTGGAAGAGAAAGAAACAAGAAATTGTTTATCGCTCATCCACTAAATCAGAATATCATGCACTTGGTGTTATTCATGTGAAGTTACGTGGATTTTGAAAATCTTGTTTGATTTTGATTTTGATTTTAAGGATCAAACCCATGTTCCTATATTTTGTGATAATGAATCAGCCATAAAAGTGGTTCTTAATCCAGTTTTTCATGAAAAGACTAAGCATTTCGATGTAGATACATAGTTTATTAGGGATAGAGTGTCAAAAGGAACTGTTGAAAATTTTTTAAAGTTAGTTTGGATTATAATTTGGCTTATATTTTTACTAAGGCAGTGGGAGTTGTGCAACATGATTGGATTTGTAAACATTTAGGTCTTGTTGATCCTTTTCAAGATAAGTGTTGAAGTTTATTTGAATTATAAGTTTGAAGAGGGGTGTTGAATTACTTGGTTTAATATCTTTCAAACTTATAATACTTTCTTATATCCTTTGGTGTATCCTTTGTTTGTATTTATTTTCTTCCTAGGGTAGTTTGTGTTATTTTTATATAGTTTGGTTTGTTAAGATATTTTGCAAGAGGGTTAGCGTTGACAAGTTAGTATATCAACTGGATTGCGACTCGCTTTATGGAACAACTTTGGAAGAAACACGTGGGTTACGTTCGTTTACTCATGGATTGGGTTTTACCCGTGGTTTGAACAGGTTTCTACCCGATTGTATATATTCATGCGTTTTGTGTGTTTTTGTCTCTTAAGAACTCATTTTACACACACTTAGCTCTCGTATTCTCTTTGTATAGTTTAGGGTTTTCTCTCTCAACTTAGGTTTGTTCTTTGTCATTTTACCTGTGTTCATCTGTAATCATGTATAGATTAGTGGGCGTTTATAGTAAGGAAGGTTGTATGAGTGTTGAGTGAATTTGTAGCGATGTTTCTTCTGTAAGTTTCTTAAAGACCAACCAGTTCTTAATGGATAAGAACTGTTGATGCTGTGAAATCTCGTGTTGTTATTTTGAGTTTGTTTAGAAGAATATATTTTGTCGATTATATATAAGGGAAAATAGTTTAATATGCATTTTCCATTTCAAGAAAAGCTAATACAAGTCTTCATTTATGAAAATTAAATTTATATCGACAACAATATGAAGATATCATATGAAGATATCAGTGAAGTTTGTCAAAAAGTTTATTTTGAATAATATTACTTTATTACTTAAATGGGTTTAGTTATTCATTATTCTTTTAAAATTTTTAGGAATCCTTAATGTTTAATTATTTAATATTTCTTTAACCAATTCCTATAATACACATGTATTAGCCTAATATAAATAAATGAAAGTTTCATAATTCCAATATAAACGTTTTAAAATTTTAAGTTGAGTTATTCGATGGTGTATATCAAGTATCAACCCATCATAATTGACAAAACATTAAAGCCAAAAATTAACAGAATTTTAAATAAATTAAAAATAATCTTTGAAATGAATCATTTTGCTTGATTTAATGAGTAAATAGAAGAAAAGAAGCTTCTTCTTTGTTTGTTCTTGTGTGGGACAAGCTCACATTGCACAACCAAATATCCAACAATTCTCCAAGCCAAAGATTTAGGGGTTTCACATGTTTATCATTTGAATCATGGATTTTAATTTTCTTTTTAGTCGGTAATCATTTTTTACTTTTTCTTTTTTTCTATACGCATTCACCTATGAGGCTATGATTACAAACAAATGGTATCCATAATACTAAATGGTGAATCAAGGAGAATGAATTTTATTTAGAGCTTGTGCATCATGAATGTTAAACACAAATTTTATTTCAAGTTATAGTTTTTCATATTCAAGTTATCATATTACTGTTGCAAAATCTAAAACCCTCCAATACTGTTGCGTTGTAATATATTGATATATCAATAATTAGTATTTTCATGAGCACTTTTTATTTTTTTAACAACAAATCAAATGTATTTCTAAACCATTCCTAATTCTACAAATGTTTTAGATTTATCTTGAACCTTCTACATTAAAAAAAAATGACAATATTTGATATCGTTGGCCTAAAAATCATAAGTTGGGATTTATTATTTTCTTACCCATATTTTAAAGTTCTTTCTAATTGAAATAACACATGTTGAATTGTATAGGGATTTTTTTTGTTCTTATGTACTCCTAAAATAAACTACATAATTGTTATTTAAAAATAAACTTAAGGGATATCACCAAGAGAAATAATAAAAATTGGGTTTGCTCATGTGAGGATATAGGGGCTGTCTATATAGCTTTGCTATCAACCAATGTGTCATATTTATATGCACTTGCAAGTTATAGGGGTCCTTTTCTAAATAGTTGTACTTTTGATCTATCATTTCCATCTTATCTCATATTAATAATTTGTCGAATTTTATATAAATATTTTTGTTGATTTATACTTTATCTACCTTACAATGATCGTAAGTTATGCAATTTAAATATTCATTTATGGATAAAAAAAATAGATGGAATATTAATAATTAACCTAAATTAGGATTTTAACCAATAAAGCGAATTATCTTTTAGATAAGTAATACAAATCACTTTTATTTTTATTGGATTTTTTTGGTTTCGTTTAATGCAATTGACCCTCTCAACAAGATGCGCTTGGCGGGCTAGCCCATTAGCTCTTTTATCTTTAGATTCTTTTAGACTTTAGAGTATCTTAACTCTGAAGTTTTAGAGTGACTTTTTTTTTTTACAAAAATTAATTAAAATAAAGTTTATATTATTGGTTAAATTAATTTTAAAAAAATACAGATAATTATGGATTGCATCTGACAGTAGAATAGAAATATAAGAGTGGTGGAGGACTTTTTTTTTTGGCAAAATTGAAAAATAGTGTTAATTTGCACAATATATTTGTTCATTTTAGAAGCCACAGTTATGTATTTTAATAATAAAATAAAAATACATTATTATATTGCAATCTTACGTAATCCAAAATGCATTACCTAGTTGGTCAAGTTTAAATATATTATTATTATTATATGGAGAAAAGACATTGTTTAAAGCGAACAATGACTTAAAGTTATTGATTTTTTTTTCGTTTAACCTTTGTATAATAACGATATACTTATAAACTAAATTATAGAAATGATATTTATGGTATACTTAAAATTGCACTTTGAATCCAAGTTTAAAAAATCCTCGTTGTATCTTCATTCTTCATGATTTTATTTTGCGATATTAACTAAACTACCCGTTATAAAAAAAAATTAAACGTTATAAAAAAAATGTTAACAAAAATGATGGTTTTATTACAAGACTATTACCGAGGATGCATGCTACTTGTAAGTATGTAGATAAGAGAATGAAGACTAGAGAATGTCTCACTATCCATGATATGTGTTGGCATTACTTGGATGTTGCATGTTGAAGGTTCTTAGTTTACATAGGATTATGATTCTTTTGAGCAGGAGTTCCTTGTTGTAGCCTGTAAGGTACATTTATAGGATAGTTTTTGAAGGTTGGTTGAAACACCCTTTGTATAATTTGTATAAGCTAAAAAAAATAATGTTTTCATTAAAAGCATCAAACAATTTTAAAACTATGCAGAATTAGGTCCCAAAACTCATTTGAATAGTTGAGTTCAAACGTTTATAATTTTCAAATATGAAGGTGATCAATCAAATATCATTAAAAAAGTTTAACTAAAACAATAAAATGTTATGGTCTTTTAAATTTACAAGCAGTCTCTAACCATATATTTTATCTTAATTTGTGAGTAGATATCAAAATAATAATGTTAGGTTTGGATAACTTAGTGAGTAATACCAAATTAGACATTGCGATAGAATTGAATAACGACAAAATAACTCATTTTTCTAGTCCTAATTAACAAAACATTTTAAAGGGCATGTCCAACAATTTTGAGTAAAGGAGTTACGAAGTTTTGATAAGTTTAATTAAAAATGGGAAATGATAAAAATGTCCTACAAACTTTTTAGGATTGATTCATTTAGTTCCTAAACTATTTTCGTGGCTTTATGAGGGAACAAAGTCATTTTTGTCCGATCGATTACGTCCTTTTGGCTAAAGTGGAGAGGTCACCCGGTTACCCATTTACCACATTGACATTTGTTGACCAATTTTCCGACTTTGAATTTTGACTATTTACATTGATTTTTCATTACCGAAACTTAAGCATTGTCGAAATCGATCGGAAATTCAAATTTGTCAATCTTTAACATCTTTAATCAACCATCCATATTGAATTTTATTCCCCTAACCACAACTCAGTTCATCCAACTCATCACTCCGAAGCATTTGTATCATTTGTCAAATTGATTTTTGCTAGACCCTGAACTTGTGGAATTCATCATTCAATTCCAAGGAATACTAATTTTGATTTTCAAATTCATTCCAATATGAATACAAAAGCTTCCAACAATTCAACTAATCACTTCAATAAGGTCAACAAATCAACGGCTTATTACCCATCTTATTATGAGTCCTTCTACAAACACCAAACAATCAACATCTAGTAATTTTTCATATCTAACATAATTACCGCAATATTTTTGTGTTCATCTAATTGTTCTTTAGCAAAAATCATAAAACCAATAATCAATCTTTGAACCTAAAAAAATCTCATTGTCGATTAATAAAAAAGAAGTTCAATATCCAAATAAAAATATGTTCGATAAACCAGATGAAAGAAATCGAATCAAGACCAAAGAGATAAAAGTTATTTACAAATTTGTATATATAGAGAACAAAATAACCTGATTTTGATCGAACAAAATCATAATAAATCGTCGACGATGGTAATGGTTGGAGTCGATGGCCACATTGCTTCTCCAAGAAGGAGATCCGGATTCGATTGCATCAAGGGCTAAAGGCGGTGGAGGGGGGACACTGTGGAGGCGTCCAAAATGATGTGGTGAAGTCGATGAAGGAGGCTCCGGTGGTGGGTTGGTTGTGATGGGAAAATAAGAGATAAATATAGGAAAATGGTAGGTTATGGTTGTTGTGTGAAAAATATTGTGGATATGGAAAGCAAACCGGGTAAAACAAGTCTTTGGGACTAAATAGACAGGTTACCCACGAGTTCGTTCCCTCATAAAGTCACAAAAATAGTTTAGAGACTAAATGGATCAACCTTAAGAAGTTTGTAGGACATTTGTGTTATTTTCCCTTATTTAAAAATAAATAACAATGCAATATATATACATCTAGACACCAACATAAATATTCTACTCTCAAAGCGAAGTCACTTTCTCGCAAATGTCATATAATCCCTCGTATAGGTTATTAAAAGGGAAAGTGTTCAGATTGTCAAATAAGCTTGCATATACTGCTATGGAATCATTAATTTAGTTTCAAATTGATGAAAAAGTACAACAACTTCATCAACTAAGATTTAAAATCCTCATTTCCATCATTAAAGATGGAATCAACCACTTCAAGAGTGATGTGATGATACATTGGTGATTCTGATTCATTACAAGTTACTAGCATCAAATCATACACAAATCCTAGGTTGAATCATAAATTTAGGATCTCTATCGTAAAATAAGGTTTGAAAACCCAAAACTTATTCAAATAGTGAACAAGCTCTTATAAGCAAAAAATGATGTTAGATTCATAAATGATGTTTGATTCAACACTCAATAACTACTAGAAATCCATTTATAAATAAATGTTTTGGATTCCATTAGAGCACAAAAACCCTAACATTAATGAGATGAAGAGGTGAAGTAACTTTTTATCTTTTAGAACATCTGATGGAAGAATTAAGCTAAAAACTTCCAAATGCTTATTTGATTTCATTTAAATCCTTAACTGTCATATCTCCTCTCCCGATCTTGATAGCATGTTAATAAATGAAGGAAGAAGAAGATGACAATTGTACACTGACAACTATTACACCCCTCTAAAGTTTATTTCTTCACATTGTACACTGACAACTAACACCCCTCTAAAGTTTATTTCTTCACATTAACCACTAACTCGACTAACCCTTTAATTTGACTTCGAAACAACGACAAAGTCACTAATAATAAGTAATATAAACATTCTTTTAGTTTTATTCCATTGAATACGTAAAGACTTGACATGGAGTGTTTGGACATTTTGTCATTTTTAGTCCCTACTCTTAAATTTCATTTAAAGTTCATATAGACTTTCCAAAATATAAATCTGCTTTATTTCCCTTAGAATTTATTTATTTAAACGATCATAACAACATGGTTATTTGTTTTTGTTTATAATAAAAAAGCCTTTTACTTTTTTTTTATCCAAAATGGACAAAAAAAAATACAAGCCCAAAAAGAAGATGTTACATTAATGGACAAAAAACATAAGCCCAAAAAGAAGATATTACATTGTTCGTAAGGATGCTAGTGGTAAGAATGTAGATAAGATAACGAAGACTATAGATCGATTTACTATCCTTGATATTTATTGGTATTACTTTTATGTTTGCTTGCTGAAGGTTCTCAACATACATAGAATATGATCTTATGTTTTTTGAGTGGGAGTCCCATCATTTTTTACCTATAAATATATATGACATAAATGTTAAGTCTAACATATCTTATTGTTAACATAAAGGGAAAATGACTTGTAAGGGTAATGATGTTTTACCCGTGTTCACATTATACCATTAACGTTTTTTTTTAACACAAAATATCATTAAAATGTTTTTTCTGTACATACTTTACCATTGTTAACCGGATACAATAGGTATCCCGGTAATTTATTTATTAAAAAAAAAAAAACAAATTATGTGGAAAATACGTGGCTCACCCCTCTCCATTAAACACCCTCACCCTCACCCTCAACACCCCGTTGTGTAATTTTCTCAGTCGAAGTTGAGATCGATCATGGCTGGTCCATCTAATGCTTCCTCCTCCTCTACGTACACCTCCAACACCAGATCGAAGAAAATCAAGTCAAAATCGAAACTTGATTTTGCAAATCCCTGTGATTGTGGCTACCCTTCTCGTATCTGGACTTCAACGACCAAAGATAATCCTGGAAAAGAGTTTAGGGTTTGCCCTAATTCAACGGTATGTCGGGTTTATTCTATATGTAGTAAGGTCTTTCAATAATTTTCGTATATTTGTTTTAGGATAACCCAGAAATTAAATGCAAATTCTGGGAATGGGTTAATGAAGAAGATACAGTCAACAAGAAGAAAAGAGATGAAGTGAGAGCACAATCCTGTGAAGTAAGGGCACAATCTTGTGAAGTGAGGATTGCAATTATGGACCATGATTTCAATATTTACAAAAAGAAGACAGATGAAGAATTTGATAAGATAATTAGAAAAATTAGCAGTCTCAAAACATATGTAATTGTGTTGTTTATGTTGTTTGTAGTATCACTTTTAAGGGCATAAATGTCAAATTGTAATCGGATATTATGGTTGTTTTGCTGAATATGATTGAATGAACATGTTTTGCTGAATACGATTGAATGGACATGTTTAGCTTAAGTTTGAATATGATTTAATCTTAAGTACAAACAACATTGAATGAGCATTCATGCATTGTCTTATTAGGGTAATAATGTGCAAAATATTACCCCTGTACAAACAACTTTGCAGAATTTTACCTCTTAATGTGCAGAAGGGCATAATGGTCAAAATGAAGGGCATAATGGTAAAAATATGATTTAATGTGAGTAATGGTAAAAATAACTTTGCAAACAACTTTGCAGAATCTTTTGTTTGAATATGATTTAATGTGAGTAATGGTAAAAATAATGTGCAGAATGTTACCCTTGTACAAACAACTCTTGTACAAACAACTATGCAGAATCTTGTGTTTGAATAATGGTCAAAATGCAGAATCTTGCAGAATTTTACCTCTTAATGTGCAGAAGGGCATAATGGTCAAAATGAAGGGCATAATGGTAAAAATATGATTTAATGTGAGTAATGGTAAAAATAACTTTGCAAACAACTTTGCAGAATCTTTTGTTTGAATACGATTTAATGTGAGTAATGGTAAAAATAATGTGCAGAATGTTACCCTTGTACAAACAACTATGCAGAATCTTGTGTTTGAATAATGGTCAAAATGCAGAATCTTGCAGAATTTTACCTCTTAATGTGCAAAAGGGCATAATGGTCAAAATGAAGGGCATAATGGTCAAAATGAAGGGCATAATGTGCAGAATCTTGTGTTTGAATATGATCTAATGTGAATAATGGTAAAAAATAATATGAAGGGCATAATGGTCAAAAACAAGGAATCATATGTAAAAGCAACATTGAACGATGTAGATTATATTTAAAGGGTAATAACAAACAAAAGCACTGTTTTTAATGTGCATATTTACATCAAAAGACAAGCATGGTTTTTAGCAAAAGACAAGCATAGTAATTTCATCCTTAAACAAACAAAAGCACAGTTTTTAATGTGCAGATTTACATCAAAGGGAATCATTCCAGTGTAACAGGTTTATTCACACTTAAACCACATCCATCCTTGGTGTTGACCACCCTACTTAATGCCACTTTAGTGATCCTCTCTGAGTATTTCCTTTTCCTCTTCAATGGTTGTGCTCTTTGTTCAACTTCAACAACGGGTTGTGCAGCAGGTTCCTCAACTTGTCCCTGATCAGGTTCATCACCATCTTCAGCCAGCTCTTCAATCTCAGATTCATACTCATTTTCAACTTCATCCATCTCTTCAATCTCAAATTCAGACTCATCCTCAACATCAGGAACATGTTTACCCTTCTTCTTTTTGGCTTTAGTACTTGGTCCTACATTAAAATTTATAATGCATTAATAGATAATACTTATATTTTTTTTGGTAAATGAATGATACTTGATATGAAAAAAACCTTCTTTGGACAATGGACATGTTATTTTGTTGTGTCCTGGTTCTCTACAGATGCTGCATTTTGTAATAGCCCCTTTCTTGCTAATAGTATGACGACCTTCTTTTTCTGAAGCAGCCTTCTTCCTGTTGACTTTAGGTCTGCCAGGTAATCTTTTACGTTTCGGGGGCAACATAGGTTGACCTTCCCAAGATGGCCACATTTCACTTCCATTTAAAGGATTAATTGTATACTTATAGCAATTTCCAAACATTTCTGTTGTGAACCAAGTTGCCACATAGTCTTCCACATTCTCATTTAGATAACTAATAGCAGCCATGGCATGTATACATGGTATACCGCTTAGTTGCCATCCTCTACATGCACATGTTCTTTGGTTCAAGTACACAGCATAAACCTCATGTACTGACCTCACCTCAAATTGTTGCACTCCACTGGGAATTACATACCAATACCTATAAAATAAAGGAATATAGTATAAAATTAGTACTTGGGAATTACATGCCAATACCTATAAAATAAAGTATATATACCTTAGATGTTTCCTCTTGTCCACTATTTTCTTTCTAATAGATGGACATATGGCTAGATTCCATTTCTGCCCCTTCAATCTTTTACAATACATCCTATCCATCACAAACCTCCTAATTTCCTCTAACATTGTTATAATCGGCTTTTTCCTAGCATGCACAATTGCAGCATTAAAAGATTCACAAATACCATTCTCAATGGCATCACAAGACCTGTCCAATACAAAAAAAGCCCTAGACCAGGATTTTGGATCTCTTTCCATCAAGTGATCATATGCTTGTACATCAATCGCCCTAATCTCTTTCATTAAACCTTCAAACCTCTGCACAGTTGTGGCCTTTGCAGCCCTCCAAAACAGCTTCCTATATGCAGCACCCTTAAATTTTTTCTTGAAATTAGCATAGACGTGCCTAGCACATTGCCTATGCTCAGCATCTGGTACTCTTTCTTTAACAGCCTCAATAAGACCCTAAACATGCAACATAAACATAACATTAAGATAAACATAACATTAAGATAAATAAAACGGTAACCAATTAAAAAACAGTTAGGATAAATACCTTGTGTTGGTCAGAAAGTAAGGTTAATCCTGCCCCATTTCCCATGTTAATGTCCTTAAGTAGTAAGTTTAGAAACCACTTCCAAGTTTCTTTGTTCTCAACTGCAACTACTGCCCAAGCAATGGGGTAAATATGGTTGTTAGCGTCTCTACCTACAGCTGAAAGAAGCTCACCTCTGCAAATACCTTTTAAAAAGCAACCATCTGCACCTATAACCCTCCTGCATCCTTCAATCCAACCATCCTTTACACCTTTGATACAAACATACATCCTAGAAAAATAAATTGTGGAATCAGGCATTGTATCCGTCCCAATTTTCACTGTTGACCCTGGATTAGCTCTTAATATCTCAGCTCCATAACTCCATAATTTTTCATAATGTGTGTTCAAACTGCCTTCGATCTCATTAAGTGCAAACTTCTTTGCATTCCTGCATTGTCCAACACTAACCTTCACATTGAAAATTTCCCCAACTTTATCCCTCATTTCCCTGCAACTCAATTTGGGATTTTCTAAAATATCATTAACAAAATGTTTCCCTATCCATGAGTAAGTAACAACTGACCCAAACTTGAAGGTTCTAGCATAGTTATGCTCATTACGTAAGGACTTAATTTGGAATGACTTTTCACTGCTCATCCAAGTAGCCCATAGTCTAAAAGGACATGCTGCCTTTCCTTCACTAGTTTTACAACACCTGACTAACAACCTAGTTTTATCATTTTTTTCATACCAAAGGTTAAAACCGTTTGCTACTGCATAGTTTGAGACAAGCTGTTTAAGTTCTTGAGGGTTACAAAACCTCATACCAAGGATGGGTTGCATTGTATCCCATTTCTGAGTTGAGTCATGATAAGGGTAAATTGGGGCTTCTTTGGTTCCATTATCTGAATCATCATCCTCATCAACAAACTCATCTCTAGGGACAACACTAATATAGTTAAGAAAGGGATCATCAGATTTAGTCAATGGTATTACCTCTTCATCGGGTTCATGATCAACAGATAGAGCATCAGACATGACCGAGTCTTTATCTTCATCAGAGCTTTCACTATCAACATTTTTTTCTTCCTTTTCTTCCTCTATCCAGTCAAGCACCGAATCGTTGTAGTGATCAATATATACATTAATCTTTCCCTCGTTACCATGTGCAACATCAAGAAACCTCCTGTAGTCATCATCGTTTTTCAGTGGTGTCAACCCATCACGCATTGACTTATGCCCAAGACAGTAGTAGACAACAGGACACTTCCCCTTTGTGACATCCTCAAGAACATGAATGAACTCCTTGAAATTTAATCCACCAAAATCGACATCTGTAATTGACGTTTTTTGATTCAGGTAGTATATAAGATGAGGAATGGGGGAAAACATTCCATCGTAATGAACATCTACTTGAATGTAAGTTGATCCTTTTGCATTAGATGGACCAGCCATGATCGATCTCAACTTCGACTGAGAAAATTACACAACGAGGTGTTAGAGGGTGAGGGTGAGGGTATTTAATGGAGAGGGGTGAGCCACGTATTTTCCACATAATTTGTTTTTTTTTTTTTTTAATAAATAAATTACCGGGATACCTATTGTATCCGGTTACCAATGGTAAAGTATGTACAGCAAAAACATTTTAATGGTATTTTGTGTTAAAAAAAAACGTTAATGGTATAATGTGAACACGGGTAAAACATCATTACCCTTACAAGTCATTTTCCCTAACATAAATGCCAAGTCAACATAAATTCTTGCTATTTTTTTTTTCTTTGAACATCATGAAAAGCATTAGCTTAATAACAAGAAACAAAGACTTCAGCAAGACCCTCAACTTTTTTACAAAATAAGTTTGAACCATGAGATATACATTAAATCGACCAGTAATTTGGACATTTTTAATGACTTTGTATGTATATATGCAAAAAACAAAATATAATGTTCAGTGAACGACATGCAAAAAATAAAAAAAAATATGTTGACCTTACATGACCTTAACTTTCGGATAAGGTGTCAAATACATGTTAGGTATACAAATATCGAAAAACCTTACTAATTAGTTTTTTATTTTATTTTTTTTAGAACGACAAATCTATTATACTCCTAAACTACTCCTATATCAACATATGTCTCCATTGTGACTTGAACCCTCAACCTCTAAAGATGTTTTATCGGAATCTAATAAATAATTATATACATAAAAATTTACAATAACTGTGTACATAAGACACTGAAATATTTAGTAAAACAAATGGAAAATACTTTGCTAGTTTACCAATTAAACCAAAATTTAATAACCTAAACCAATATTAAACATATTTTATAATATTAATTATAAAAAATAATTTAAAACAAAAAGTTATAAATCTAGGATTAAAAAAAAAACAAAAAACAAAAAACCATGTAAAAACAAGCCTAAAAGAATCCAATTGGGAGTTGGAGGTTGAAACCGTCGATCTCTCTAATTTGGTTGGGACCATCTCATCGATTTTGCATGTAAGGGACAAAGTCCTTGGTAAAAACATTACTTTAAACGTTAAACCTTATTGTATATTAGATTAATTTCCATTGTAGACATTTTGTTTTTTACCTTTTTATATAAGATAGATATGTTTTCAATCATCAATTTCAACGAACACACTTCCATCGTTTTACATAAATTAATATTATTCTTTCAATTTTATTATATAAAAACGATTTTACCTCAAATGTAATTGACATAACTATATAGACATCATCTATATCATTTTAATTACAACCTTCACAAATATATGTTTTTTTTAATATAATAATAACGTTGTTTTTAAATTTGATATAATAATTTGTATACTTAATTGATATATAATATATTGATTATTTTGAATTATATTATAATATATACATCTATTATAACTTAATAATCTCAATCTTTTGAATGACTTCTACCCGCGAGTTACACATGAATAAAATTAAATATAGTATATGGTTTAATGTTATTTATAGTTGTTGTTATTGTTAATTAATTTTTTTAAATTTATTTGTTTAATGTTTTAGTTTCAATCATTATAATTATTTAAAATATTAAACATTATTTTTTGATTTTAAATGTAAAATATAATCATTTATATAGAATTATTTTTAACTATTGTTATTGAAAGTTATTTTAAGCTACTTATTTTGAAACTTTTAACTATTATAAAAAAAAAATTACGAAATATTTTAGTTAAATTGAGATTACAATTTAATTTTTTTTTTTTTTTTTTTTTTTTTTGCATTTATCACTACAGTTTATCGCTATTAACTATTTACATATATTATTTGGTTTTTTAATGGAACTAAAATTTATATTTAAGTTGACATAGTAATGCGCATAAACACCTATATAGTTGAAGTCTTTACAAATATATGTTTTTTTAAATATAACAATAATGTTGTTAAAATTGATATAATAATTCGTATACTAAATTGATATAATATATTAATTATTTTGAATTATATGATAATATATACATCTATTATAACTTCATAATCTTAATCGTTTGAATAAGTTCTACCCGTGAGTTACAAATCAATAAAATTAAATATAATATATGATTTAATGTTATTTATAGTTGTTGTTATTGTTAATTAATTTTTTAAAATTTATTTGGTTAATATTTTAATTTCTATCATTATAATTAGTTAGAAAAACCAAACATTTTTTTGATTTTAAAGGTAACAATATAATCATTTATATAGAGTTATTTTTATCTATTATTATTGTAAGTTATTTTAAGCTACTTATTTGAAAATTTTAAATTGTTATAAAAATATTTTTAGGAAATATTTAGTTAAATTAAGATTGCAATTTAGTTTTTGTATTTATCACTGCAATTTATTACTTTTAACTATTTACAATATATTCTTTGGTTTTTTAAGTGGAACTGAAATTTATATTTAAGTCAGCATTATAATGCTATATTTAAGTTAACAATTTAAATATTTTGTCAAAGCTGTTCAAAAGTTGTAGCTTTAAACTAATAATGGTTTACATATAACAACATATTAAATTTAATAAATTAAGTATAATATGTTAAAAGTTAAAGACATAACTTTATATATAGATAGAAATATATTATTTTAAAATTGAAATTTAGTTTATTTATGATGACACTTTAGGTTTGATATTTATTTAACTTTATTAACCAACTTATAATAATTATTAGAAAGACAAAGCAATTTATCACTTTTAACTATTTACAAAATATTCATTGGGTTATTTAAGTTAAACAAAAATTTGTATTTAAGTTTACATTGTAGTGTTATATATTTAAATTAATAATTTAAGTATTTTATACAAATTGTTCTAAAATTGTATCTTTAAAATGATAACGGTTTACATCCAACTATATATTAAAACTAATAAATTAAGTATTATATGTTAAAGTTAAAAAAACATAACTTTATAAGTAGAAGTAAAGATATTATTTTAATATTGAAATTTAGTTTATGTATTATACTTTAGATTTCATATTTATTTAACTTAATTAACCAAATTATAATTATTATTAGAAAGAAATTGAAAAGTCATGTGAGTTTCAAATGAATGTGGTGAAAGGAAAAATGTATGAGAGTTTCAAATGAATATGGTGAAAGGAAAAATGCTAGCTTTATAAGTATACTAGACGAATGCCCGCACGTTGCGCAGAAGCATCTATATAAATTAAATCTTTACTTGTTTTTTTAAATATAACAATAATGTTATTGATAAATTTGATATAATAATCAGTATACTAAGGAGATATAATATATGGATTATTTTGAAGAGTAAATTACACGAATGGTCCCTATGGTTTGGGGTGATTTGCACGCTTGGTTCCTAACTTATTTTTTTAACTCGGAAGCCCTCTGCTACTTTTTTTGTTATGCACTTTGCCCCTACTGTTTGTTTTTGTTATGCGATTTGCACGCTTGGTCCCTACTTTTTTGTTACACGCGGGCGGACAAGTCATACAGTAGACCCAGAGAGTGGACCAGGTGGATTGAAGGCCCGGTGCAGGAGGACCAATCACATTGTAGACTCGATGTATATGGCTAGACTCGGAGGGTGGACCAGGTGGACTGAAGACCCGGTGCGGCGGACCGGTCACACAGTAGACCCGAAGTGCATGATTGTTCTATTCTGTTATGATATGTTATGCGTATGGTATATGTGGTTGGTATTTTGGGGGTATCTCACTAAGCTTTCGGGCTTACAGTTGTGGTTTAAATGTTTCAGATACTTCAGGAGACTGTGGCAAGGCGAAGGCATGATCGTACCGCTCCTCATGTTCTTGTTCTATGATATGTATCTAGGAATACTCTGATAATAAATGTATTGAAAACCTTTTTGTAATAACTTAATGAAATTGGGTGGTTTTTGAAAAGTTTAAATTGGCTTGAATTTTTAGAGTGTTTCAAGTTGGTATCAGAGCCTTGGTTTGAATGAATTGGAGGAACACTCGTGTGAATCCAGTCTCAAATCAAGGAGAGTTTTCAAAAGAGAATTTAAAATGGTTTTCAAAATAAGTAAAAGAGGATGCGGAGGTACGATCAGCCAGAGCCAGTAAGTGGACCCCAAAATGTCACACGAGTTAATTGATTATGTGATATGTCAGAACAGCATGCAAGTACTAGGCTAGGGATCTTCAGGAATTACATGATAGAATTGCCTGATTATATGATGCCTGCTAGCCTAGGGTTCTCTTGTGATGGAATTGACATCATTACTGCAGTTATTTATTGTATGCATCATAGTTATACATAATTAAGATCTTATAGGCTGAGAATGTTTGATTTAGCCTTTTGTTCTGTTCTTGTTTGATTGGGAGCTTATGGTAGAATTGGATATTCAAAAGTCTATGGGGTCCAATATTATGTATGACTAGCATACATTAGTACTGTAGGGTTGGTGGAAGTTTCATGGATGAGTGAGTTGTGTGGGTCCAGTAGGTCGGTTATAAGGTAGTTAGCAGTTCATCTAGAGGTGAGGATTGAGTGTTGCTATTTATGATTATCGCTAGGGTGTTGTGATGATACTTGATATAAATATGGGTAGGTGTGGAAGGTAGTATGGGCCCGTACTATTGAAAGAACAGGACCCATACGCGTATCAAGGAAGTAAGAACCTCTAGGGTTGAGTTGAGAGTTGGTCCCCGGGTTATTGGGAGGGCATCTGATGTTTTGTGGTGTATTTTGCAGTATGGTGGTTACGAGGCATGCTGAGAGTGAATCCGGATCAGGATCGGGTGCAGGAGAGGGAGGTCAGGGTGGATCAGCGCCACCCAAGACCATTGGTCAGATGAGTACGGATGAGTTGGATGCCAGGATTCGTGAAATCCTGCCGGATGAGGTTGCTGCTATGTGCAGGGTTGAGATGCCGGAGATGTTTGGGTCGATCAAGACCGCCATGATTGAGTACTTTGATGAGCGCTATGCAGCTCTTGCAGAGACGGTTGCCACGACAGCTGTAGCGGCGGGTGGAGGAGCCAGTCGAGGGTTTCAGTATCGGGACTTCGATAATACGAAGCCCCCTACTTTTGATGGAGTTCAGGATCCGATCATTGCGATGGGATGGTTGTCGGACGTGGAGGGTTGTTTCTCCACGTGTTCATGCCCTATGGATCAAAGGGTGATGTGTGCTCTGAACCTTTTGAGGCTCGAGGTGAAGGATTGGGGGAGGTTGACCACGGGATCGTATTCTGATGCGCAACGAGCTGCGGTTTCTTGGGATCAGTTTAGAAAGATGTTCATTGATGCGGAGGTACGATCAGCCAGAGCCAGTAAGTGGACCCCAAAATGTCACACGAGTTAATTGATTATGTGATATGTCAGAACAGCATGCAAGTACTAGGCTAGGGATCTTCAGGAATTACATGATAGAATTGCCTGATTATATGATGCCTGCTAGCCTAGGGTTCTCTTGTGATGGAATTGACATCATTACTGCAGTTATTTATTGTATGCATCATAGTTATACATAATTAAGATCTTATAGGCTGAGAATGTTTGATTTAGCCTTTTGTTCTGTTCTTGTTTGATTGGGAGCTTATGGTAGAATTGGATATTCAAAAGTCTATGGGGTCCAATATTATGTATGACTAGCATACATTAGTACTGTAGGGTTGGTGGAAGTTTCATGGATGAGTGAGTTGTGTGGGTCCAGTAGGTCGGTTATAAGGTAGTTAGCAGTTCATCTAGAGGTGAGGATTGAGTGTTGCTATTTATGATTATCGCTAGGGTGTTGTGATGATACTTGATATAAATATGGGTAGGTGTGGAAGGTAGTATGGGCCCGTACTATTGAAAGAACAGGACCCATACGCGTATCAAGGAAGTAAGAACCTCTAGGGTTGAGTTGAGAGTTGGTCCCCGGGTTATTGGGAGGGCATCTGATGTTTTGTGGTGTATTTTGCAGTATGGTGGTTACGAGGCATGCTGAGAGTGAATCCGGATCAGGATCGGGTGCAGGAGAGGGAGGTCAGGGTGGATCAGCGCCACCCAAGACCATTGGTCAGATGAGTACGGATGAGTTGGATGCCAGGATTCGTGAAATCCTGCCGGATGAGGTTGCTGCTATGTGCAGGGTTGAGATGCCGGAGATGTTTGGGTCGATCAAGACCGCCATGATTGAGTACTTTGATGAGCGCTATGCAGCTCTTGCAGAGACGGTTGCCACGACAGCTGTAGCGGCGGGTGGAGGAGCCAGTCGAGGGTTTCAGTATCGGGACTTCGATAATACGAAGCCCCCTACTTTTGATGGAGTTCAGGATCCGATCATTGCGATGGGATGGTTGTCGGACGTGGAGGGTTGTTTCTCCACGTGTTCATGCCCTATGGATCAAAGGGTGATGTGTGCTCTGAACCTTTTGAGGCTCGAGGTGAAGGATTGGGGGAGGTTGACCACGGGATCGTATTCTGATGCGCAACGAGCTGCGGTTTCTTGGGATCAGTTTAGAAAGATGTTCAGTACTCGCTATGTTCCACGAGTTAAGGGGTAGAGATTAGCTCAGGAGTTCCTGGAGCTGAAGCAGGATTCCGAGTCGGTGACGGAGATCACCAGGATGTTCACTGAGAGGGCGATGTTTTGCCCTGAGTTTGCTTCTGAGCAGGCCTAGATATCCCGATATCTGAGTATGCTGAAGAGGGATATCAGGCAGTTTGTGTCTACGTAGAGGTGCGAGACATTGTTGGAGTTGCAAGATGCCGCTAGGCGGTGGGACTTGGAGATCGAGTTACAGTTGAGAGAGCAGAGGCAGGCTCCGGTACAGTCGCAGCCGACGCCGAACGGTCTAAGACCATTGATTTCAGATTGAGCAGTCAGAGCAGCCACACTTGTGAGAAGTGCAGGAAGGGTCAGGATCTTGTAGGTCCGGTGGTGCGTGCCGCAAGTGCGGGAGAGAGGGGCAGGGATTGTCGTCAGTCAGTCCCAGTTCAAGATATGAGGATTTGCTATCAGTGTCATCAGGTTGGTCACATGAGGGACAACTGTCCACAGCTAGTTGGGAGGTCGGTGCAGGCTCCAGCACCGGCCATGTTGAGGATTATTGGCGGGGGCCAAGGTGGAGCGGACCCTCCAAGGGCTCAGGGGCGTGCTTTTCAGCTTACTGCAGAGGAGATCAGGGCAGAGCCAGATACAGCTGCGGGTATGTTTTCATTTTGTTATCTTGTTATCTTGTGGTTATTCTGGAGTATTGCATATGCTAGTCTTGTTTGGATGATTTATAGTGTTGTATTGTTCGCCTTTTTGTCTGGGTTATCTTTTGGTAGAGGGTTTTATAGCTAGGAGTTGTAGCTGGTTAGTATCCAAGGGATGGATGGTCAGGATTTGTTGTGTGGTCTTGTGGTTGGGTATAACATTCGCGATGTGAGAAGTGTTCAGCTGGGAGTCGGACTCCCTTGTGATTTGAGATGTATAATGTCGGGAGAGTAGTTTTGTGAAGGTTTCTCGTTTAGAGGAAAGCAATTTATGGATAAGGAAGGTATGGGATAGAGATGATTGTTCTAGGTCGGATGAGTCACCGGTATTTGGAGGTCAGTGTTCTAAGTGGGGGAGAGTTGGAAGATTCTCTAAAGGATCAACAAGCGTTTGAGTTTGATTAGTTGTGTGGCATTCAGTAGTATTCAGTCAACCAAGAGTGTGTACTGGTATGAGTTATGTTGCTTAAATAGTGGTTACACCCAAGAAATTAGGGTTTGGAAACAATATTGTATTCCTGACATACGCCTATGTACGCCCAACGTACTCACACTTTATCCCATCCCAAATTGCTTGACTTGTTCCCGATGTTTCCCAATTACGCCCAACGTACGAACTTGATATGCAAAATAAAAAGAATTACAAGGGCTGAAAATGAAAAATACATGCATCGGGTGTTACACCTAGCCACAAATTGTGAGTTTTGGAAGCATTAGTGTGATTTTTGTATGTATTCTTGAAGAAGGAGTCCATTGGTGAAGCAAGTGTGAGCTCAAAGCTTTGGAGATCCAGACTTTGCACTTCATCACCTATCTCCAGAAGGTATAAAGCTTGCATCTTGATGTTCCTTTTGTTATATCTACTTAGATAATTGGGTTTTATGCTTTTTTTCCCTTAATCTCGGTCCTTGTGAGTATGGGTTACTCCAGACCATTTGAATGCCTCATTCTGATGTTTTTAAGGCTATAAAGTCATAAAAATGAGAGCCTGGGCACTCTCATCAATCCATGCATGAGTTCTTGAGCAAAAAGGTGTCATCTTGGAATTAGAGTTTGGTTGTGTGTTAATCTTGCCATGCAAAGGGATAAAGTCATAGACTTTATCCATTAAGACATTAATTTAAAGCAGATCTAGGAGTTTAAGAGTTTGGTTTGATGTATTAAGAGCTTAATAGAAATTTTGGGATCGGGGGCTGTACGTAGGGTATAGCCTCTTTGTGCAGGATGTAGATTAGTTACGCATGGCGTAAGTAAACTAAGTATTGAGCATTTGCTTTTTAACTAGTTTGACTTTTGGTCAACCATGTTAGGACTTTGTATGGGAAGGGAAAATTTGTCTTTTTCCCAAACGAGGTTTGATTGCAATCCTAGACCTTTCTTGGTCCAGTCATTTACTTAATTGTTAATTAAGGTTTTATTATGGACATGTTTAGCAAAAAAAGGCTTGTTATCATCAACTCGAGTGGGTGGTTTATCTTGTCTCCAGGGTTGAGGTGAGTCTTCTCACTGTACTCGTGGGTTGAAGGCACCAATGTCGGCCTACTGAATTGTGTTAAGTATGATGCTAGTTGTCTTTGTGATACTTGCATGGAAGACCCCAGGATAGCCCATGGTATTTACATAAAAGACCATGGGGTAGTCTATGGCAATGTTGAAGGGTTTTGAGCATTCTAACACTCCTAAGGTGTACATGAAACCCAAGAAACCTTGGATATATTTTTGTCTAAAATACATGCAAAATTTGATTTCCAAGGTTCTTAATCCTATCTAGCATACATGGGGTACTTTAAACATAAAAGCTAGCTAGAAATACATACATTATAGTAATTTGGATTCCTTGAAAACCTTGTGATCCTAGCACCCCAAGTGTGATGCCTCAAATGTCTCACACGACACCAAATGCTTTTCGAATGACTTAAGATAAATGTCACACACTTAGAAATCGAATATGCCCTCTCAATCTTGCTTAAGTGGCCGATTTTGGTGAACATGATGATCCTTATATAGTGTGTTACAATTAGGGTTATACCATGTAAACCCTAATTGTCATGACTTTTCATTTCCATGACCCATGGGTTCTATAACCACCATGGAGCATCCTATGGGTTTTAGCCCAACTTGATAATCCATGAAGCATTAGCCCACTATACAAGTTATGGATGATTTACACAATCAACCCATATATTTAATTAGTCACCTTTTGATCTCTTAATTAATTCTAAATTAATTCTTGATCAATACTAATTAAACAATGTTTATTAATATATTAGAACTTATAATATATTAATAAACCATAAGTGTTATTTCTCTCATTTTAGTCTATCCAAAGGCATGATGCCATGCAACCCAAATGGACCATGCCAAATCGGGTCAAGTACATACCAAAAATAGTTATGGACTTAGACACCTTATCAAACAGTCTCCCACTTGGATAAGTCTAATAGCTATAACTACAAGTATGACTTCAAGAATCGATCAGCAATTGTATCTCTTTCAAGGTCTCTCGGAACTGAGATGATGATGATACACCATTTAAGATAAGCGATCATATAATCCTCTGTTCTAGATATCAGCTGGACAAATACATGGAACAATGTCTTACTTATTGTCCAACGGTTTGTTTCCTGATTTCCAATTTGTTTGACAAAGAACTTAATCGAACACATCAATTTAGTTCTGACTGGGCCCGGTACACAGGTCAACAAAAAATCATCGAGGGGCTCAGATATCACTTCTAATCCAAGAAGGAACAGATAAACTTTGACTCATATTCTTGTTCTACTACTTGTTGAACCACACACAAAAGTACATTTTAACATTGAGTTACCAATGTGGTTTCGTATGATCAATGTATAACCAACTCATAAGCAACGAGTCATATATCTAGGTTTGAAGACTTATATGATATTACCGTCTCACGATCAATCAAGATAAATTCCATGAAATGATACCACTGAGTGTGGGTTGAGTCCAACACTCAGAGCTTATGAGTATTCATGAAGTGTTGTAGCACCACTTTGCTACAAGCCAACCTCATGACAATCTTGATTCATATCTACTTCTGACATATGACCAACTGTGGAGAATTTGAATAATATGTAATACACAACATAAATATTTTGGAAGTCAAAACATGCAAAAGAAATAATAGTAAACAATTGACAAATGATAGAAACACTTTACTCATAAATAAACACACCTTTTATTCATCATCAAATGTCAATTACACTTTACAAATTTCAAAGATATCTAACTACTAATATCATCCTTCAGCCCTTTGTGCCTCGCATGCTGAAGATGCTTAACCCTAACCAGTCCCTTCGTGAGGGGATCTGTCGGGTTCTCATCCGATGATACCCTCTTTTCCACGAGTAGTCATTCTTCTATTCGATGTCTGTTGAAATGGTATTTTTTGTCGATGTGTCTGGATCTCCCATGATCCCTTGGTTCTTTCGCTAAGGCAACTGCACTTTCACTATCACAGAAAATTTCCACAAGCTCATTTATAGCTAGTACTACTCCAAGATCTCCAATGAATTTCTTCAACCATATTGCCTCCTTTGCTGCCTCGCTTGCTGCTATATACTCTGATTCGCAAGTTGAATCAGCCACTGTCTCCTACTTGGAACTTTTCCAAGTAATTACTCCTTTGATTAAGGTAAAGACCCAGCCCGACTGTGAGCAGAAATTATCCCTATCAGTCTGGAAGCTAGCATCACTATACCCTACAACTCTCAAGTCATCACTCCCACCGAGGGTAAGGACCCATTCCTTAGTCCTCCGAAGGTACTTGAGAATGTTCTTCACCGCAATCCAGTGAGCCTTGCCAGGGTTCCCCTGATATCTGTTGACCATGCTCAAAGCAAAGGCTACATTAGGACGAGTATAAGTCATAGCATACATGATCGAGCCCACAGCGGAAGCATATGGTACTCGACTCATTTATGTTATCTCATCCTCGGTACTCGGGCTCTGAGTCTTACTCAATCTAGCGTTACTCTGGATAGGTAACTCTCTTTTCTTGGAATCCTGCATGCTGAACCTCTTTAGCACCTTATCCAAGTAGGAACTCTGACTAAGTCCAATTAGTCTTTTACTCCGGTCTCTCAGAATCCTTATCCCTAGAATATAGGTAGCTTCACCTAGGTCTTCCATAGCGAAACACATCCCACGCCAGGACTTCACTTCCTGCAAGGTTGGGATGTCATTTCCTATGAGTAGTATGTCATCCATATACAGTACCAAAAAGCTAACTATACTCCCACTAGCCTTGACGTATACACAAGATTCATCTTCACTCCTCGAAAAGACAAACTCTTTGACTTTCTCATTGAAACAAAGATTCCATCTGCGAGGTATTATTGTAACGACCCGTTCCCGGTATGTTGATTTATTGGTAATTATAGTGAGTTTTTCAAGAGGGACTCGGCGAGTTCTAGCCTGACTCGCCGAGTAGGGTCGCGCCTGAGGGCACGCGTGAGCCGGGGACTCGGCGAGTCCATATCCCTGACTCAGCGAGTCCATCTGTCTGGGTGAAACCCTAAAATCCCCGGGTTGCCCACTATTTATACCACCTTATAGCCCCCATCCTCGCCTCCCTCACCCTGAGAACGCAGTGTTAGAACCCTAAACCTCCCTTGAAGAGCTTATATGTGTTTTGGTGCCATTTTGTGAAGGTGTGAAGAAGGAGAAGAAGGAAGAAGCAAGGAGAAGTGTTGTGGTGCAAAGATCCAAGGCCAAATCAGAGTTAATTGAGGTATTTTCGGAGTTCCATCTTGTTATATGCTTTAAACTTCCATTAGAGCTCTCCTAAGAGCTAGTTGATGCTTGTTCCAAGCCTTACACTTGCATGAACGCCTTATTAAGTCGAAATAGCTATGGATCTGAATGTTGGCGTGTTGTAGAGCCCAGATCTACTGTCTTTTTGGAGTTATATTGCATGATAACCATAGATCTACCCATTTTGTGCATCTTTTAGCCTTATTTCCCTTATTCATGAGGTTGTACACGTAAAGTTGAAAACTTTACGTGGTAAATCAGCTTATTGGACCCAGATCTATCAATTGTATGTGTTGGATTCAAACAAAATCAATTAAAAATCAGTTGCATGGTGGCAACTCGGCGAGTCGGAAGAACGACTCGACGAGTTGGGTCGCGAGTCCCGAGTTCTTCAGTTTTATCAGTGTCGAGTGGACGAGGTGAGTTAGGGAGTGGACTCAGCGAGTTGAGGGTAAACTCAGTGATGGAGGGACTCGGCGAGTTGTTCATCAACTCGGCGAGTCCAAGGCAATCTTCTTAAAGATCAAGAACAACTCGTCGAGTTTGTTCATCCGGCTCGGCGAGTCAGATGAAGATTGTCTGAGTTCTTGGATCAAGAGGGTACTCATCGAGTCGATGCCAGACTCGACGAGTAGCAGTGAGTAAGAGTGAAAAGTGAGAGTGGGACTCGGCGAGTTGGGTGGCTCAACTCGGCGAGTCATCCCAAAAGATAATTGACTTTGACCGAGGGTAAAAGAGTCATTTTACCCCAAGCACAGTGTTTAGTATTTGATTGAGTGTGTTTATGGACTTGTAGCCGAGGAGATTCAGGAGCAGCCGCCGTTAGCTTTCCGAGCCACACACTCAGCAGCCAGCTTACGAGGTGAGTTTCCTTCCAGTAGGAACGGGTCTAAGGCCACAATGTCGGCCCGTTCAGTTAGCAGTAGTTTCCGGATTTAGGTCCGATGCAGTAGTTAGTATGTTCGATGCCTTCGTGGCTCGAACAGGATTTGTGTGCTATGTTTCATGTGTTAAGTATTATGTGTTCCGGGCCACGGCCCGATGTAGCATGTCGTATATGTGTTATGCTAGTTAATGTGTTATGCTATGCCATGTTCAGTCAGTCAGTTCCGGACTTCGGTCCGATGCAGTTAGTTCCGGACTTCGGTCCGATGTAGGGGATAAGGTCCCAGTCAGTTCCGGACTTCGGTCCGATGCAGTTAGTTCCGGACTTCGGTCCGATGCAGGGGACAAGGTCCCAGTCAGTTCCGGACTTCGGTCCGATGCAGTCAGTTCTGGATTTCGGTCCGATGCAGTTAGTTCCGGACTTCGGTCCGATGCAGGGGACATCAGTTCCGGACTTCGGTCCGATGCAGTTTCCGGGCTTCGGCCCGATGCAGTGGGCAAGGCCCAATATGTGTTTATATGTTATTGTATGGTATGTGGTAGTTTGGGGGAGCTCACTAAGCTTCGTGCTTACAGTTTCAGTTTGGTTTCAGGTACTTCCGCAAGCAAAGGGAAGAGCTCGGGGTGACAGCATCGCACACACCACAGCATAGCTTTTATCCTGGGGATGTCTCTTGATGTTTTGGATTGATGTAGTATGATACAGTTTTCCGCACAATATTTTATTATGTTTGGGGATACATCGCGTATGTTTTATGTTATGATACTTATATTATGGTTTTGATTATATGGAAAAACGAAAATTTTTGGGTCGTGGTTTTGGGTCGTTTCAAGTTGGTATCAGAGCCCTGGTTTGAGGGATTCGGATACACTTTCGGGTGTATCTGAACTCAAACTAAGGGAAATAAAAGATTTTAGTAAAATAAAAAAATGTTTTACAAAAAGAATTTTGAAAGCACTTAGAAAGAAAGAATTGTTTTTAACAAGATAGAGGTGTGTGCATGCGGTCAGCCGAGCTCAAGTAAGTACTCCCAAATTACCCATACAAGTTATTTGTTCAACTTCAGTTTCAGTAGAACAGCATGCTAGTATAGGGCTAAGGATCTAGGAGAATGCCTTATGTGCCTGTTTATGTGATACAACTTTATGAGTATTGCATGCTAGAATTGAGTAGACAGCAGTAGGATAGCCTGTTTAGGTTATGCCTGATAGTATGAGCTTAGCATCCTATGCTAGTGCAGTTTCTTTTTATAAGAATAGTTTTGCCTGGGTCTGTTTCCCTTGTCCGAATGCTGCTTGCTTCGTGCTTGGTGGGGCTCTGGGTAGTGGGAGTTAGCCATTAGGTGAACACGTCACACCACATGTGATCAGGTTTGAATAATCCCAGAGTGCTGGAACTGGCCCTATTGCGCAGCTCTTGTTTGAGTCCAACCGTTGTAGGGACAGGTCTTTTACTTGAAGGATTATATGATCCTCATCACATGTGATGGTGTTTATGTGGTGGCTAGCTGGCATTATGAGGAGACCTACAGCAGCTGAGGACCAGTCGTGTTGAGCTTGAGGTTTCCCTAGGGCAAGCCTAGGATGAGAGTAGCAGAGAATGGCAGTAGTAGAAGTGACTTGGTGGAGTCAAGGCAGTTCTTGAGGAAAGTACGGATAGATGTGGAAGGTAGTAGGGGCCCATACTACTGAAGCAGAGGATCCGTACTCGAATTAAGGAAGGCCAAGACAAGACCAGGAAGCTAGTAGTAGTATCATGATCCCTTGAGATATTTCAGTGTTCTGATGTTGTTATGATATGTTTCAGAATGGTAGTTTTGCGTCCGAGACCAGCAGTCGGCAGCTCAGATGCCGGAGGGGGATCAGGATCGGGATCAGGCCCGGAGGTCGGGCAGATGGATGAGCAGACTAGAGAGTTCCTTTCTTCTGAGGTTACCCGCATCATACGGGAGCAGACTCCTGTGATCTTCGGTTCGATCAAGGAGGGTATTTTAGAGCTGATGGATGAGAGATTGAGTACTTTCCGTGCTGAGATGGCGGCCGTGATGGGGTCGCGCACACTTACGTTCAGGGAGTTTAGGGCATGCGGGGCTCCAGACTATCATGGGGCGCGGGACCCCCATAGCGAGTACCAGATGGTTGGCGGATGTGGTCAATGCTTTCCGCACTAGTAGGTGTCCCGAGGGGGACAAGGTCAGATTGGCATCCTGTCTTCTGAAGGACAGGGCACGGGATTGGTGGGAGGAGGTCGGACATGCCATCGGGGATGATGCGGCATTGGATGCCATGACCTGGGCTGATTTCTCTACCAGGTTCAGGGCGGAGTTTGCACCAGTCATTGAGGTGCAACAGTTAGCTAGGGAGTTTCAGGACCTTACCCAGACTACAGAGACAGTGGCGGAGATCACCGCCAAGTTCAGGGAGAGGGCCCTTCTTGTTCCTCAGTATGCAGCCGATGAGGAGATGAAGAAGGCCCGTTATCATGAGATGTTGTGGAGTGACATCCGCATGTTTGTGAGCCGGTCCAGTTGTAAAACGCTGGACGACATGATTGCCAGAGCTAGAGAGAGGGAGATTGATCTCGATATGGAGAAGAAGAGGAAACCGGAGGCGGTTTCGGGTTCAGGCGGTGTGGGCAAAAAGCCCAAGGTTTCAGATCACAGGTCTAGGGGTCAGCAGAGCCACGGTCGGTGTGGCAAGTGTGGGAGATTGCACGAGGGGGCATGCAAGGCAGGGAGTTTCGACTGCTACAAGTGTGGGAGATTGCACGAGGGGTCAGCAGAGCCACGGTCGGTGTGGCAAGTGTGGGAGATTGCACGAGGGGGCATGCAAGGCAGGGAGTTTCGACTGCTACAAGTGCGGTCGGACTGGGCATTTGAGTAGGGATTGTACGGCCCCTGCTACTACGGTTACAGCATCAGATCTGATTTGCTTTCAGTGCAATCAGAGGGGACATAAAAGGTCCCAGTGTCCCAGTTTAGCTGCAGCAGGGAAGGTGGTTGCACCTGCCCCTGCCACCTTGAGGATTACGGATGGCCGGCAGGGCCGAGCTGATGCGCCAGTGGCGAAGAGCAGGGCATTTCAGATGACAGCAGAGGAGGCGCGAGCGACTCCTGATGTGGTGACGGGTATGAATCTTCCTTCATCTTTAATTGTTATTATATCGTTTGAATATTACTTGATGATATGTTTTATTTAGGGTCGTTCTCGGTGAACGGCATCCCTGCTTTGGTATTGTTTGATTCGGGGGCTACCCAATCATTTGTATCGCTTGCGCTTAGCAAGAGATTTAGCAGAGCTCCAGGGGAGCTGGATTGTCCATTAGAGGTTGAGATAGCAGATGATAGGACCGTGAGGGTCGGCAGAGTACATAGAGGGTGTTCCCTTCAGATAATTGATGAGCAGTTTTCAGTGGACCTGGTTCCTATTCCCCTGCGTGGGAATAAAGTTATTGTGGGCATGGATTGGCTGAGCCCCAATGGGGCGGTGATTGATTGTGAGCTTCAGCTAGTGAGGGTTCGCACTCCCAGTGGGGGAGAGATAGTGATTCAGGGCGAGAGGCCCCAGCGAGGACCGATCTTTTGTTCCGCCGCAAGGGCGAGGCGCTATGTTCAGCAGGGTTGCGCCGGTTTTGTAGCTTACATCTTGGATGCCCGGGAGAAGGGCAAGATGACGATTGATGATGTTCCTATTGTTCGTGACTACCCGGATGTGTTTCCCGAGGATTTGCCGGGGATACCTCCAGAGAGGCAGGTTGAGTTCAGGATCGACCTAGTTCCTGGTGCGGCTCCGATAGCCAAAGCACCGTATCGACTTGCTCCCCCTGAGATGCAGGAGTTGTCTACACAGCTTCAGGAGCTGTTAGACAAGGGTTTCATTCGGCCGAGCAGTTCGCCTTGGGGAGCGCCGATCTTATTTGTGAGGAAGAAGGATGGGTCGCATCGTATGTGCATTGATTATCGGGAGTTGAACAAAGTAACGGTGAAGAACCGTTACCCACTTCCGAGGATAGATGACTTGTTTGATCAGCTTCAGGGAGCGTCTTGGTTCTCCAAGATCGATCTACGCTCCGGTTATCATCAGATGAGGGTTAGAGATGAGGATGTACAGAAGACTGCTTTCATGACCTGGTATGATCATTATGAGTTCGTGGTGATGCCATTTGGGCTCACCAATGCCCCAGCCGCGTTCATGGATCTCGTGAACCGCGTGTGCAGACCGATGCTGGATCGGTCGGTGATAGTGTTTATAGATGACATCTTGGTGTATTCCAAGACACAGGGGCAGCACGAGGAGCACCTGCGGGAGGTGTTGGAGACTTTGAGGAGGGAGAGACTTTTCGCAAAGTTCTCCAAGTGTGAGTTCTGGTTGCGCGAGGTGCAGTTTCTTGGTCATCTCGTCAACCAGAAGGGTATTTTGGTAGATCCGGCCAAGATTGAGGCCGTGATGCAGTGGGAGGTCTCGAGGTCTCCATCTGAGATTCGGAGCTTCCTGGGGTTGGCAGGGTATTATCGGAGATTTATTCAGGACTTCTCCAAGATAGCAGTGCCGCTCACCCGGCTAACCAAGAAGTCGGTGGTTTTTCGTTGGGGGCCTGAGCAGCAGGCTGCGTTCGAGACTCTCAGGCAGAGATTGTGCGAGGCTCCGATCCTTACCTTGCCAGAAGGAGTAGAGGATTTCGTAGTCTATTGTGATGCATCGATCACAGGTATGGGAGCAGTATTGATGCAACGAGGCCATGTAGTAGCTTATGCCTCGAGACAGTTGAAGCCTCACGAGGCTAATTATCCTACCCACGATTTGGAGCTGGGGGCAGTTGTGTTTGCCCTCAAGATTTGGAGACATTACCTTTATGGGATCTGCTGTACTATTTACACGGATCACAAGAGTTTGCGATATCTTAAGGATCAGCCGAGTTTGAACATGAGACAGAGGAGATGGTTAGACATGCTGAAGGACTATGACTGTGAGATCCTTTATCATCCAGGGAAGGCCAATGTGGTGGCCGACGCCCTGAGCCGCAAGGTGTCGACGGCCCCTATCAGAGATCTGTGTATGAGGATGACAGTGATCACTCCGTTGTTGGAGCGGATCAAGGAGGCTCGGATGGAGGGCCTCAAGGAGGAGAGGCAGAAATGCAAGAGGATAGTGGGCCGAGTAGCTTCGTTTGATTACGACAGTCGGGGTTTGTTGACGCTTCATGGTAGGGTGTGGGTACCGTAATGGGGTGGGGTACGGCAAGTATTGATGGACGAGGCTCATAAGTCTCGATTTTCTATCCACCCAGGAGCGACGAAGATGTATCGAGATCTTCGATCTGATTATTGGTGGCCCTGCATGAAGCGAGATGTCGCTTGGTATGTGGAGAGATGTTTGACCTGCCGGAAGGTCAAGGCGGAGCACCAGAGACCTCACGGCAAGATGCTGCCGTTAGACATTCCCGTGTGGAAATGGGAGGATATCACCATGGATTTTGTCACCAAACTCCCCAGGACCGCACGCGGGGTGGACTCGATATGGGTAGTAGTGGATCGGTTGACGAAGAGTGCCCATTTTATTCCGATTCAGGAGAGTATATCGGCGGAAAAGTTAGCCGATATCTATGTGCGAGAGATTGTGGCACGTCATGGAGTGCCGGTATCGGTGGTGTCGGACCGAGATGTTCGTTTCACGTCCAGATTCTGGAAGCGATTCCACGACGAGATGGGTACTCGTCTCCATTTCAGCACCGCTTTTCATCCTCAGACTGACGGGCAGAGCGAGAGGACGATTCAGACTCTTGAGGACATGCTTAGGACATGTGTTCTAGATTTTGGGGGCAGTTGGGATACGTATCTTCCGTTAGCGGAATTCTCGTATAACAACAGTTATCATGCGAGTATTGATCGACCTCCTTTTGAGATGTTATATGGCAGGAAGTGCAGGACCCTGATTTGTTGGGGCGAGGTCGGTCAACGAGTTATAGGGAGCACCGAAGTGGTGCTCAAGATGAAGGAATTGATCCAGTAGGTCCGTAGTAGGCTGCAGACCGCGCAGAGTCAGCAGAAGAGCTACGCCGACAGGAGGCGTTCGGACTTGGAGTTCCAGGTGGGAGATATGGTTCTTCTGAAAGTCTCACCTTGGAAAGGTGTCATCAGGTTCCGGAAGAGGGGCAAATTGGGCCCCAGATTTATTGGTCCTTTCAGGGTTTTGGCCCGGGTGGGTCGGGTTGCTTATCGGTTAGATCTCCCTGAGGAGCTTAGTCAGATACACAACACCTTCCACGTGTCGCAGTTGAGGAAGTGTTTGGTGGATGAGACAGCAGTCGTTCCCTTAGAGGACATTCAGGTTTATAGCGGCCTAAATTATATCGAGAAGCCGGTCGCGATTCTGGAACGGAAGACCAAGACCTTGAGGAACAAGGTAATTTAGCTAGTAAAGGTGTAGTGGCAGCACCGGAAGGGGTCTGAATGGACGTGGGAGGCTGAAGAGGAAATGAGAGCGCACTACCCGGAGTTATTTGCAGATCCAGCCGTAGCAGATTTCGAGGACGAAGTCTGAGACAAGTGGGGGAGAATTGTAACGACCCGTTCCCGGTATGTTGATTTATTGGTAATTATAGTGAGTTTTTCAAGAGGGACTCGGCGAGTTCTAGCCTGACTCGCCGAGTAGGGTCGCACCTGAGGGCACGCGTGAGCCGGGGACTCGGCGAGTCCATATCCCTGACTCGGCGAGTCCATCTGTCTGGGTGAAACCCTAAAATCCCCGAGTTGCCCACTATTTATACCACCTTATAGCCCCCATCCTCGCCTCCCTCACCCTGAGAACGCAGTGTTAGAACCCTAAACCTCCCTTGAAGAGCTTATATGTGTTTTGGTGCCATTTTGTGAAGGTGTGAAGAAGGAGAAGAAGGAAGAAGCAAGGAGAAGTGTTGTGGTGCAAAGATCCAAGGCCAAATCAGAGTTAATTGAGGTATTTTCGGAGTTCCATCTTGTTATATGCTTTAAACTTCCATTAGAGCTCTCCTAAGAGCTAGTTGATGCTTGTTCCAAGCCTTACACTTGCATGAACGCCTTATTAAGTCAAAATAGCTATGGATCTGAATGTTGGGGTGTTGTAGAGCCCAGATCTACTGTCTTTTTGGAGTTATATTGCATGATAACCATAGATCTACCCATTTTGTGCATCTTTTAGCCTTATTTCCCTTATTCATGAGGTTGTACACGTAAAGTTGGAAACTTTACGTGGTAAATCAGCTTATTGGACCCAGATCTATCAATTGTATGTGTTGGATTCAAACAAAATCAAGTAAAAATCAGTTGCATGGCGGCAACTCGGCGAGTCGGAAGAACGACTCGACGAGTTGGGTCGCGAGTCCCGAGTTCTTCAGTTTTATCAGTGTCGAGTGGACGAGGTGAGTTAGGGAGTGGACTCAGCGAGTTGAGGGTAAACTCAGTGATGGAGGGACTCGGCGAGTTGTTCATCAACTCGGCGAGTCCAAGGCAATCTTCTTAAAGATCAAGAACAACTCGTCGAGTTTGTTCATCCGGCTCGGCGAGTCGGATGAAGATTGTCTGAGTTCTTGGATCAAGAGGGTACTCGTCGAGTCGATGCCAGACTCGACGAGTAGCAGTGAGTAAGAGTGAAAAGTGAGAGTGGGACTCGGTGAGTTGGGTGGCCCAACTCGGCGAGTCAGCCCAAAAGATAATTGACTTTGACCGAGGGTAAAAGAGTCATTTTACCCCAAGCACAATGTTTAGTATTTGATTGAGTGTGTTTATGGACTTGTAGCCGAGGAGATTCAGGAGCAGCCGCTGTTAGCTTTCCGAGCCACACACTCAGCAGCCAGCTTACGAGGTGAGTTTCCTTCCAGTAGGAATGGGTCTAAGGCCACAATGCCGGCCCGTTCAGTTAGCAGTAGTTTCCGGATTTAGGTCCGATGCAGTAGTTAGTATGTTCGATGCCTTCGTGGCTCGAACAGGATTTGTGTGCTATGTTTCATGTGTTAAGTATTATGTGTTCCGGGCCACGGCCCGATGTAGCATGTCGTATATGTGTTATGCTAGTTGATGTGTTATGCTATGCCATGTTCAGTCAGTCAGTTCCGGACTTCGGTCCGATGCAGTTAGTTCCGGACTTCGGTCCGATGCAGGGGATAAGGTCCCAGTCAGTTCCGGACTTCGGTCCGATGCAGGGGATAAGGTCCCAGTCAGTTCCGGACTTCGGTCCGATGCAGGGGACAAGGTCCCAGTCAGTTCCGGACTTCGGTCCGATGCAGTCAGTTCTGGATTTTGGTCCGATGCAGTTAGTTCCGGACTTCGGTCCGATGCAGGGGACAAGGTCCCAATCAGTTCCGGACTTCGGTCCGATGCAGTTTCCGGGCTTCGGCCCGATGCAGTGGGCAAGGCCCAATATGTGTTTATATGTTATTGTATGGTATGTGGTAGTTTGGGGGAGCTCACTAAGCTTCATGCTTACAGTTTTAGTTTGGTTTCAGGTACTTCCGCAAGCAAAGGGAAGAGCTCGGGGTGACAGCATCGCACACACCACAACATAGCTTTTATCCTGGGGATGTCTCTTGATGTTTTGGATTGATGTAGTATGATACAGTTTTCCGCACAATATTTTATTATGTTTGGGGATACATCGCGTATGTTTTATGTTATGATACTTATATTATGGTTTTGATTATATGGAAAAACGAAAATTTTTGGGTCGTTTCAATTATGTACTGAAAAAACCCTTTGGCTGACACATATAAACATATACAGCCAAACTTCCATTAAGGAAGGTGGTTTTGACATCCATTTTCCATATTTCATAATCATGAAATGTAGCAATGGTTAATAGGACCCTAATAGACTTAATCTTTGCTACTGGTGAAAAAGTATCATCATAATCAACTCCCGGAGTTTGAGAAAAGCCCTTTGCAACCAGTCGTGCCTTATATGTGTGTAAATTACCATCCATGTCGGTATTCTTCTTGAAGATCCATTTGCACCCAACTGTCTTACGATCTGGCACATTGTCAACCAAGTTCCAAACTTGATTGTCATACATGGACTGTATCTCGTTGTCCATTGCCTTTTTCCATTTAGCAGACTCAGGGCCTGCCATGGCTTCCGCATAGCTGTTAGGTTCATCCAAACTTACCAGTGTCTCATCACTAATAAGTTTCTCTCCTTCCGCAGTAATATGAAAACCATAGTAGTGCTTAGGTGCATTCTTAACCCTTGTGGAACGTCTCAGAGGTACAAACTCGTCAATTGGATCAACAGGTGTTTCCTCCTTAGGTTGACTACTAGGGTTTGAAGTTCCTTCACCACTTGACTCTTGAATTTCTTCAAGGTCAATTTTCCTCCCACTGTTTCCTTGGCTTATGAACTCTTTCTCTCTCTCTCTCTCTCTCTCTCTCTCTCTCTCTCTCTCAAGACACCCCTCCTTGCTACAAAGACCATATTCTTACTGGGTCTGTAGAAGAGGTAACCAAAGGATTTTTGTGGCTAGCTGATGAAAATACACTCTCACTTTTAAGGTTCGAGCTTATCGTGAGTCTCACGCCTCACAAAAGCCTCGCAACCCCAAATCTTGATGTGGTCTAGATTAGGAACTTTTCAAGTCCACATCTCATGAGGAGTTTTGGCAACTTTCTTTGTAGGGCCTAAATTAAGGATATGGGCGACAGTCTCTAATCCATACCCCTAGAATGAGATTGGTAGCAAAGCTCGACTCATCATGGAACGAACCATGTCCAACAAGGTTCTATTACGCCTCTCAGCCACACCATTCAACTATGGTGTCTAGGGAGGTGTCAATTGTGAGACAATCCCACATTTATTAAGATAGTCTAGGAACTTTGTACTAAGATACTCACCACCTCGATCAGATCGAAGCATCTTAATTTTCCTACCCAATTGATTCTCGACTTCCTATTTAAACTCTTTAAAGCTTTCAAAAGTCTCTGACTTATGCTTGATTAAGTAGACATATCCTTATCTACTATAGTCATTTGTAAAAGTCACATAATAACGATTAGCATCCCTTGTGGTAGTTTTGAAGGGTCCACACACATATGTGTGCACTAGATCAAACAAACCTTCACCCTTTACACAAGAACCAGTAAAGGGTGACTTTGTCATTTTTCCAAGTAGATAAGATTCACAACTATCATCCGACTTTAGGTCAAATGACTCCAAGACTCTATCCTTTTGGAGTTGGCCTATGTGTTTGTTGCTTATATGTCCAATACGACAATGCCACAATGATGCTTTATCCATGCTATTATTAGAAGAATCAATACACAACACATTATTTCCTAGGTTATCTACAACAGACATAGCTTCATACACACCATCACAAGGTAATGCTTTAAAATAAAGAACATTATTAAAGAAAGCATTTATTCCACCCACTTCATTATTAAAAGAAAAGGTAAAACCTTGTTTGTACAAAGCATGAAAGGAAATAATATTTCTTTTCATTTCAGGCGAGAACAACATTTATTCAAATCTAATGTAAACCCATTACTTAGCAACAAAGAATAAACTCTAATATTGGTGACAGGTGAAGCTTTCCTATTCCTCATGATCAAGTTTATCTTTCCATGCTCCACATTCTCACTTATTCTTAGTCCCTGCAAATCAAAACATATGTGAATTCCATAACCTGTATCAAGGACCCAAGAGTTAGAATAGGGTGAGTTATTAGACAATATTATGTAAATACCTGCAAGGGTGGGTCTCACTTTCCCATCCTTAATATCTTGTTGGTACTTTGGGCAGTTCCGCTTCCAATGCGACTTTTCATGGCAATAGAAGCATTCAACCTCTTTTGGGTTAAAAGAAGAAGTGACAAAACCTTTCTTGGTTCCACTTGAAGAGGAGCCTTTAAAGGTCTTACCCTTGGTACCCTTTAAAGGGTTCTTCCTCTTTTCCCTCTACTTTTCCCGATTGTCAGACAAGGGAGGAGTTTGGAGTAGAAGTAGATGTTGTAACAACCGACTTACCTTTAAGACCAGTTTCAGCGATCTTTAGGATTCCTTGAAGCTTGATGATGGTAACTTCCTCCTTGTTCATGTGGTATGTAATGCGGAATTGATCATAAAACAAGGGTAAGGAGTGAAAAATGATATCTATTTCCAACTCCTCGGGGAAGTTCACATTAAGTTTCAGCAACCGATCCACATACCCTTGCATTTTCTGCAAGTGGTCGGTGATGGGTTCATCATCCTTCATTTGGGTTGTTATCATGGAGCAGATGATGTCATACCTCTCTTGTCGAGCACTCTGATGGTAGCGGTCCATCAAGTCCTGGTGCATCTCAAAAGGGTAATAGTCCTCATAGGACTTTTGGAGCTCAACTGTCATAGTGGCCAACATGATGTATGCCACTTTGGTAGCATCTCTTTCATGTGTCTCATATTCAGTGACCTCCTTAGGAGAAGCAGATGGCTCGGGTACCTTAAGCTCCTTGTCAATGACATATTCATTTTCCTCATAGCGAGTGACCATCCTGATGTTCTTGATCGAATCCATAAATTTGGATCCATAAAAGATGACTCTCCCACAAAGGTTCATGAGAGAGAAGGAGCCGGTAGGGTTTGAGCCCGAAGTAGCATTGTTGGAAGATATCTGAAAAGAAGAAAACAAGTTTAGATTAGATATAAAGATAGTCCTTAATAAAACACCCCAAATGTAATATTAAGGCTATGACCCAATCATAATATATTATAACTTAGAAAAGGAATCTAAGCTATAACATAATTGAAAGGTAGGTGAATGACGATTCACTAATTTCTGCCATGAAAAACGAAACATAAATTATTAGGTTTTAATTGGTTTTTAGAAATTCCTAGATTCTTTTGAAATTCATTCAACTTTTCAATGGAATGTTTCAATCTCGAGTGTGCCCTTCATGTTTTGTGATTGGGATGTCGAGGATCACAAAACAAGGTGTGAAGTAACCATGCAAATTACTTGGTACCCTTAATCTTTTTCCACTCAATCAATGTGTCAGTTAACCACACGCGCTCCACCGACCAATGAAAAACTTTAAGTCACCCTTTTCCTACCTTGTTAAGTCCAAGTTAGTGTGCCGGTTAACCACACACGCTCCACTAACGACTTAATCAAAGTACAAAGTGTATTTTCATGGGTTAGCACCTTATTCACATTTTTCCTAAAGTAACTATGATTGGGAATTTATAAAACATTTAGTTACTTTATAATAATCAGTATACTTTTAATGAGAATTTTTAAGTCATTGTCTTACCCGTTCGGCTAACGATCCTCCACCAGTCAAGGAAGCGGTGAGTGAGAGTGGACACCCATTAAGCTGCCATTTTATAGGCAACAACCTTATACGCCCCTTATAGACCAACTTCGTGAATGAGGCCTACTAACAGTAAAACGACTTGATCTTATACATACATACACACACACATATATATATATATATATATATATATATATATATATATATATATATATATATATATATATATATAATTAACTTATAATATTATAAAGTATAATTGTTGAATTTTAACTTTTAAAATTCTAGGGGTTGGAACTAAAGTTTACTAGATGACTTTACATGTTCCAAAACTTGAGGACAAGTTTTTGTAACTTTACAAAAAATTCCAATTCATAACTTATGAGTTATTGTTTATTAAAAATGAAGACTCTTCATTTTTTGTAACTTATGTGTTCTTTTAATGGATTTATTACAAAGTGACTTTTGGTTATCCATAACTTGAGGACAAGTTATGGAATCCATTAAAACACATCATGATCATGAATTAACTACCAATCAATAGCACATAATTCCTATGATCTTGCAAAAACTCCTAAGAACATGAATATTCATATCAAAATTTCAAGAACATATGAACACATATAAACTTGGAATTTTGATATTAGCCATTGTAAATGGATTAGAACAGTCATTACACTATCTAAAACAAGTTTTAAAACACCAAAACAATTTAGGGTAATGTTTGTAGTCCATTTCCAGCAGCAAAAGTCGAAAATATGCACTCTGCTTGACCAACTCATCGAGTGCAAGAACTGACTCGTCGAGTTGGTTGCAGATTCGCTTAGACTCGTCGAGCCCCCCCCCCCCCCCCCCCCCATGGACTCGGCGAGTCCCCTGTGCAGACAGCAAAAATTTCGACTTTTTCACTTTTTTGCATCAAGTATCAAACAAACAAGCCTAGGCTCTGATACCACTGAAAGGTTTTGAACATTCTAACACTCCTAAGGTGTACATGCAACCCTAGAAACCTTGGATCTATGTTTGTCAAAAATACATGCAAAATTTGATTTCCAAGGTTCTTAATCCTATCTAGCATACATGGGGCACTTTAAACATAAAAGCTAGCTAGAAATACATACCTTATAGTAATTTGGATTCCTTGAAAACCTTGTGAGCCTAGCACCCCAGGTGTGATGCCTCAAATGTCTCACACAACACTAAATGCTTTTGGAATGACTTGAGAGAAATGTCACACACTTAGAAATCGACTATGCCCTCTCACTCTTGCTTAAGTGGCTAATTTTGGTGAACATGATGATCCTTATATAGTGTGATACAATTAGGGTTACACCATGTAAACCCTAATTGTCATGACTTTTCATTTCCATGACCCATGTGTTCTATAACCACCATGGAGCATCC
This sequence comes from Lactuca saligna, assembly GCF_052625555.1. NCBI lineage: Eukaryota > Viridiplantae > Streptophyta > Magnoliopsida > Asterales > Asteraceae > Lactuca > Lactuca saligna. The sequence continues at coordinate 69,445,641 of NC_136424.1, read as the reverse complement.
TATGGGTTTTAGCTCAACTTGATAATCCATGTAGTATTAGCCCACTATACAAGTTATGGATGATTTACACAATCAACTCATATATTTAATTAGTCACCTTTTGATCTATTAATTAATTCTAAATTAATTCTAAATTAATTCTTGATCAATACTAATTAAATTTTTTTATTAATATATTAGAACTTATAATATATTAATAAATCATAAGTGTAATTTCTCTCATTTTAGTCTATCCAAACATATGATGCCATACAACCCAAATAGATCATGCCAAACCGGGTCAAGTACATACCAGAAATAGTTATGGACTTAGACACCTTATCCAACAAATATATGTATGGAATGTGGTATTTTAGGGGACTCAGTAAGCTTTATACTTACCGTTTGTGGTTTAACATGTTTCAGGTACTTCTAGTTCTAAAGGGAAGAGCTCAGCTTGACTACACAACATCCCATGATGACTTTTTCCGCACTGATTGCTTTTGCTTTACTCAAATGTTTAAGAAATATGTTTTATCATGTTTGGTTTTGGAAGAAATAGTTGTATGAATTGATTGTTTTAGATGAAAATTTTATTGGTATTTTGGGGATGTTACAAAAATATAGGAGGATATTTGATTTCTCCATTTCATGTTACTTAGAGAAAATAATAAAAAAATAATAATTACATCCCCGTATTGATTTTCATTCAGTGAGACAATTGTTTTTCTTCCATTCTTTGATGAAATGAAAAATGAATTCTATAAATTTGCCTTTTATATAATTTTTCAACCAATACGATTTATAATTTCAAAACATTAGTTGAACTATCTTTGATATTGTCCAAAAATAACCAATATTTTTTTTTTTAAATATATCTCTCCCTTAAAATTTCATATTTTCCATTTCATGTAAGGGTTCGTTTGATAGTTGTTGTTTGAGAAAGTTTACTGATTGGGAAATAAAATCATGATGTCTGGTTGTACATCTGACTGACTATGATGAATGATGAAAATGACCATATTACTATGCTGTTTTATACTGTGATGAATGAAGTTGCTGCGTAATTATAAAAATATTCAAATTGTCATACCAAATCAAAATTACACAATAATCATCTAAAAATCCAAATATAAATTGTCATAAAAAATCAAAATTACACAAAATGTATGTTAAAATCAAATTTTCTGATTGAAACTTCATATATGAAATGGTCCTCCTAAATCATATGCTCGAAAATCAGAAGAAGAAAAAAAAAAGATGAAACAGATGAAGGTTCATATCTGGTACTCTCCAATCAGAAAACACACAAAAAAAAGGATGAGATTGTTACATGTGGGGCGGAGTTGGTGGCCGCAACAGCGCTTCAACAGGTGAAGGCTGGCCGACGACGAAGTAGGAAGTTTAGTGAGGAGGTGATGATGTTTGATGAAGAGTGCCGAAAAGAAGAAAGAAAGAGGCGATGTTTGGGGCACAAGTGTCTTTCCAGTCCATTGAACTAGCAATATAGGATTTTAAGGCTTTATGAGAAATACATATCTTATCGAGAAATATTAATTTTTTTTTGTGTAAATCAAACAGTCTTTCTAGTCCATTCAACTAGAAAGATCTATTTGAATATAAAAAAAATATTTATGAAACGAAATCTAACTCTTTTTATTTTATTGTAGTGATCATTTTACGTTAAATTATAAATAAGCATTTCATTGTTTTTTTTTTTTAACGGAATTAATTCATTCTTTATTAACTATACAATTATACATAACATAACAATATATTTTTAATTTAATTTCAGATTATTTTCACAAATGACATCTTAGATTTGTTTATGTATTTCGGTTTATTTATCCATAATAAATAATAAATCTGAAAATTCATTTCATAATTTCATAATTTATTCTTTTATGCGTTTTAACCAGCATGTCAAATATAACAATTAAAAAAAATTCTATGTATATTTTTATCTTATATTAAAATATAAATATTAAATAAACTATTTAAAGAGTTCTATTAATTTACATGTTAGTACAAAATAATTAAGTTTTTCGAGGTAACACGAAATCAGTCTCCCCGATCTCTCTCGTAAATGTTGCCAGTCTTCGTTTTGTTGAACTCTCGGATAATCGAGTGTCATCCTTCAACTTGGAGTCAAAATTCTTAAAATAGTCGAGGAAACAAGAGAAACACCCCCTACGCTTACCCCCCCCCCCACCCCCCACCCCACCCCACCCCACCCCATCCAAATCACCTCTCTTGCACTTTATTCTCTTCAAATTCGATTCCTTCTTATACCCGGAACAAGTTCTATAGCAGTGAAGAACACCACCTCACTGTGACACGCACGCACACAAACACACACTCTTCTCTCTCTACATTCTGATGTTCAGTCAATCTCTCTCTCTCTATATATATATGTATAATTGTATATGTATATCTATTTGATATATTCTTGAATTTGCCCCTTTGTTTCTTTGCCTTTCTTCACGCTATGTTTCTTGTATACGCAACAACTTTGCAGAAACTATCAAATTCTTCTCTTTCATCCAAATTTTCACAGGAAAGGTTCAGTTGTTAGGACTTAATTCGTTTGAATCCAACATTGGAATCATAAGTAAGCCCTTAATTTTCTTGTACGTTGCATTGTGGGTATTTATGTATATCAAGTTTTGGAACAATGAGAGAAGAAAACTGCAACAAAAACAAGGTTTGTTTGACCAAAATGTAGACACTTTTTGACTTCGGTTTTGTTTTCTTGACTTGATTAAAAAATTTGACTTTATGTTTGATGGTGATTAATGGTGCAGATTTCATGGCCAAAAACACTCAAGAAATGGTTTACATTCAAGAACAAAGCCGAAGACTTCCATGCAGATGACTTCAACCATCGAGGTGATTTCTTGATTTCTTCATGGGTTGTATCTATTTTAGGGTTCTAAATTATTTGGGAATTTTTTGTTTTACTCTTTGAATTGTCTTTTGGGAACATGACTTGACTTGCTGTTGCTTTATTTCTGGATCAATCAACCAATATTTTTTGTAAAACCTTTCTCTTTGCAGCTCAAGATCTGTTCTTGTTTCCTTGTTTCTGTATGATCTTTTATGAGTTTTTGGTGTTGTTTATTTAATTCTAATTCCATTTCTAGAGGGGGTGGCCCACAACATATTTGTTGGATTATGTGTGGTCTTGAATCTTGAAACAATGCAGTGGAAATTATACAGCTTTTAACAACTTACCCTTTTTCAGATTATGATTTCTATGATAAGGAAGTGTGCATCATCAACAAAAACAGAAGAAGAGGTGCATTTTCAGACTTTAGGACCACATTCTAACTTAGACCCCACTTTTTATTTTTTATTTTTATTGAAGTGGTCGGAAAAAAAAAAAAAATTTTACCTTTTTTTTGTTTCACTTTTTTATGCCATCTTGATCTGTCACATATCTCACACCAATGACACCCTTTGTGCTATTGAACAGAGAGATCAAACAAGAAGTATGCTCCCCAATTGAGAGATGTCAATGATTATAGGTCTGTTTCAATAGTGTCATTAATTCACTCTTTATTCCAATCTGTTTTCTCTTTCCGATTTAAGATTCTTTATGTTTTATTTACTGGGTTTTTTTTTTTTTTTTTTTTTTTTTTTTTAAATTGCAATAGGATCTTTGTAGCTACATGGAATGTGGCTGGAAAATCACCAACAAGTTCTGTAAATCTTGAAGATTGGTTGCATACTTCACCTCCTGCTGACATTTACGTTCTTGGGTGAGTTAATAATGTTATATCAATTATCAAATCTTGATCTTATTAATCATGTTAAATTTGACACCTTTTTAAAAAAAAAAAAAAAACAGGTTTCAAGAAATTGTCCCTCTAAATGCCGGAAATGTCCTTGGAACAGAAGACAACGGACCCGCTAAAAAGTGGGTAGCCCTCATTCGAAGAACACTAAACAGTCTTCCAAGAACAAGTTCAGATCCTAATTCAGATTTTGAAGGATCAAAAACAGAAAAGAATCCATCTTTCTTGAATGGACCTTCAAGTTGTAGCATGAGGGTAATGAAAAGTGAAATGGGTAACCCACAACCAAGGCTCACACGTGGATACAGCGTCAATGGTTATGACCCGAATCTTGGATCTTTAGATGATGACAGTGATCCAGATAGCATACACTCACACCTACCGTATTGTGGTGGGAACTCTAGCTACTGTTTGGTTGCAAGTAAGCAAATGGTGGGAATATATCTTACAGTATGGGTAAAAAATGATCTTAGAGATGATGTGTGCAACATGAAAGTATCATGTGTTGGCAGAGGATTAATGGGTTATCTTGGAAACAAGGTAAAAAATTTGTACTGTGTTTGGTGTGCATTAGACAGAGTGTCTAGGATTAGGAACAAACCAAAAGACATGAATGCCCTTCTCATCCTCACATAAAAATAGTCGAGTTTTGTCGTGTGTAACAAATCCAGGTGAAGGGTATAATTTGGAGAAATTTTAATTTACATTACCAAAAAAATTTCAGGGTTCAATCTCAATTAGCATGTCATTGCACCAAACGAGCTTTTGCTTCATATGTAGTCACTTGACATCGGGTCAAAAGGAAGGGGATGAGCTGAGAAGAAACGCTGATGTCATCGAAATCCTGCGAAAAACATGGTTTCCAAGAGTTGAAGGAACAAAAGATGAGAAATGTCCTCAAACTATACTCGAACATGAGTAAGCTTACTATTTGAAATTCAAATGACTTCAAGTTTTCGATGCTAAAGTTTTGTTTTCTTGAGTGTAGTCGAGTGATATGGCTTGGTGACTTAAATTACCGGATCGCCCTTTCTTGCCGATCTGCAAAGGCTCTTGTTGAGGCGTGTAACTGGAGGGCATTGTTGGAAAATGACCAGGTAAGCTTCAGTTATATGGCACTTCATGTTTTATGCGTGTGTGTCTTTAATGACGCCTTCATGAAATGATCGATTTTTTTCTTTCTTTTTATAGCTTCGAATTGAGCAAAGGAGTGGACGTGTATTTGGTGGATGGAATGAAGGGAGGATAGATTTCCCTCCCACTTATAAGTATTCAAATAATTCGGATAGATATGCATGTGATGATATACACCCTAAAGAAAAGAGAAGAACTCCCGCATGGTAAATCCTCTTTTTGGGCTTTTTGTTAAACTCATATACATGTGTAGACAATACAAGGATACTTTTCCACCCATAAAAATTTGAAAAAGAAAAAGAACTATCCGTGCAAATTATTTATGCATCGAAAATACAAGAATCTTTCAGTCACTTTGCAAGAAGAAATGATTTTGGATAAAAAGTATAAGGGGTACAATGTTACTTTTCTATTTACATATTCTTGAAAATGATGATTATTTTGTAACATAATGATTAATGCTTTAAAGTTGATCTTTCTTTTGTGGAATCATGAATACTATTGACAAGTGAATATTTGTTATGAAGGTGTGATCGGATCTTGTGGTATGGTAGAGGACTTCATCAAATATCTTATGTTCGTGGGGAGTCTAGATTTTCAGATCATAGACCCGTGTGTAGTATATTTATAGCAGAAGTTGAATCTATCAACCGTTGCAAATTCAAGAAAACCACAAGTTGTTCTTCCCGTATTGAGGTCGAAGAGCTACTACCATATCTACATGGATACTAACACAGTGACAGTGACAGTGACAGTTTTGTACTGTGTTTGGCGTGCATTGGACTGGCTCCTACCGGCTCTCGATCTCTCTTCCGTGCAAAAGACGTGAATGCCTCCTCATCTTTTCCGATTCGCAGTCATCTTTTCAAGAACACAACATGAAAACAAATGTAAGTAAAAGAATCAAGTCTGATGCATTGGCTGAGAGCATGAAGGTGGCTTGGTTATGTGGGAAAATTTTCATTCTTATTTGTGGATATGATAGGAATTTGACATATTTACCTTGGTAAATTGATAGAGGAATAGGGTATGAGTCTCTTGGATGTAACTTTACATGGGTAATAAAGTCATTTTGTATGATAAGAGGTCTAGGTTTTGTTGAAGATGCTGTTGGGTTTTTGATGGATTCTTTTGTACAGAAAAGTGGAATTCTTATTGCAGAAGTAAAGGGCTGAGGGCTTACATTTTTTGCTCCAAATATTTATACAATATACTTTTGAAAGTTGTACTGTGAAAAAGTTAAAGATTGACACCGTTTAACGTGATATAAATTCTTAAGATCAATTCGTATGAACCTATTAGGTTTGGATTTATTTTATCATGAATTATATATAAGAAATTAAATTGATTCCTACTTTTTATGCCTACAAATGTTCCTATCCAATAAAATTATGATAAGTATTATCATTTCATATTTTTATTATATATTAAAGGTTATAAAGGGAAATAAAGAAATGTTTTACTTTTGACAAAGTCAATTTAAATGTTATATGTTGAGAAATGGGGACTACAAGAATCGCTGAAAAGGCTGTGAAACGGAAATCAAAAAACATAAAGTGATGTGTTATATTCTCTCTTTAAAAAAAAACAAAAAAACAAAAAAAAACAAACTTTTATATATTAAGGAAATATAGGGGATTTAAAATAATTAGATAAAAAATAATTTTAATTAGTTAGATGATAAGTTAGGTAAAAAAATCTTTAAGAATGAAAATTAAAGAATAACATTTGAATAAATACATATTAACTAGGATATTGTAGAGATGCCAAAAAGTCATGTGAAACCCCAATCCCGGGGGGGGGGGGGGGGGGGGGGAGAGGGTATTTGTTGATTAAAATCGGGGACGGGAGCGGGGGTAAGGTTAACATCTGTTTTAATTTCAGGGATGGTGGTGGGGGTTGGCAGTCTCGTCCTGAAACCTTCATGGGGGGCCGTTAATAAATTATATATATATTTACATATATTTATTATATAAATATAATAAACAATAGAATGATTTTTACGTATCAAAATTCAACAAAAAATATGTTTTTAAGTTATCTGTAACATGTAAAATTACACTATAAATAACTATTTGTTACCCAAAAAATAGTCTTTTTTATAGCCCAAAATCAATCGGAGGCGGGGAAACGTGGGTGGGGACGGGGGTAAGAAGGGAAATTCGGGGGTGGGGGCGGGGGTGGAAAGGATGGATTTGATTCTTTCGTTTGTAGTAGTGTCCTAATTTACCAAAATAAGGAAATATTCTCATCACTCAAGTTTCAGTTGGATAGAAACTTGGAATCATGCAACTTGTATCATATGGCGAATGAGAATTTTCATCTTTGGGGAATTAAGACTAATTCCTTGTTCACATGAACATGTGAGTCAAGTGAAGGACTAGGAGATTGGGTACACTTGGTTGTGTGTTGGTCAAGTCCACCACAAAGTACGATAAGACTATTCGTTATGATTTACTACAAGTTTAGTAAACATGGTTATACTTACAAGATTATGTGTAATTCTGAATCATTGGAAAAGTTTTAATGCATAGCAGAACGAATAATAAAAAATCAAATTAGGCAGAAAGATAAAAGTTTCTCCAATCTGAAAAGAATGGAGAGTACTTGAGTATCGTGTTTTATGATTACCTTAGTGATTATGAAACCATATCACAATTGATCCTTTAAGGATATCTTAGTAATGGGTTTTATGTAAAACATCAATCCTATGGTGTGCATGCAAACCCTAAAGCTTTGGATCTAGTTTGTCTAATGAACATGAAATAATCATCCAAAACTCATAAACCCTAGATCTAGCATACAATAATCAATATTAACATAAGAATAGGGTTTAGATATTACCTTGATTGTTAACAATCTCAATTCCTCTTGATCTTGACTCTTGAAAGCTTAGTGCCTCAAATGTTGCACCTCTAATGGAATCAGAAACACCATGAGCAACAAGATGACTTAGGAGAAGGGGAAGGAGCACCAAAAACGTCCAAGAACCCTTAGGGATTACTTCTACACGTTTTTTGGGGTCTTAGGGGTTCCTTACATAGTGAGACTATTAGGGTTATCAAACAAGGAAACCCTAATATGACTGCTTAGGCTCCAAGCAACCCATGGACTCCCTCCTTAGAAACCTTGGACGAATTCTAATGGGTTTCCCCATAGATTTAGTCCACTCCAACTTCTATGGAGTCCATTAGCCCAATATTCAACTATCACACAATTTACAGTTCTAGTCCCATTTATTTAATTAATGTCTTTTAGCCATAGAATTAATTCTTAATTAATTCTTGACTAATACTAATTAAACAATATGATTTCTATTTTAATATATTATTATTATAATATATTAGTAGATCATAATTAATCCTCTTTCTCCTTAGTTCATCCTATCAGTTGTTATGGTGAAGGCAACCCAAAAGGACCATGCTTACAATCGGGTCAAGTACATATCAAAATAGTTATGGGCTTAGACACCTAATCCAACAGTCTCCTACTTGGATAAGTCTAATAACTATTTTGCATATGACTACATAACCTGATCAACAATCGTAACTTTCAAAATCCGCTATCAACTATGATCTTATCAGTAATGCGTCCTTTAGATAAGGGATCATATATTCCTCCATTCTAGATATCGAATAGACTGAGACATGGATTTTAATCATTCTCTCTGTCTATATGTTGTTTTCCGACTTACGATTTATGACGACTGACAACAGACTACAATTGAACACATAAACTTAGTCCCGACTTGGCCAAGCACTTAGGGTGTCATCATTAAATCATCGAGGGGCCCACATATATCGCTTTTATCCCACTTTGGGTAAAAGGAACGGATAAACTTCGACTCAAATGCTTGCGTGTACCTACTCATCAAATCACACACAACAATATGGTTTATAACACCAAGTTACTGGTGTGTTTACATATTATCAATGTGCAACCAACTAGCAGAATACAACTCACACGTCTTGATTTCAAGAATATAAGATATTATCGTTTCACCAATCACTCATGATAAAACCCATGAAGAGATCCAAGTGAGCTTGGGGTTATTCCAATACTCTAATCTTATAGGAGCACTCATGAACCCTACAACAAACTTTTGCTATGTCTAAAACGCTTTACACAATCTACAGTCAGATTCATGACAGTCTTCTTTCATACCTATTTCCAAAGTATGATCGACTGTGGATGGTTTAAATAATTTTATTATTCGGTAAGTCAAAACATGCAAAGTGAAACACAAGAATAATATTAATTCTATATGGCCCTAAACTTTTGAGTATAAATAAGACACCTTTATTTAACCACCATATTCATTACTCATTATTCGTAGTTTCAGATAATCAACTTATTACTTGAATTATAACAACAGTTGTCCCATGCTCCAAGCATGCACACTATGTTAACTATGGTCCTAAATTTGTGAAATAGATCAATTGAAAACATTTCTAATGATGCTCATTTCACAATTCCTAATCCTTATCACTAGTGTAAGAATACCAAATTCTTCCCATTATTAGAATATGTTAGATTCTAACATTTTATGTAACGCCCGCAGATCCGGCCTAGTCAATAGGGGTCGAAAATGAATTTTTGACAAAAAATTATTTAGAATAAATAATCTTAACCAAGTTGTAGAATATGTCACAAGGTTTCCGTACATATAAAGAACGCCGAAATCCGAGTTATAACGAAGAAGTTGTGGCCCGTCGAAGTTTTACAACAAAACCGGCACGGCACCGGGAAGCGTAAATAGTGAATTTATGATAGAGCGAGATTTATCCTTAGCAATATAAATGAAATTCATAGAATATGTTAAATTAAGGGCGTCGATAAAAAGAACGCCCAAATCTGACTTCGTATGAGGAAGTTATGATTTTTCTAAGATTCGGCTTAGCAGTGCACGACCCGAAACTCGAATTTTAGCTCGAGCGGTTTTTGGCTTACGCGAACTAAATGAGAGTTGAAGTTCTCATTAATAGGAACTCAACGGTAAAAAGACAGACGAAAACAGAGTCCGTATGAAGGAGTTATGAATTCTTCGCGGTCACTTAATAGTCTAAACGCCTCCTACTGTTAAATTTGAGATCGGTCGAGAATTAGCCGACGGAGTCTAAACAAAAGTTGTAGATCTTGATTTTACCTACGCGTGGATATAAAGAACGTTGAAAACGGAGCTCGTATGCAAAAGTTATGATTTTTCTAAGTTTGAAGGCTGATACGCGATAGGGGGTGACGTGGCACCACCAGAATTGGACACGTGGCACCACCAGAAGGTTGCCACATGCACCAACTCGGCGAGTCATGACTCAGACTCGGCGAGTCCATCAGGTTTTTCCACTATAAATAGAGGTGTCGGGTTCCATTCATTCTCACAACTTCCAAACCTTCTTTCTCTCTCTAAACTCTCTCTCTAAGCCTCCCTAACCCCCTAAAGCCTAGGGTAATTCCCTAGCACGAGGCGGAAGCCCTGGAGCGCCCGACGGCTCCGAGAAAAGAGCCTTTCGGCTCGAGAAACGCTGCTCCAGCGAAGCCCGGTTTTGCGAAAAACCCGCTGTAAGTGAGCTACGCCTACGCTAGTTTTAATATAGCTCCTAATTAATTATAGTAACATTATTAGGACCTTAAAATAATTATTTGGGCTATTATTATGAGTTATATTGAGTTTTATTTAACTCTTATATAATAATAATAATAGTCAGACTATTAATTTGTCGCGGATATCGGTAGACTAAACCCTAGTGGTGTTGATACTAGGTTTTATCGAAGGAAGGTTGTTTTGAGAGTATCGAAGCGCTGTCCAAGTGTTGAGTCACCACCTATCAGGTGAGTGCATAGTCCCTTTCATCTTACACATAAATATGAAGTATTTTATATAAACTACGTGCTATGTGTGCATATTATTTGAATACTTGCTGTCTATGCTGGATGAACGTTTTATACATGTTTTAAAGGATTTAAACTGTATACGTATTTTATATATACGAATATGTTGGGTATGATGATGGGTAGATGAATGATGAGAGATAGAAGATGACGTGAGCATACATTGGCAACTATAGACTTAGTGCCTATGGGACAAACACCGGTAGCTATGGACTTAGTACATATCAGACGTTGGTAGCTATGGATTTAGTACCTGTTAGGAGTTGGTAGCTATGGACTTAGTACCTATTTGTTAGACACTGGTAGCTATGGATTTAGTACCTGTAGGAATTGGTAGCTATGGACTTAGTACCTGTTGAGCACTGGTAGCTATGAATTTAGTACCCGATGAGTAAGATATAACAGCTATGGAATTAGTGCTTTACGAACGAATATCGGCAGCTATGGATTTAGTGCCAGTCCTATAACCCTGGGAGTAAGGGACTTCGGAATAAACGAATACAGGATAGACGAATCTTAGGTTAAATCCTTAAGAGTAAAGAAGATAACGGGGATGGGTAATTGGGTTGATTGTTTGATTGAACATAATAATTATATTATTGTGGGTTGAAGACCCTATGTACTCACCAGGTTTCCCAACCTGACCCACTCAGTTTATGTATTACAGGTAGTGGCGCATGAGCATAGGTGTGATGTTTTGGATGAGGGATTAAGGATATAGGCTTATAGATATGAAATAATGTAGTAAGGCTTATATTGTACTGTTTATACTTTTGATCTGTACGAACATGACATCCCGAGTCTTTTAATGAAATACATTTCTATGGAAATGCTTTTGATAAATCTTTATCATATTATTGTTTTGGGACAAATTCCACAACCCTTTTATTAAAAGATAACTATGATTTTGAAATAAAGTATAAACAAAACCGGTCTTTTCTGGCCGTGATTTTGGGGATGTCACAATTGGTATCAGAGCATTAGTTTAAGCGAACTAGGAATATGGATTTATTTCTAGACTTAAACTTAGAATACTAAGCGATGATTGTGAGGTGTGAGCACTAACTTAATTTAGGAATGATGCCTAAATTGCTTTTATGTGCTAAATGATTTGTTATGCTATAGTTTGATCGGATCTATGGTCTGTTGCCGACCGGATCTGAAAACCTTATGTGTTTAGGATTCTAAACGTACGAATACGATAATAGAACTAGCATATAAACGTTTCGGAGTGATAAGGATGATTTAAACGTCAATCCTAAGTAAAGGTCTAGATTCACCTTATTCGGTGTAGAGATCAAGATGGCAAGAACCCATAGCGGAAACGTAAATGCGCATGGGAATCGAAACCAACCCCCAGTGGTTCAGCAAATACCTGTTGTTGAAGAAGTTGTGCCTGAGCCAGTCACCATGGCTGGAGTTCAAGCCATGATTCGGGCTATGATAGCTGAACAAAAGGAAGAAATGAGACAAATACCGTACATGTTGAACCGACGGAGCCAGTTCCCGAGCAATCTGAGGAAGGGAACTACAGTCGCCAAGTGAGTCAAGTAGGGACTCAAGGTGAGCAAAGGGATGGGCCAGAATGGAGAAACAACAAGGATGGGCGGATGTACAAGAATTTCTTGGGTGCGAAACCACCAAGCCTCTCAGGAAGCCCGAAGCCGGTTGAGATTATGGATTGGATCTCTGAGATGGAGATGGTGTTTGAGAGTTGCAGCTGTAACGAGAAACAGAAGACTATCTTCGCAGTAAGACAGCTAAAAACTGGAGTCTTGAGCTGGTGGAAGCTATTGGCAGATACGATGCCACGAGGAGAAGCCTTAAGGATGTCGTGGGAAGAGTTTTTGGAACAGTTGAAAATGCAATACTGCTCGGAGATAGATCTGATAGACCTAAACAACGAGTTTCAGAACCTGAAGAAAGGTAAGATGAGTGTTGATGAGTATGCCACCGCATTCACCGAAAGGATGAAGCTATTCCCCTACTTGGTGCCTACTGAACTCTCCAAGATTGATAGGTTTGCTAACGGACTGCCCACTGACTTTGGCCCAATGGTCAAAATGGCAACTACTTTGAAAGCAGCTGTTAGGGCAGCTAAGAACGTAGAGGCCCAGATAAGAGAAAAGGGTCTAGAAAAAGATAAGGTAGGAGAGAAGCGGAAGTTTGAAGGATCCTCGAGGCCGAACAAGGAAAGCAAATTCTCAAAGCTTAGAAGAACAGATGGAGGTGAAGCAAGATGGTGTGATAGATGCAAGAAGAAGCATGGTGGAAAGTGCAACGAAGAAGTGACTTGTTACAAGTGTGGGAGGACTGGTCACTATTCCAAAGACTGCACGCATAATGACAAAGTATGCTACGGATGTGGAGGCAAGGGGTACATGTCCAGAGACTGCCCAAGGAAAAATAAAGCAGCAAGACCAGAAACGCCACCAAGGCCGAGGGCATTTCACATGATCCTTGACGAGGCATAGAACCATGCAAGGAATCAAGAATGAGGACTTCTTACCCGAAGATCGGATTATGCAGTAGCCATAGTTTCGTATGATGTAGCCTAGTAGAGGCATAGTCTAGGGTGAACTTGAACACCTATGTAATAGTTTTGAGAAATAATAAAATCTCCGTTTTATTATCTGGTGTGTGAAATTGTTGTGTGATTTGCTGCATGGTGACTTGGGAAACTGCGAGACAATACTTGGGACGAGTATGAGTAGGTGTGAATGGTAGTAGAGGCCTATACAACCGGAAGCACAGGACTCACACTTGGATCAGTGAAGGTCACAAGGTTACCAAGAAGCTAGAAATTGATTTCGTTTTATTCAAGTGTGTTGTTAACATCGTTTCGGTAATGACTAAGAAGATTGTTGATAATCCGACCCTAGTGGTCATATCGAATTGAGTCCGAATACGCTAAGTATGCTATGTGGTTTAGAAAATCAAGGTCGATGTAGCGTCCGATTTAAACCAAACGATTGAAATCAAAGCGATCAATACAAATATCACGCTCGAAGAAGTTGGTGGCTAGAAATGCTACATGTGATTATAACACATTAGACCATGAAGGAAGGCATATTCCATTCCGGAATTTGACTCTAAGAGACCTGAGTCTAAGCGTTGCAACATACAATGATAGGTCATTAGAATATGACACACCAGTCAACTGTAGTAATCAAATTAACTTATCCTAAGTTTGTTAAGAAGAAGAAGTAGTCTCTGATAAAGAATGAGGTTGTTACATGAAGGTCATGATTGAAAAACTAACGAGCAGGTGCAAGACCGAGCACCGCCTGCAGACAAGGAGTGCAAGAGTTAGATACTCGTTCGAAGCAGCATAGAAGTTATAATTATTAACTAGGATGAAGAGATAACATATGGAGTCATTATAATACCCTGTTTCGTTGATGATTCCGGGACGTAATCATCCTAAGGGGGAGATAATTGTAACGTCCGCAGATCCGGGCTAGTCAATTTAGAGGCAATAGGGTCGAAAATGACTTTTCGACAAAAGATTATTTAGAATAAATAATCTAAACCAAGTTGTAGAATATTTCACAAGGTTTCCGTACATATAAAGAACGCCGAAATCCGAATTATAACGAAGAAGTTATGGCCCGTCGAAGTTTCGCGACGGAACCGGCACGGCACCGGGAAGCGTAAATAGTGAATTTACAATGGAGGAATTTTTAGCCTTAGTGATCTAAACGAAAGTCGTAGAATATGTTAAACCGAGAAAATCCATAAAAAGAACGCCCAAATCTGACTTCGTATGAAGAAGTTATGATTTTTCTAAGATTCGGCCTAGCAGTGTACAACCCGAAACTCGAATTTTAGTTCGAGAGGTTTTTGGCTTACATGACCTAAATGAGAGTTGAAGATCTCATTAATAGGAACTCAACGGTGAAAAGACATATGAAAACGGAGTCTGTATGAAGGAGTTATGAATTCTTCGCGGTCATTTAACAGTCTAAACGCCTCTTATTGTTAAATTTGAGATCGGTCAAGAATTAGCCGACGGAGTCTAAACAAAAGTTGTAGATCATGATTTTACCTACGCGTGGATATAAAGAACGTCGAAAACGGAGCTCGTATGAGAAAGTTATGATTTTTCTAAGTTTGAAGGCTGATACGCGATAAGGGGTGACGTGGCACCACCAGAATTGGACACGTGGCACCACCAGAAGGCCACCACATGGACCAACTCGGCGAGTAGGTCCCCCCTACTTGGCGAGTCCATCAGATTTTTGCACTATAAATAGAGGTGTCGGGTCTAGCCTTCTCTTCACACCTCAACCCTCTTCTTTCTCTCTCTAAACTCTGTCTCTAAGCCTCCCTAACCCCCCTAAAGCCTAGGTAAACCCCTTAGCACCCGAAGGAAGCCCCGAGGCTCCCGGAGTCCCTAGAAAAAGGGTCTTTCGGCTCGGAAACGCTGCTCCAGCGAAGCCCGGTTTTCGAGAAAACCCGTTGTAAGTGAGCTATGCCTACCCTATCTTTAGTATAGCTTATGTTTTAATATATTAACTTTATTAGGAACTTATAATAAGTATTTGGGCTATTATTATGAGTTATATTGAGTGTTATTTAATGCTTATATAATAATAATAATAATAGTTAGACTATTAATTAGTCACGGTTATCGTTAGACTAAACCCTAGTGGTATTGGTACTAGGTTTTATCGAAGGAATTTGTTTTGAGAGTATCGAAGCGTTGTCCGAGTGTTGAGTCACCGCCTGTCAGGTGAGTGCATAGTCCCTTTCATCTTACACATAGATATGAAGTATTTTATATAAACTACGTGCTATGTGTGCATATTATCTGAATACTTGTTGTCTATGTTGGATGAACGTTTTATACATATTTTAAAGAATTTAAACTGTATATGTATTTTTACGAATATGTTGGGTATGAGATGGGTAGATGAATGATGAGAGATAGGAGATGACGTGAGTATACATTGGCAGCTATTGACTTAGTGCCTATTGGACAAACAACGGTAGCTTTGGACTTAGTACATATCAGACGTTGGTAGCTATGGATTTAGTACCTGTTAGGAGTTGGTAGCTATGGACTTAGTACCTATTTGTTAGACACTGGTAGCTATGGATTTAGTACCTGTAGGAATTGGTAGCTATGGACTTAATACCTGTTGAGCACTGGTAGCTATGAATTTAGTACCCGATGAGTAAGATATAACAGCTATGGAATTAGTGCTTTACGAACGAATATCGGCAGCTATGGATTTAGTGCCAGTCCTATAACCCTGGGAGTAAGGGACTTTGGAATAAACGAATGCAGGATAGACGAATCTTAGGTTAAATCCTTAAGAGTAAAGAAGATAACGGGGATGGGTAATTGGGTTGATTGTTTGATTGAACATAATAATTATATTATTGTGGGTTGAAAACCCTATGTACTCACCAGGTTTCCCAACCTGACCCACTCAGTTTATGTATTATAGGTAGTGGCGCATGAGCATAGGTGTGATGTTTTGGACGAGGGATTAAGGATATAGGCTTATAGATATGAAATAATGTAGTAAGGCTTATATTGTATTGTTTATACTTTTGATCTGTACGAACATGACATCCCGAGTCTTTTAATGAAATACATTTCTATGGAAATGCTTTTGATAAATCTTTATCATATTATTGTTTTGGGACAAATTCCACAACCCTTTTATTAAAAGATAACTATGATTTTGAAATAAAGTATAAACAAAACCGGTTTTTTCTGGCCGTGATTTTGGGGATGTCACAGCCAATGAAATTACAAAGTGCTCTATTGGAGATTGTTACAAGACAATTCCATAGATGTGAAGTTTCACATTCAAAGTACATTCCTTTGAACATCCTTCTTGCATAAAAGTATCTAATCTAGACACAAATTCTTAACGTCCAACTCTCAATACAGAAACATCTCCATACTTGCCATATGACAACTCATTCTTAATAGATTCCTATCTATTCATAACAATGCCAATATGTTCCATCCATTACTATACTCCCAACTGTCCACAAGCGACCAATCCTTGGCGAATCTTAGATTGTCCTTGACAGTTGTTTAATTAATTTAGTCAAATCCTGTTCTAGTCATTTTTCCCTCTTAATGTCCTAGGCATTTGGAAAATTTTAGAACGGTCAAATATTACAGCAACTACAATCGATCCTATAACCGAAGCGTACAGGACACGATTCATAATGAAAAAACATGATACTTTACCAGTTCTTGGTATAATATTTCTATTTGCCATGTTCTCACAATTCGAACTATGAAGAGGTAGCCGTAATCATAATCGAATTTTGAGAATGCAAACAATATATATATATATATATATATATATATATATATATATATATATATATATATATATATATATATATATATATATATATCCTTGACTAAATTTGAATAAAATTTCTCGATCTAAGCTTTTAGATTTTGAAGCGAAGTACAATATTCTCTCCCTTAATTATAGCAAAACAACTTTTCAACCCCTGCAACTTTGCAAAGTGAAACTTTTGTTTTCTATAACTAATATTGCTTACTTGTAATACTTTAAAATAATAATCATGCTCCCACTAACATGATGATTATATCCATACCAGCATAATACTTATGCTCCCACTAGCTTTGACACGTATTCAGAAAATAGTTGAACTTCTGGAAAGCAATATTTATTGACTTCCAAAGTTCACATTTGTAATACGATATGCTTCAATAAGCCTTTATCTAAGCTTTTCAAACTCATACACCTTTCCTTAGATAGTTCATACGTGTGTCTTAAACAATTTCAGCCCTTATAGCAATAAGTCTTAAATGTTTAAACTAATTGCCAAATCTCACAATTCAAACAATGAAGCGGGATGTCGTAATCATAATTGAATTTGAGAATGCAATTTACACAATCACCATCTCCTTAAAATCTCTCTTAGTGAAAGCGTTTCCTCATAATTCATTTTCATGAAGGAGAGAAACCTTATGACACTTAGATTTTATGGTGTATGTGTTCCTATCCATGTGAATTTGTCATAACAATCATTATAAGACAATTTTTGTGACAAATCCAAACTCTTATGGACAGAACTTGTTCATTCTTAATTTCTTGCCATCAAGGGTCCCACCATTGCTTCCAAGTTATTTAGCAGCTCACCTATACTAGTCAACATACTTTCATTGAATAAGGTGCTTGCCTTTATGCAGTCTATTGAGAACTCGTAGAGCTTATATGCATAAGTAACTTTACTGGAATGGTACAGAAACAAGAATATGGAAACACGATATGTTACAAACCTCAAGTCGTGTGCTTGTGTTTAACTATGTTTATTCTTAATTTGTTCTTGAAACTTTTCAAGATCATTTAGACTCCCACTGACCTCATGACATATAAGATTCTCTTGTCAAGAAACATTTTTTAACAAACAAATATGCAAGAGTTAGTGAGGATTCTTATCAAGACAAATATTTCACACAATTGGTCTTAGTTGGTCTTTGTTTTATCCAAGACATCACTACTTACCAATTTCAAACGTGCAAAAAAAACATTTTTCTACTCCATATTTGATGAGTGTATTAAAAACTTCTTAAGATATGTCACTCAAGTCACAATCTTGGAGTATGACTCTAAGACTTGATTTTGGAACGAAGTATGATTCATCCTTTTTGATTTAACCATTTCAACAATTTCTGATTCCTCTTCTTAGCCATACTAGTGCACTAAGGTGTCCTTAGAGGATCAATTGTGATATGGTTTCATAATCAACAAGACGACCATAAAAGATGATACTAAAGTACTCTCCTATCTTTTCATATTTGAGAAACTTTTATCTTTCTGCCTATTTGATTCTTCTTATTCATTCTGACATTCATTGAAACTTTTCAATGATTTAGAATTATACTTAATCTTGTAAGCACAATGTGACAATAGCTAATTTTGGGTCAAGTCAAATTCAACAAGTCAAACCAGACGACCTAATTAGCCCTTGTATATTAGGGTTTACATTGTGTATTTAGCAACCAACCCACTATTTTAATGAGAAAACATCATTGGAAAATTCGTACCTTTGAAATTTCATAGCTTTAATAATGCTAAGCATTGAACCAAAGCGATAAAACACTAATGCACACTCATCAGGAGTGTGTAAGACACTAAAACATGGCTTAATGGGGTTTACGGACCTTGCATTGCGAAGCTGGACACTCAAAATGGTCACAAACGAAACCTCTCTCAATCGTTTTCACCACACCTCCTCCTATTTGAAATCTCTCCCAAATCTCTCTCAAAAGTTCCTGTAGCTTTTCATAGTCTTTCAGGCCATCCCGACACTTAACCGGGTTAAAAACGGCTTGAAACGGGGTAAAAACGAGAAAAACAGCCTTAAGGAGTCGAAACTCCTCTTAAAGGCAGAAGCCTCTTAGCAACCGAAACCCTAGAACCGAAACTAGGAAGTAACCGAGACTAACCAGCAGCCGAAACCAAGATCCGAAACCGAAACCGAGAGCCAAAACTGCTGAAACTGAGACTGAGCCTCGCCTCTTCCTTTTTCCTGACTTCGCACCTTCGGTTCTTTGCTCCTTCTCCTCTCGGTCTCTTTCCCACTTTCGGTTCTAATGAATAGGACTAAACCTCCGGCCCAGACTTCGGATTTTCTCATATTTTCCGGTTTTTGACCATCTTCACATTTTAAGCCTGTTTTTCATCATTTTAACACGAGATTTTCTCCAAAAATCATATTTTAACATATAAGACCCTAAATATCCATAATTTAATCATATTTTTATGGAAATCTTTATTTAAAGAACAAAATTTAGTGGTTAGTAAAGTACAAAGGTTGAGTGTTGACTTTTCTTTGTATTATGACACAAGCAACCCCTCACACCCATTCCATGACCAGCCATACTTCTTCCACCATACCCAGGTCTTTTCAATGTACTTTTTCATCATTTCTAACCTTTTTCCCACATTATTAGAGCTGGAACATCACTCCACACTCCTCATTTTCACTCACTTGCTCTCATTTCACCAAAAAAACCAAACACAACTTTTCTCTCAAGCTTTTTTTTTCTCTATTTCAAGACTCCAAGGCTGATCATCAAGCTTTATTCTACTTTTTGTAAGTATATTCATCCTCCACATAATTATTTCAATTCCTCTTACTCCAAATCATAGATTTCTTACACAAATTCCATCACATTAGTGTTAGATCTTCGAACCTTCAAGACATCTTCTTAGTGTTCTTGAGTGGAATACTACATTTCTCCATCATCCATCTACTAAAATCACTCAAGGTGATTTCACACCCCTACATTTTCATATTTCTTAAGTTTTAATGGGGATAATACAAGTTAAATCATCAAGAACACAGCTAAATGTTTCTAACAACTTACATCAGAAAAGTTGGACTCCATTCACGGACTGTTTTGGTCAACTAAAACATTTTTGTTTTCAAAACTGTACAAGGTGTAATTAGTTCAAGTTCTTAGATTTAAAATGGATACTTGCACATCTCCATACGATTTTTCTATAGTTTATGGTGATTTTTGCAAAACTGCCTATCATTTCAAGAACCAATCCGGACTAGTCTGTGTTACCGACGTTTTCACCTAAGTTGGAAGTCTGTAAAAATCATGGAAAAATTTATGAACAAACTACACTCATTACCCAAAATCCCAGAATTTACGGATTCTGATTTGGATCTCTTATGAAATTTTTATAAATTTTCTAATAACAGTGATTGAAGTTGTTACTATCAGGAAAATGCTAACATATTATTATCACCTTATAACATGTTGAGCAAGGTGTACATCTTTATGTGAATGTATGTTATTGCAAATGAATGAAATTTTATCTTGGTATATGAACATGCATTAGTTAATAAATGGATTTTGATATAGATATACATATGAAATATGAAGGATAACACGATTGTTGTAATCAAAGTACATCCATTTTACTCAAACAATTGAATGAATTACGTTGAATATAGTTTACGTACATTACCATTACTACCCTTGTTTTGATAAATTATAATAGGTATGGTTTATGATACATTACATAACACACTCATACATAAAGGGTACATTTATACAATAGGGGATTTTCATTACATTACACATAAATTTGTTAAAGACTTTGTGAGACATTCGCTTCACATTTACCATTAATCATGTATTGTAACCATAGTCTCCTAGAGGGAGAGTGTGATAGTTGTATATAGATATATATTGGGCTTGACAAACCCACACCTTAACTGCATGCAACAGTTAGACCGGCAGGTCTGGGGTGACAAATGTCATAAACATTTACGACGCTTGAAGAACATCGCTTCGGGCCAACTAAGTCATAGCATGGTTATAATAAACTCACAGAAAGTATTAATGAACATAAGAATTTACGTGATTTTCATTTAATTCAAACGCATGTATGTCGATTTAAACACACATCATTTTCTATTAGTAAGAGAGGTTACTTATACATTTTGGTCTTCGGATATAAGACTACATTACACATTATAAGGAAAATATTGGATTTTTCTGAAACAAACATGACATTTACAAGAGAAAGACTTTTATCAAGTTGAAAACAAAAGCTTATGAACTCACCAACCTTTGTGTTGACACTTTTTCAAACAACTTGTATTCTCATGAAATTACTAAACAGGTATCAAAGTGCATTTTGAGGTTGGGACGTTAAGGCGTCAACATTTTATGTTTTGTCAACATATTGTAATTGATTTGGAAACATGTAACTCTTACTATGATGTAACTCTTTCAATTATATATATGTTGGTTGTGTTTTCTTAAATTACTATTGAAATTGTGGTTATGATACTATACATGAAGTCCTCCACCCCCGGACGTTTCCGCCATCCTTGGTTTGTGGGTTGTGACACATAACCACATTTACTAGACTTTTAGTGAATCATGATGAATAATCTTATTGTTCTCTGTGGTGGACTTGACGAGTGCACAACATTGTGTACCAGTTCTCCTAGTCCTTCACTTGATGCTTTTTCAAGGAATTAGTTTTAATTTTCCAAAATATGAAGGTTCTCATTCATCCTACAATACAAGTTGTATGATTCCAAGTTTCTGTCCAATTGAAACTCGGGCGACAACAATTTTTCCTTATTTGGTAAATTCTCGACATTACCACAAATAACATAACTAAGAATCATATCCATTTCAACATTGCTAAAAATAAAAATACACAAACATAAATTTTCATACATGCCATTACAAGGAAACATATAAATAAGACAAAAACCAAAATTTATTTTATTTATAAAAGGTGCAGAAAAACTTGTCCTTACAATGCAATTCAAATGAAAACTATGATATTACATATTCCTAAGCAATCTAGCATAACTCTTTTGCAGCAGCTCGAAAATCCGATCATCGAATCATGCGATCGAAATCCATATCTTCGCGATCAGACTTATCACATCATGTAGATAGTAGATGTTACCTGAAGCAGAGTCATACATCTTGGCTCTCCCATCTCTTATATCTCTCAGTTAGTCAGGGCAACTTCGTAACCAATGCCCCTTCTTTATGCAGTATAAACATATGGATTCTTCTGGAATGGTACATGGGACTATCTCAGACTCAGCCTTTCTCTTGCGTAGAGAAAACTTTTCTAGACTTACAATGTTGCCATTACCTATAGAAGGTTAGGATTTTGATTTACCAGACATATTTGCTCGACCAGTGCGCCAAATCATTTCTGATTCAGCAGCAGTAAGCAAATAACTCAAATCAATAAGGGTCACGTCGTGTTCCATCATATAGTACTCTCTAACGAACTTTCCATATGAATCGGGAAGTGAGTGTAGAACCAAGTCAACACCCAACTTCTCTGAGACATTGATGCCCAACATTCCCAATCTATCAATATGCAACTTCATATCCATGACATGAGCACATACCGACATTCCATCTTTGTGTCTTTTTGCCAATAGGACTTGGGTGACCTTGAACTTTTCAAGTCTTCGAACACGTGGGTCAGGGAAAATTATTGGAGGAGGTGGAGGAAGTGAAGAGTGATTTCCATTTTCGCAATCCAATCGTGGAACACCATCTTCTAGTGGAATTTTTTTTCCAACGGATTCAAGAAAACCATAGTTGTCAGATAATCACAAACAAGGTGTGGATAACCATGCAAATTGGCTTGGTACTCTCGATGTTACAAATCACCCAATCAATGTGCCGGTTAAGCACACACGCTCCATTGATCTATGATAAACATCAAGCTACCCACTTCCATCATTCATTGGTCTCATATTAGTGTGTCGGTTAACCACACACACTCCACTAATCGACCAATAAGGTGCAATGTGCAATTTCATGGATTAGCACCAATTCCACATTTTTCCTAAAGTGACTAAGATTTGAGAATTTATAAAAGAGTTTATTTACTTCGTATTTCATTATACTTATAATGGAAAATTGTGTCCTATCCTACCCGTTCGGCTAACGACCCTCCACTAGTCAAGAATGCGGTGGGTAAGAGTGGATACCCATTCAATCGCCATTTTATAGGTAATTTCCTTAAACACCCCTTAGAGACTAGTTTCATTAATGAGACATACTAACAGTAAGACTGACTATTTACTCATACATATATAATATTAGACTTTTAATTTAATATATAGTATAAGGGTGTATTTTACACTTTTAAAATACTAGGTGGTCTAATTTAACAAATTATACCTTTTAATTTAATTAAATATAAACCATATCCTTATGGATTTATTAACTCTCTTTTAATTATACACTTAATTAATTTAATAAAACCATAAGGGAGTAATTTGAACTTTTCAAAACTTAGGGTTTTAGAATTTAATATTTAAAAATTAAACTTTTTAATCAAAATTTTAAATTCCAAACCTTGAGGGCAAGTTTTTGAAACTTTTCAAAACTATCTAGATCAAATTACAAAAAATTTAATTAATCAAATAATTGCTAATTATATAAATTTGACCTAATTCAATTTTATGGCAAGATAATCCAATCAAATAGTTTAAATAAATCAATTTTATCATATAAGGCAATGATTATCTAATTAATTGACAATTATCTTTTATTTTGGCAAGGATAATCACTCCAAATCAATAAAAATCGGATTTTATCAATTAAAAACATTTTTGGTAATTATCTCACAGTAAAATAGGTCAAAATCCCGCAAAATCAGCCATCTACGACTCCGACTCTTCGAGTCAACATGGGTCTCGTCGAGTTCCCAGTAGACTCGGCAAGTTCAATCATGGAATACATCAAATACATTAAACAAACACCTCAGGCTCTGATACCACTGATGAGTTTTATGCAAAACATCAATCCTATGGTGTGCATGCAAACCCTAAGGCTTTGGATCTTGTTTGTCTAATGAACATGCAATAACCATCCAAAGCTCATAAACCCTAGATCTGGCATACAATAATCAATATTAACATAAGAATAGAGTTTAGATATTACGTTGATTGTTATATAGCAATAACAATCTCAATTCCTATTGATCTTGACTCTTGAAAGCTTAGTGCCTCAAATGTTGCACCTCTAATGGAATCAGAAACACCATGAGCAACAAGATGACTTAGGAGAAGGGGAAGGAGCACCAAAAACGTCCAAGAACCCTTAGGGATTACTTCTACACGTTTTTTGGGGCCTTAGGGGTTCGTTACATAGTGAGACTATTAGGGTTATCAAACAAGGAAACCCTAATATGACTGCTTAGGCTCCAAGCAACCCATGGACTCCCTACTTAGAAACCTTGGACGAATTCTAATGGGTTTCCCCATAGATTTAGTCCACTCCAACTTCTATGGAGTCCATTAGCCCAATATTCAACTATCACAC
The DNA here is from genome assembly GCF_052625555.1 of Lactuca saligna. Lineage (NCBI taxonomy): Eukaryota > Viridiplantae > Streptophyta > Magnoliopsida > Asterales > Asteraceae > Lactuca > Lactuca saligna. The sequence continues at coordinate 69,420,990 of NC_136424.1, read as the reverse complement.
AATTGACAGTTCTAGTCCCATTTATTTAATTAATGTCTTTTAGCCACAAAATTAATTCTTAGTTAATTTTTGACTAATATTAATTAAACAATATGATTTCTCTTTTAATAATAATAATATATTAGTAAATCATAATTAATCCTCTTTCTCCTTAGTTCATCCTATCAGTTGCTATGGTGAAGGCAACCCAAAAGGACCATGCTCGCTATCGGGTCAAGTATATATCAAAATAGTTATGGGCTTAGACACCTAATCCAACACTTAGTGCATTTTTATGACTAAGAAGAGGAATCATGAATTATTGAAATGGTTAAATCAAGAAGATGAGTCATATGTCGTTCAAAAAGTCTTAGAGTCATACTCCAAGATAGTAACTTGAGTGACATAATTTTGAGAAAGGTTTATAACACTTATAAAATGTAGAGTAAAATGTTTTCTACTCTTGTACATTTGAAATTGGTAAGTTGTGATGTTTTAGATAAAACAAAGACCAACTAAGACCAATTGTGTGAAGCGTTTGTCTTGATAAGAAACTGCACTAACTCTTGAATATTTGTTTGTCAAGTAATGTCTCCTGACAAAGAAAAACTTATATGTCAAGAGATCAGTAGGAGTCTTAAAGATCTAGAAAAGGTTCAAGAACTAATCAAGCGTAAACCTATTGTTAATCACTACCTCACAACTTGAGGTTTATAACCTATTGTGTTGATGTATTCTTATTTCTGTGCCAATTCCAGTTAAAGTTGACTATACATGTGAGTTCTATGAGTTCTCAATTGTTTGCATAACAACTTGGAAGCAATGGTAGGCCCTTGTGCTGCCAAGTGGCAAGAAATTAAGAATAAACATGTTCAGTCCATATGAGTTTGGATTTGTCACTAATCTTGTCTTATGATTATGGTTATGACAAATTCACATGGGTATGAACACATACACCATAAAAGCTAAGTGTCATAAGGTTTCTCTCCGCTTCATGAAAATGATTGTGAGGAAACGCTTTCACCAAGTAGATTTTATGAAGACAGCAATCGTGGTATTTGCATTCTCAAATTCGATTATGATTACAACATCCCTCTTCATAGTTCGAATTGTGAGAAATGAAAAAGGTCTAAACATTTGAAACTTATTGTTTAGACACACATGTGAGCTATCTAAGGAAATGTGTATGAGTTTGAGAAGCCTAGAAATCAAGTTGATTTTTGGGTACATGTCAAAGCTAGTGGGAGCGTTATGCTAGTGAGATAATAACTATTATGTTAGTGGGAGCATAACTATGATGGTAAGTGTTGCAAGTTAGCAATGTTAATTATAGAAAACAAAAGTTTCAAATTGCAAAGTTGCAGAGTTTGAAAAGTTGTTTTGCTACAATTAAGGGAGAGGAATTCATACTTCATTTCAATTGTAAAATCTTAGATTGAGATTTTAATCAAGTTTAGTTAAAGATATATATATATATATATATATATATATATATATATATATATATATGAATGTGATGTTGAAAAGATTCGACATAAGGAAATTCTATATATGGAAATATTATAGTAAGAGACTGGTAAAGTATCACGTCTTTATGTGAGACATTATGGATCGTATCCCATATGCTTCGGGTATAGGGTCGATTGCATATGCTATAATATTTATGTGTTCTAAATTTTCCAAATCCCTAGGGCCTTAAGAAGGAAAATGGACCAGAACTGGATATGGCTAAAATGGTTCACCAGTTTTCGAGGACAAATTGAGGTTTACCAAAGATTGGTTACTTATGGATAGTTGGAAGTAGAGTGTAAATTTTGGAAGAATCATGTTGGCATACTCTAGGAAGAGGTAACTCTTGTTCAGAAGTGATAGTCAAAATGGGAATATGGAAATGTTTCCATAAGTGGAAGTTATTCTTTAAATATGTGTAAGACTAGAAAACTTAATGCGAGAAGGATGTTCAAAGGAATGTACTTTGAACGTGAGACTTTGTTTCCATGGAATTGCTCTCCATTTGAATACTTTGTAATGTATGTTGCCAAGTCTCTGTGACTTTTGTGCATAGTCATTACAAGAGGATCATTGCATATAAGTTCAGAATCTAACGGATTACCGTAAATGGCAAGAATTTGGTATTCTTACATTACAGTAAGGATTTGGAATTGTGAAATGAGTTTCATTAAAGATATGTTCAATTGATCTATTTCACAAAGAAATGACCATAGGTGAACATAGTGTGCATGCTTGGAGCATGGGACAACTATTGTTTTAATTCAAGGATTAAGTTGATTAATTGAAACATTATACAATGAATAGTGCGTAATCAATATAGTGATTAATTAAAAGGTGTTTTATTTATATTCAGAAGTTATGAGACCATATTGATTTGATTATTCTTGTGTTTCACTTTGCATGTTTTGACTTTCCGAATAATAAGATTATTCAAACTATCCACAATCGATCAAACTTTGGAAGGAGGTATTGAGGCAATATTGTCATGAATTGGTCTGTAAGATTGTATAAGGTGTTAGACATAGCACAAGTTTGCTACAGTATTCATGAGTACTCCTGTAAAAATATTTGAGTATTGGATTCAACCCACACTCATTTGAATCACTTCATGTATTTTATCACGAGTGATTGTGAGATGATAATATCTTATATTCTCGAAACCAAGACATGTGAGTTGTAATTTACAAGTCGGTTGTACATTGACATATGTAAACACACCAGTAACTTGGTGTTATAAAACATATTGTTGTGTGTGATTTGATGAATAAGTACAAGTAAGCATATCATTCGAAGTTTATCTGTTCCTTTTACCCTTAGAGGGATAAAAGCGATATTTGTGGGCCCCTCGATGATTTAGTGATGACAAACCCTAAGCGCTTGGCCAAGCCTGGACTGATTTGATTTGTTCGATTAGTCGGTCGTCATAAATCGGAAATCGAGAAACAAGAGATGGAGAGAGAGAATGATTATAATCCATATCTCAGTCCATATGATATCTTGTAGAATGGAGGAGTATATGATCCCTTATCTAATGGAACCGTCATTGACTAGGTAAGAGTTCGACAATGACTTTTAAGAGCTACAATTGCTAGTAAGGATTTTGGAGTCGTACTTGCAATAATAGTTATTAGACTTATCCAAGTGGGAGACTGTTGGATTAGGTTTCTAAGATCATAACTACAACTGGTATGTACTTGACCCGAGAGTAGCACGGTCTATTTCGGTTTGCATATCACCAGGACAATTTAATAGGATGGACTTTTGAGAAGAGGTTAGTTACGATTTATTAATATATTATAAGTTCTAATATATTAATATGAAATCATATGATTTAATTAGTATTGATCAAAAATTAATTTGGAATTAATTTAGTGATCAAAAGAGACTAATTAAATTAACGGGGACTAATTATGTAAATTAGTTATATATATATATATATATATATATATATATATATATATATATATATATATGGTTTGGGCTTATGATACATGATGGACTAAGTTTGTGGATTAATCCATAAAGAGTTAGCCCACTTGAATCATGGGTCATGGATAATAAGCCCAAGGGTATGGATTATGGTTTAACCACGACTCTTAGACTATATATAGAACACCCCATAGCTAAAATCGGTTACCTTAGTGTTCTTGGAGTTCCATAACCGATTTTGAGTGCATAAAACCTCTCTCTTAAATGCTCCTTTGTCCAAGGTGTATTGTGAACCGTTTGATGCATCACACTTGGGTGCTAAGTTCTTAAATGCCAAAACTACAAGCTAGAACAAAGTGGTAATTCTATAACTCAATTCTATGTTGTTTATGTCAACTGTATGCTAGTTGTAGGCTTAATGCTTTGGAAATAATATTGCATGTATAATTAGAGAAAACATAGACCCAAAGCATTCAGGGTTGTATATGCACCATAGGATGTTATTGTATACTAAAACCCAACACGGATATCGTTTGAGTCGGAAGTGAGGAGGAACGAGTCGCAACCGCCATCCTATTGCGGTTACTACCGATCGCAGATGCGTCCATCGTCGAACGTTACGACTATCCCTGCTGGAGAAGCGAACCTGTGGAGGATCCGCCGCTATCGGTTGAAGACGCACCATCGTTCCACCGTTGCTTTGTACTGCCATCTCCATTCTTACAGCTTCTTTCCCTTCGGTGAGATCGAGTGACCATCGGGAGCACCCGCTGCCACCATCTTCTTCTTTTCCTTCCGTTAGCCACCATTTTTGCCGTCGTAGTTGTTGCTGCATTGCTGACCGACCACCGATGTTTCCCACCTTCTTGTGTCATTGTCGCCGCCATACGCCACCAGGTGGGTGGCTGGGTTTATTTCGCAAATAGAAAGCATATGTGTGGTTACTTGGCCAGAAATTACAAGAGAGCCACCACCACTAATGTGAGGTGGTGGCTAGTACCTCCGACCACCGCTTGCCGCTACAAGGGCGGTTGTGTGTGTGAATTGTTTTGAGTATTTATTTTGGATATTTTTTGTACGTATGTTGTATCATCATATCTGTTGGGTTATGAGCATTCTAACACTCCTAAGTGTACATGCAACCCTAAATACCTTGGATCTATGTTTTCTCTATTATACATGCAAATATGAACATCCAAGGTATTATCCTAATCTAGCATACAAAACTATCAATATAACAAGATAGAATACATACCTCTTTGATGGTGCTTTTCTTCATGAAGCTTGAGTGCCTAGTGCCCCAAGTGTGACACCTCAAATGGTTCACAATCATCAAAACACTTGGAATGACTTAGAGAGAATTCTACACTTCATGAAAATCGGCTAGCCCTTTCTTACTCTCACTAGTGGCCGATTTTGGTCAAGAATAAGATGCTTATATAGTTATACAATTAGGGTAAACCCTAATTGTCATGACTTTCCATTTCCTTGGATCCATGGGTTCAAATATACCATGGAGCATCCATGGAGCATCATATGGGTTTTGGCCCAACTAGATAATCCATGGAGCATTAGCCCACTATACAAGTATGGATGATTTACACAATCAACCCATATATTTAATTAGTCTTCTTTTGATCACTCAATTAATCCTAGATTAATTCTTGATCAATACTAATTAAATAATCTCATTATTCTTATTATTAATATACTAGAACTTATAATATATTAATAACCATAAGTGTCTTATTTCTCTCATTATAGTCTATCCAAGTGCATGATGGTATGCAACCTAAATGGACCATGCCGGGTCGGGTCAAGTCTTACCAATTATAGTTATGGACTTAGACATTAATCCAACAGTCTCCCACTTGGATAAGTCTAAAACTATTATTGCGTATGACTTCAGGAACCAACTGGCAATCATAGCTCTCAAAAGCTTCTGTCAAACTCTGACCTTGTAGATGAACTCTGATCTTGTCAATGACTTGTCCATTAGATAAGGGATCATATATTCCTCCATTCTAGATATCGTATGGACTGAGACATGGATTATAATCATTCTCTCTGTCCATTTGTTGTTAACCGATTTCCGATTTATGACGACTGACTAATTGAACAAATCAAATCAGTCTTGGCCCGGCCGAGCACTTCCATTTGTCATCATCAAATCATCGAGGGGCCCACAGATACCGCTTTTATCCCGAAGGTAAAAGGAATGGATAAACTTCGACTCATATGGCTTGTTCTACTACTTGTTGAATCGTACACAAAGACACGTTTTATAACATCGAGTTACCAATGCGTTTCGTGTAATCAATGTACTATCAACTCATAGTAACAACTCATATCTCTAGGTTTGAAGAATATAAGATATTATCGTCTCATGATCACTCGTGATAAAACCCATGAAGTGATTCCAATGAGCGCGGGTTGAATCCAATACTCAGAACTTATGAGCACTCATGAGTGTTGTAGCCCTTTGTCCAACAACTTAGACCTCTACAAGCCAACCCATGACAGTCTTAATTCATATCTACTTCCAACATATGACCGACTGTGGATGGTTTGAATAACTTAGTCATTCCGGAAGAATAATCTAGTTTATTCGGGAAGTCAAAACATGCAAAGTGAAACACAATAATAATTGAATCCAATATGGTCTCAGAACTTATGAATATAAATAAAACACTTTTCATTTATCACCATATGATTACACATTATTCATTGTATACTGTTTCAGCTATCAACATTATTCTTGAATTTAAAACAATAGTTGTCCCATGCTCCAAGCATGTACACTATGTTTTCTAAACACTAGTCATGCCATACACCAAGTATGCATACTATGTTTGTCTATGATCTTTACTTTGTGAACTAGATCAATTGAACATAACTCCAATGATTCTCTTTTCACACTCCCAAATCCTTACTGCAAATGCAAGAATTCCAAATTCATGCCATTTACTGAAATCTGTTAGATTCTAAACTTATATGCATTGTTCCTCTTGTAACGATTATGCACAAATTCACAAAGACTCGACAACAATCATTACAGAGTATTCCAGTGGAGATCAACTCCTTGGAAACATCCTTCTTGCATTAAGTTTCCTTAATCTTACACAGATTGAAATTTCTGACTTTGAAACATTTCCAGATTCATTTTGACTATCACTTCTGAACAAGAGTTGCCTCCTTACAGATTATGTCAATATGGTCCTTCCAGAATTATCACTATACTTTCAACTGTCCTTGAGCAATCAATCTTTGGTAAACCTTAGATTGTCCTCGACAATTGTTTAATCCTTTTAGTCATATCCAGTTCTAAACCTTTTCCCTTCTTAATGCCCTAGGCATTTGGAAAATTTTAGAAAGGATGAATATAGCACATGTAATCGATCCTATATCTGAAGCATATGGGACACGATTCATGATGTCTCACATAAAGACTAAACCAGTCTTTTGCTATAACATTTCCATTTCTATTTGCCAAGTTCTCATAATTCAGATTATGAAAAGGGATGCCGTAATCATAATCGAATTTTAGAACGCAAATAATGGACCCATATACAGAATTTCCTTATGTTGCGCCATTCCAACATGAAATTCATATATATTCTTAACTAAATGATTAAAACCTCACGATCTAAGCTTATAGATTTGAGATGAAGTATAATTTCCTCTCCCTTAATTATAGCAAAACAACTTTTTCCCAATTGAAACCTTTTGTTTTCTATAATTAACATTGCTAACTTGCAATCTTTATCATAATTATCATGCTCCCACTAACATGATGATTATTAGCATAACACTTATGCTCCCACTAGCTTTGACATGTACTCAGAAATCAGCTGGACTTCTAGAAATCAATACTTTATTGACTTTCTTACCAAAGTTCAAATTTCTGATACTGGATTGTTTTGATAAAAACTTTATCAAAATCATATACCTCTCTTAGATAGCTCACATGTGTGTCTAAACAATTATGAAGAGGGATGCCGTAATCATAATGGTTAGACCTTTTTGCCACTTCTCACAAGTCCAAGTTAGTGTGCCGGTAAACCACACACGCTCCACTAACGACTTTGAGAATGCAAATATCACAATTGCTATCTAGCTAAAATCTACTTAGTGATAGTGTTTCCTCACCATCATTTTCGTGAATCGGAGAGAAACCTTATGACACTTAGATTTAATGGTGTATGTGTTCTTATCCATGTGAATTGTCATAACCATAGTAACAAGACAAGGATAATGACAAATCCAAACTCATATGGACTGAACTCAATCTTAACTTCTTGCCACCTGGCAGCTCAAGGGCCTGCCATTGCTTCCAAGTTGTTGTGCAGCCAATTGAGAACTCTAAGAACTCATAGGCAAAGCCAACTTTAACTGGAATGGGCACAGATATGTCAACACGATAGGTTATAAACCTCAAGTTGTGTGCTAGTGAGGAACTTCAGGTTTCATTCTTGATTAGTTCTTGAGACTTTCAAGACCTTTAAGACTCCCACTGTCCTCTTGACCTATAAGACTCCCTTGTCAAACATCCAAGAGATAGTGCGGATTCTAACCAAGACAAACACTTCACACAATTGGCCTAAGTTGGTCTTTGTTTTATCCAAAACATCACAGCTTACCAATTTCAAATGTACAAGAGTAGAAAACTTTTACTCTTACATTTGATAAGTGTTCTTAAACCTTCTTTAAGACATGTCACTCATATTACAATCTTGGAGTATGACTCTAAGACTTGTATTGGAATGAAGTATGACTCATCTTCTTGATTTAACCATTTCAACAATTTCAAGATCCCTTCTTCTTAGTCATAAGAATGCACTAAGACTTTCTTAGAGAACAAATTTTGATATGGTTTCTTAATCATTAAGATGATCACAAAGCTGATACTAAAGTACTCTCCCATCTTTTCAGATTTGAGAAACTTTTATCCTTCTGCCTAATTTGATTCTTCTTATCCGCTCTGCTATGCATTGAAACCTTTTCCAATGTCTCAGAGTTACACTTACGCTTGTAAGTATAATCATATTTACTAAGCTTTAGTAAACTATGACGAATAGCCTTATATCTTTTGTGGTGGACTTAATCAGTGCACAAGACTATGTACTCGATCCCTTAGTCCATTACTTGACTCACACATCCATGTGAACAAGTAATTAGTCTTAATTTTTCCAATACTTGAAAGTTCTCATTCATCATGCTATACAACTTGCATGATTCCAAGTCCCGGTCCAATTGAGACTTTGGATGATGAGAATCTTTCCTTATTTGGTAAATTTAGACATTACCACAAATGAAGGAATCAATTTCATATTTCCACTCTTGCTATTAATGGAATCATATAAGCAACAATTTTTCCTCAAATGCCATTGTAAGGATATTTTAAAATAACTAAAATCAAAAATTTCCTTTTATTTTAAAACTAAGCGGAAAACTTATCCTTACAATCCATATGAAAACTTGTTGTTATCTATTCCTAAGCAATATCTCATAACTCCTAAGAATTAGCTCAAGAATCCGATCTTCAAACTACGCGATAGAAATCCATCTACGCGATCAGATTCAGCATATTCTTTCTTTAAGTTCCTTTACTTTTCTTTGATTCTTAAAACATTACCATGTGACCCAGTCACATCATGTATCAGGAATCTCATAATAGAAACTTAACAGAGTTAGATAGTGGACTTTACCTGAAGTAGAGTCAAACTTATTGACTTTAACATCCTTAGGTAAATCTGGCAGCTTCGCAACTAATAACCCTTACTTTGGCAATATAAACATATGGACCCTTTGATAATGGTACACAGGACTATTACAGACTTAGCCTTTTTTTCTCTTTACCATTTGGTCAACCTAGTTGACTATGGTCAATCCCTTTCCTTGGGAAGATAATGTTTTTTCTTTATTTCCAGTGTCACCATTGTCAATGTCCATAAAGTTTCAGGAAGTTAATCTTAGCAAATAGATAAGATCATTAAGGGTCTTGTCATAGTCTGTTTCATAGGTGTTCCAAAAGAACTCACTATGTGACTTAGAAAGTAATTGAGCCACTAACTTTCTCAAGACTTTGACACCCAACTCTCCCGGCTTGTCAATATGTGACTACATCTCCAAGATGTGATCACACCTAGACCTTGCCTTGCCATTAGGGCTTGAGTGATCTTAAACTTTTCAAGAACTTGTGGGTTAGGGAGAATAATTGGAGGAGGAGAAAGAAGTATGATATCCATGGGACATCATCTTCATTAGGAATGCTTGTTTCAAGAGATTTGGGAAGATCATAAATGTCTAAACCAGACATCTTTTGGGAGATATTCAAGATAGTTGATCTAAAGTCCTTAATATGACACCCAATATGAAATATTAAGGCTAGGACCCAACAAACTATTTTATAACTTAGAAGAGGTATGTCGTAATCCAAGCTATAAAACAATTTGAAGGTAGGTGAATGACGATTCACCAATTTCCACCAAGATAAACGAAATGTATTATTAGGTTTTAATTGGTTTTGAAACTCCTAGATCTTTTGAGATTCATTGAACTGTTCAATGGCATGTTTCAATCTCGAGTGTGCCCTTCAGGTTTTGTGACTGGGATGCCGAGGATCACAAAACAAGGTGTGAAGTAACCATGCAAATTACTTGGTACCCTTAATAAATTACCCCTCAATCGAGTGCCGGTTAACCACACACGCTCCATCGATACTATGATAAACATTAATTTACCCTTTGCCTACCTTGTTAAATGCGAGTTAGTGTGCCGGTTAACCACACACGCTCCACTAACCGACTTAAACAAAGTGCAAAGTGTAATTTCATGGGTTAGCACCTTATTCACATTTTCCTAAGTAACTAAGATTGGGTATTATTTAGAGTTTAGTTACTTAGTATTTATCATTAATACTTTTAATGAAGGGAGAATTATAGTCATGTCAAACCTGTTCGGCTAACAACCCTCCACCAGTCAAGCAAGCGGTGGGTGAGAGTGGACACCCATTAAGTTGCCATTTTATAGGCAACAACCTTATACCCACCTTATAGACCGGCTTCGTGAATGAGGCGTACTAGCGGTAAGACTGACTTTACTCTTATACATATATATATTATTAACTTATAATATTATAAAGTATAAGGGTTGAATTTTAACTTTTAAAATTCTAAGGGCTAACATGGAATTAAAGTATTCATAAGAGAAAACTTTACAAATTCCAAAACTTGAGGGCAAGTTTTGAAACTATTCAAAACTAATTAATTCCATAACTTATGTGTTTAAAGTAGTTTTAATCCAAAAACTCTTCAAGTTCCATAACTTGAGGACAAATTATGGAAGACTTTAAACTAATAAAGAATTAACTTTTTTCTTTATTTTATAACTTATGAAATTAATTAAGGTTACATTATTTTTTTTCTTATATTTATTTAATGAAGAGACTCTTGGTCCTCCATAACTTGAGGACAAATTATGGAGTCATAACTCCAATTAATTAGAACTAGACTCTTCATTTTTGTAACCTTTGCCAACTTTATGAGTTTTATGAGTCTTTAATGTGACTCTTCATGTAACTTGAGGATAAGTTACACAAACACATTTTATACTCAACTCTTAGATTAAAATGGATTGAAAACAACTATTTCATTCAACTTTTCTATTAATCTAAGAAACTCATAAGAACAAGATAATTCAAATCAAACTTTTTCCTGTAATTAGTCTAACCTTTAAACTAATACAAAACATGAATCTATTGACAATTATCTTTGAAAATGGATTAGCATGAACATTACCACATCAAAAAACAAGTTTATAAGTTCAAAAACAACTTAGGGTAATGTTCCTAGTCCATTTCTAGCCAAAAACCTCGAAAGTATGCTGTCTGGGGTCCAACTCGTCGAGTGCATGAACACAACTCGGCGAGTTGGATGCATTTTGCCTTGGACTCGTCGAGTCCCTTTATGGACTCGGCGAGTCTGCTGGGCTGACAGCACCAATTTCGATTTTTCAGCTTCTATTGCAGGTATAACAAGAAAACAAGCCTAGGCTCTGATACCACTGTTGGGTTATGAGCATTCTAACACTCCTAAGTGTACATGCAACCCTAAATACCTTGGATCTATGTTTTCTCTATTATACATGCAAATATGAACATCCAAGGTATTATCCTAATCTAGCATACAAAACTATCAATATAACAAGATAGAATACATACCTCTTTGATGGTGCTTGTCTTCATGAAGCTTGAGTGCCTAGTGCCCCAAGTGTGACACCTCAAATGGTTCACAATCATCAAAACACTTAGAATGACTTAGAGAGAATTCTACACTTCATGAAAATCGCTAGCCCTTTCTTACTCTCACTAGTGGCCGATTTTGGTCAAGAATAAGATGCTTATATAGTTATACAATTAGGGTAAACCCTAATTGTCATGACTTTCCATTTCCTTGGATCCATGGGTTCAAATATACCATGGAGCATCCATGGAGCATCATATGGGTTTTGGCCCAACTAGATAATCCATGGAGCATTAGCCCACTATACAAGTATGGATGATTTACACAATCAACCCATATATTTAATTAGTCTTCTTTTGATCACTCAATTAATCCTAGGTTAATTCTTGATCAATACTAATTAAATAATCTCATTATTCTTATTATTAATATACTAGAACTTATAATATATTAATAACCATAAGTGTCTTATTTCTCTCATTATAGTCTATCCAAGTGCATGATGGTATGCAACCCAAATGGACCATGCCGGGTCGGGTCAAGTCTTACCAATTATAGTTATGGACTTAGACATTAATCCAACAATATCGTGGCCGGAATAATCAAGGAAAAACCCACCACCACCTTGAGGTGGTGGCTGCCGCTTTCTGCTACCACCAGCCGACGTTTTGGGTGGAGGTGTGCAGTTTGTGATTGGATTGTTAGTTTAGATTCTTGGACATATTTAGTTTAAAATATATAACCACCACCACAAGGTGGTGGCCTCCGCCCTAAGCCGCCTTTGACCACCACTACCCGAGGTGGTAGTGGGTGGTGCCCGACTTATTTAACCTTAATTGACCTAATGAACCCCTAATTGACCTAAAAACCTAACCATTCAACTAATGGGCACGCTATTGGGTTGGAAACCCTAATTAGGGTTTAGAAAACTCTAATTTTAGATTTGTTGGTTTGGGATTATCGGGACCCGCGTTTTGGGCCATTGGAATTAAATTATGAGTTACACACAATCACACCATATGATTTATCTGGTAGAGTGATGGAATTAATGGATTAAGTCCTTAATTGGTTAAGTAAGAAACACTTAACCCTAATCGTCATTTTATGTGAAAATCCTAATTTTGCTTGGGCCTTTCTATTAGGCTTTGGTGATTGGACTATTGATGGGCTATCCAAGAACAATTAAATGAACTAAAATATTTGGATGGGCTTTAGGATAAGGCCCATTGGAAAGGCTTGGGCCCAATTTGGAAAATTGGTCCATAGGTGGGCCATAACTGGACCTTTATGATTATGAGATATTGGACCATTGGAATGCCAAGTGTTGGGACTAGAATAAATGATTGGGCCTTAAGATGAGACCATGAAGAGGTTTGGGCCCAATTTGGAAAATTGGGACATATGTTGGGCTTTGGTCCATTGGTTGACTTTTGGGCCTTTGGAGTGTGAGTTTGGGCCTTGGGCTTGAATCAAGCTAGGTTGGGGGTAAAGTAATCTTTTACCCCAAGCATGGACTTATGGTTATGTATTGGAACCCAATTATTAACTTGGTGTTGTTTGATGTTGATAGTTCGGGAGTCTGTCATCCAGCTGCTAGGGTTTTGTCCGCAGGACTTCAGCAGTGTGAGGTGAGTTGTCCTTACTATACTAACAGGGTCGAAGGCACCAATATTGGTCCTTTTCGGATTTGTATCTGGGTTGATTGCATGATATGCTTATTGATTTACATCTTGGTTGTTAGGATGGTGATATGCTTAGTGACTTGGTTAGGTCGGTATCCTGGTATATAGGATAGTGTTATGTTAGTGACCGGTTAGGTCGGTATCTTGGTATATGGGATAATACTACATTAGTGACCGGTTAGGTCGGTATCCTGGTTATCGGATATTGCTATGATTAGTGATTTGTTAGATCGGTTTGACTGTTATATACATGCTAGTGTATTATATTTATGTGCACATGATTGTTTGATTGGGGTTGGGTTGAGGCAGACCTACTCTGTGCTGAAGGCCAACATACCCTGGGCGGACCGGATAGACTGCAGACCCGGGAAGGCATATTAGTTAGGTCGAAGGCCCCACAAGCAGTCCGGACAGGCTGAAAGCCCTAAGAGGCAGTCCAGACGTGCTGAAGGCTCCGAGAGCAGTCCAGATAGACTGAAGGCCTACGAGGCGGTACAGTCAGGCTAATGGCTCATTATGCATGCTTTTTGTTTATATAATATGATTATTATTGTATGGCGTTGGTATTTTGGGGGAAACTTACTAAGCTTCGAGCTTACAGTTGTTGATTTCATGTACTTCTGAGGATCGTTGGAAGGCGAAGGCGTGATCGTGCACCTCCTTATGTTTTTATGATTTGATTATGGGATACTCTGACATTAAACTATTTTGAAAACAATTTTGTTAATTATTGGTTTTTGAATGTTGTAAAAAGTTTTGAATTGGATTGAATTTTTTGGATGTTACAAACTAATTACATAACTGTACAATATTCTAAAAGGGCATCTAGATTATTATATACAAACCCACCAATAATAAGTTCATTTATTCTTCTGAAAGTTGAGTTAGCAGAAAACAAGCTTCTAATGACAAAGCAAGAGGGAGACACGTGGAACTTGAAGCGGCTCAAGAACCATAACCGGATGTAACATTTGTTGACACTAGTTTAAACAAGGAATTGTTGAGCATGAATAGTAGCTATTCATAAACACAAATTGTTCACGATGATAGAAATCATCTATGAATTGAGAAATATGGAATCTCTCATTGGTGAGTTCTTGATGGTTTCTAGTTAAACCATTAAATACCAAAATGTTATATCGGATCTTGAATCTGACAAATGACTTAGAGTCATGAACATTGAGATATAATCCATGTTGAATAATCAAGTATGGGTTGAATAATCTTTCTCTATATATCAAGGCTAGAATAATTAAGAAATTCTTCTAGAAAGAATGTATACATGGATATATATACACATTTAGTAATACTTGTTGTACAAGGATTTTCTCATACTCATGTCATTGACTATGGTCCTTTTCATACTCATGGCATTGACTATGATCAAACCTTTTCATAAGTAGCTATGATTAGACCAACAAGGATATTATTTACTATAACTTCATATTCTTAATACGAGATATAACAAATAGATTTCAAGAAAGATCGTTTTTCTTAATAGATATCTACTAGAAGATATCTATATAGCTAAGCTTGGAGGTTTTCTTAATCCATATTATCCTAACCAAATGTGTAAGGCTTAAGATCCACATGTGGATATAAAACAAACATCTTAAGGTTGGAATAGTCATTTTAATATAAAGATACAAGGTATGCTTTTATATCAAAATGAAAAGAATGCGTGTGTGTGTGTTTACTAAGAACTAATGGGAGGATAGTGATATTCCTAATCTTGTATGAAAGAGACATACTTAATCATTGAAATGACATTCCGACTATGTAAGATGGTTTTCACCTTGACTCGGAAAGTATTTCTAAAATGAAAGACTTAGGAATGACAAGATACATTCTTGGATGTAAAATCTATAAAAGATAGATAAAAATGAATGTTAAAGGTTTTAAAATTCTTTTTGCATGAAATGACAATATATTGAAAGAGGTCAAGATACAAGATTCCTTTGGAAGATTCTTGACATTGTCACATGACACCAGTTTTGAGTTTGTCTCAAATATATCTAACACATATGTTTGAGCTAGATAAAATGATTTATATTCTATTGGCTTGGAAAATGAATGCATCATTTATGTCATATCATGAGATACAAAATTGAATATATGGTTAAGTCACTAGATGACTATGAGAACATTCTAAAAGTGCTTAAAATGATCAAAGAGAATGTATATGAGATAATTAGTTTAGAACAAAATCTTAATATAAATAGCTACATATGATTTTGATTTCTAAATAAATATAGATAATTATGAATTATAATTGGATTATGACTTCATTATGGAATGAAGAGTAAGTTTAGTTTGAATGAGATCCAAGCAAAACAAAATAGCTCTATCTAGTAAATAAGAATACACTACTTTTCAGAAATTTAAAATCAGATATAATTGGATGAACTATATCCTTGAAAAACTAGGTTGAATCCTTCCATTCAGAGTTAACCTAGAAATCTTTTGTGAGTAATAGAGTGTACTTAATGAAGCTAACAAACTCTATGTTATCTAAGAGCACCAATTATATTCTCTGAAATATTTAACTATACTTAGAGTAATGTCAAATATGGAGATGATTGTATTTGCAGAATTCACGCAAATTAAATTTAGTCAAACCTATTAATAAAGTCTTTCATTTTAAGCTAAGTACGAGTGGTCACACTTCAGCCATAAGACTTTTATTATTCTAGTAATGAGATTTTGATTTGAATTTAGTATTTGGATATTGGAACATTGTAACAACAACTATTAAATAATGTTTTGATATACTGGGATATGATCATTGCATTAATACTTGTTGTCTTTTATATTAACATTTTAATCCATGAATAATCTTATTATTCTAAAGGTTCATAATCGGTCATGATTGTGGGAACAATCATGAAGTAAGACTAATATGAAATGGATTGGTTGACTCTCACTAGATGAAAGTAGGCAAGTGGTTGTAACTAAGTTTCATAGGTACTTAACAGAGAACTAGTATTGAACGGACCCGCATCAAGATCATCTTATAGATCGCAGTTATGAGTGATACTTTATTAAAATGTATTATCTTTTTATCCTTAACACCTAATACACATAGTGGGACTACACCAAATTTAATGGTTTTGCATTCCAAACTGTATTGCCCTTCGTAATCCTATTCAACGAACCACAACTACACCAAATTAGAGAGTAAGACTTGAATGGAATCGAATTCTAATTCTAACACATCATATCTTATCTACTATTTTCATGTGTATTGTATCAATGGGACGATTGAAAAAGTAAAGTGCATATCCAACCCATCAAATGATAGTAATGATATCAAAAGGTAAAAGAAACACATAGAAAATGAGCTTCTTGGGATGTAGGTCCTCTGGAAGTTGAACAAAAAAAAATTATTAAACCCAAGCCGATTGAAAGACAAGAAGAATTTGCATAACGAATACCGTCCGAAAAAAGAAGAATGGTTTAGCCGATAAAAGAGTAGTTTGGAGTCGGCTAGAAACTATTCGTTGTTCCTAAGCCTCCTCGCAAATTAATAATATATATATATATATATATATATATATATATATATATATATATATATATATATATATATATATATATATATATAATTTTGAATTAAAATAAGAGAAACTAAAAATGTTATTTAGAATGTCATCTTCGAGTTAAATCAAGATGCAAATGTTGAAAGACTATTTTGAAAACTATGACGTTAATTAGATTGAAGTTAGCAACTGTTTTATGGGACTAAGTTGCTAATATATTAATTTTAAGGCTTAAGTTATGTTTATAGGTTAGAAAGGTTAGTGAAAGACCAAAAATGGACCTAACATTTGAATATTCAAGATGTTTTATTTGGAAATTTAGATATATGTCAAGATGTTCATTTTATCTTTGTCTCTTGATTATTTTGTTACATTATCATACTAGTTTATAACTCGTGAGAAACACGGTTATAAAATTAATTAAATTTTCATATTAAAAAATTAAAATTATTAATCAATTATTTTAAAATAAATTATTACTTAAGAGATATTTTTTTGTTATAATATAACTGTTGATTTAAATAAATACTTGAAGTTATATCATCTTATAATCTATATTAATTTAATTTAATTTTTCAATCTAATGTTATGAATTTAATATAATTAGAGTGGAAATTTAAAATTTAAAATGGATAATCAATTATTAATTAGTGTAATTATAATGGAAATTTAAATTTTGAAATTTAAATTGGATAATTAATAGGTTGACAAATGGTATAATTGGTGATATATAACATTAATGATGAGCTCTAATTATATGACACTTGTCAATAGAAGATTAAACCTATCTTTTATTAGAATATGGATGTCTAAACACTTTAAATCTTTTTAAATGTTAAAGACTTAACTGTTTGAGAACGTTTTCCATAAATGATTTTCTTTTTATAAAATTTAATTTACAAAATTTTGTTTTTTAATATTCTATTTCCAATAGCTCATACAAAGGGTGTTTAACTTTGTATAAGAACTTTGGTTAAGTAGTAAATCTTAAAGAAAATCTATTTAGATCGACAAATTCCAAATTCCATTCTAATACTTTATTTTATAATTATAAAAGATTTTGTTGAAGAATATACTTGTATTTTATAAATAAAAATGATACATTTAGGTATAATTTGATTAAACTTGCAACTTTCTATTTAAATCATTATAACATATTTAGAAAATTATAGATTGAAAAAAGCTAGCTTAGATATTAATTTGATGATCTTATCCAACACTACAGTATAATGAGCTTTAAAAAAAAAAAAAAAAAAAAAAAAAGAGTTGAATTTATCTCTCCCCAAAACATCATTAATTAACCAAATTCAAACAAGGCTAAAAAAATTTCAAGGGTATAATAGTCAAAATTAATTTTCGTTAGAACAGCTTCTCTTTAATTGGCTTATTCTAACTTTTTCCATCTAAAAAAATAAATGTATTTTAGTTGTTACACGAATATTGTGATTCCTCTATTTTTTATGATATATTATATGTCAATTTATTTATACATATTTATTTTAGAATACAAAATGTAATACATTTGTAACTGTAAATTTAACAAATACAATTTCTTCTCATTTGGCATTTATCATAATATTCATCCTTTTACCAATAAAGTTAAATATTATATTGGTTATGAATCCGAAGGAAAATGACAAGTCTTACTTTTGGGTTATCCACGTGCACTGTTGCCCAAAGGCAATAAACTAAAACCTTATAATTTAGTTTATTGTCTTGATTTGGTTATATTTTTTAGGAAACAAGTATTCTTGGGTTTAATTAAATATTCTTGTATTTGGAAGATTAAGTCTAGTGTGCACTATTTAATTTATATATTAAATAAAGTAGAAAGTTTTATATAGACGTAGCGGGTAAACGAGTAATAAACTGTGTTGCCATCCATTTTTGGATGTCACAACTAATTCTTTTAAAAACAACATCTATTGAACTTAGAGTCATAAGATTACTATCCATGACCTGTTGGACTCTATTAAGTAGCTCCACATCTTTTCGCGTAAGAAACCGAAAGTATCAAATACAAATGGTATAAACGTGTGTTGAATTTTCATGCACACTTTTATGTTTTTGCCACTTTGTTTGATGCTCCATAATAAAAACCTCACTCCTCAAGCCTACAAGAGTGGAAACCACCGTTAAATTCACGCATGCATGTTTTTCTCGAGCTCATCCAAATACTAAAACATTAGTTGGTCTAAGTGTTGATCTTCTTTCCAATGGATCAGTTAGAAAATTCATAGGTACCTCTTTCTTGGTAGAAACCTCAGTGCAATTAAATATGTCGAAAAAAACATCCCTAATGAAATCGCGTATACTATAAATTAAAATTCTAATGAAAATATTAATATTTGGGGGTATGACGTCATGAGATGGCAAGAACCTGTTTTTTTTTTTTTTTTGAACTGCAAGAATTCCATACGTAAAAAAGCTTTTGTGATGCTCTTCATTTTAACACAAAAAGAAGCCCTGGAACTAACGAAGTACCACGTCTTACAATCAGTGCATCACATTAGTAAGACCATTTCAGAACACATAAAAAATATTGACTTTTTTTGCATTGAAGCGAGAAACCATCAACCTCGTGAAAACAATTATCCATTATCCATTTTTTGAATAGAACACATAAAATTAAGTTTGATATTTTGGTATAAAATAATGGATCATAGAGTCTTAATATTTTGGTTTAAGGTTTAATTTCAATTTTTATTTTTTAAATAGAAAATTCTAATTATTTATATTTTGCCCAAATTAATGAAACAATTATTATTATTATTTTCAACAGAAAATCTATCCTAATAAATAAAAATGACTTTGCCACATGTCCTTCTCTCATTCAATTTGCCACATGTTATTTTGTCATAATTTAGAGATATATTTATTTTCCACTTGTCATTTATTTCATTTTCCGTTTATAATATATTATTAATTAGTTTACATATATTAAACCTACCATAATGATATTAATTTCAAATTTTAAATTTAAATTTAAATTTCAAATAAATTTACAGTTTAAACCTTTGTATTTAACATTTTGTCATAATTAATCTGTTTAGTATACGGATATGATAACTAAACAATAATTTTAATTAATTTATTTTTTGCATGTTTTTTTCTCATAATTTTTATTTATTACAAATTTCAAATTCAAATAAACTTCTCATTTAATCGTTTCTGTTTAACATTTTGTTTTAATCAACCCGTATAATATACGGGTTTCACAACTAGTAACATATTATAGTATAAAATTAAATAATCAAGATATTTCTTCAAAAAATAAATATTATGATTAAACAATAAATTAACCAAAATATTAAGGTTTATTGAATATTTGATATTTCTTTAAAATAATTCTTGTAACGTCAAATTGGGTTCATCATTATTTGTCAACATCAAAAAAAAACTATATTATTGTTTAGTATAATTTAAAAAGATAAAATTAGAACAATATGTAGAAAATAGTATTAGATTAAAAAGAAAAAAAAACCCTTAGCATAGCATCAAAGATTGACGTTAAAAATAAAAGGATTATGATGTTAGAATTGAAGATGCTTTAGCATGGATCTACTTTACTTTTCTTTGCTTCTCATGGTCTGGCATCTCAAAGCAGAAGTAAAGCCCTCGTGGTTCTAAAGTGAAGGATGACACGTGTCATCGGTGTGATGGACTGAAACGCATGTCACCTCCTGACATCAGACGTCATGGCTCCGATTGAGGGAAAAAGAGCAAGCGTGATGTCATCTTTCACATGCTTTTTCACAGGGCCATGGCTGAAGAAAAGTACCACGCTTTCCATTTTATATTCATTTTTCCTGTGAAAAACATAACATTTTGATTTTAATTCAAAATTATTATCTTCCAATCATTTTAAATGTTTTGAATAATATTAGAATAAGTTTAAACCAATCTTATAACACAAAATTACAAATTTGGTCTATGTGATTTGTCAAAAACTGGGATTTTTGTCCAACATTTTGAAATTGCACCAGTTCTAGTACACGCTCAATTGCATTGTGATCAGTTCAGTTGTTGACACGACTTTTGGTGCACACTCAATAGCACGTCGAGGTTCAAGCTCTTGGTTTTCATTACCATTTCATAGTCCCCTACATGTTCTCACCATTACGTTTTGTATGCCAAAATAGACGCTCAGTGTACCATGATGCGATTATATTATGATAGGGAACATCTTAGTTATGTTTAGACACATAATATTCCTTATCACTCCGAAAAATTATATGTCAATTCTAATACATTAATTATACGTTTAGAATCATGAACACATAAAATTTACAAATCAAGGTCAACAATAAACCTTAGATATAGTCAACTAATAGCAATTTAGGTAGGCAACCTAAGACATACTATAATATTAATCATTTAGCATATAATAACAAATTAAACATTTTATCTTAAGTCTAGAAATCCTGAAAATTCCTAGTTAGCTTAAACTAATGTACTGAGATCAACCATGACATCCTTAATTTTATGGTCTGAAAAAAGACATTTTCTTTATGTTTATTTTTAAAGAGAGTATTATTTATAAATGTAGAATTTGCCTCATAATAAATATGTGAGATAAAAATATTTTTAAAGAAATGTTTTTCATCGATTATTAAAAATTTGGAATGTTATAACTCATACAAGGAATATAAGCATAAACATAAACATTACATGCCTTACAATAACTTATTTTATTAATGGCCTAAACTCTTTGAATCTCTTAACAGATTCAAACATCAATATTCATGTATCTTCGTACCGCTGCCTTTGATACAAAGAAACCGAGTGGGTTAGGTTGGGAAGTCTAGTAAGTATATATAATTTTCAACCCACAATAATATAATTAATTTATTCAGTTATGTATTTCACATCAAACAAGTAACCCAATTACCCATCCACATCTTCTTTTATATTCATCTCTAAGGTCTTTCTCATATGAAGTCAATTTTGGATGTTCTGTATATGCACACTCTTACTTTTAAAATTACTACAAATTTTCTTTAGATTACTTAGGCTATTAAGCAACCTATCTCCAATTCACCTTTTATGACACACATAGTTGTGTCGGTTTGATCACGAAACTTTGAAGAATTATAACTTCTTCATATAAAGTCGGATTTAAGTGCTCCATATATCCGGTAGATAGTCTTTACAACTACTACATATTTAGATAAACTTATCTATTATATCTTAAATGTGTAGCCCGAATTTGAGGTTATTACATCACCTTCCTCAATTGAAAAGAAAAAGTAAATTAAACAAATCCGGTTGATTTCATCGATGATCATCAACAAGAAAGACTTTCATCAAAACCATCAATTATTCATAAATTAGTAAGATTTTCAAATCACTATGAATGATGAGAAATTGAAATTAAATCAAACATTGATCATTTTTATTTGATGGAAACCTAACACTAAAAATTAATGCTTCCAAGGAATCATATGATTCATAATCATATAGAAATTAGAGAATATATGAAAATCGGAATAACGAAAGACGATCTATGCAGAACGTAAAACTCACAAACGGATTCACTTCTCCATGTGAATTCGCGCGAGATTTATTGTCGTTAGGGAAGAATACAATGGTTATGTGGTGGATTCTTGATCTATAGTGTGAACATAGGCATACGACGGTTGAATAGAGCAAGAGAGCAAGAGCAAGTTTGGGCAAAATGGAGATTATGGCTTTTGTTCCTAGTCCTTCACATATTTATTAACTGAATCAACAACTTTAATGAAACGAGTCCCATGTCTGGACCAAGCCCAAGGTTTTAGAAGGGAAATAAAACATGCTTATTGAAAACTGAGAACCCAATCCATCTTCGAACCTAGTCAGAAGGCAAATCAAATACCCTCTTACTCGTTTTGGTTTAATAGGTCCATCATTTTTATTTATTTTATGGAACTCTTAGGGAATAAAATTGATGTTTGTGTGTTAAAAAAAACAGTACTGTATAACTAAAGTGGTAAGCCGATAAAGATTCCTCATTATTTATATAACCTGTTAAACATGAATGTTTAACATTTAGACATCCAAACAAGCCTCTATAAATCTAGACTCTATGCTTGAAATCTGATCAATCACCTAACTAATCGGAACCTGAATTCGAATATTAAAATCTAAGCACGTTACGACCCAAAAAAATTTAATCCTAAAACTGAATCTTGTATTGTGGGCACATTGCGATCCAAGATGTATATGTTTGTAGCATCGAAGGTGGAAGAAATCAAAAGCAATATCATAAGTTTTGAAAAAGAAATCGAAGGAAATATCGGTGTTGTGCGTAACGAATTTGGAGCTTTGGAAGAAAGATTCCAAAATTAAATTGGACTGTTAAAGAAATTATGAGAGTAATTGTTGAAGAAGCAAGATAAATTGAAATTAAAACCTGGAAATTTTGAAGAAATTGAAGTTACGTTTCACAAATCTAGAGGTAAAATTGTAAACACGAACCTAACCATCTAAGCTTAAAATTTGAACAAGAACCCTAAAAATTAAATTCTAAAATCGATCCCTAATCCCTACCCGTCGATTACAAGAAGAGAAACAAAGCCGGAATCAGAATCAAGGGTGTGATTGATACATGTGGAATGTACTTGTTTTAATCCTACTAACTTAAACACAAAAACTGTGACATCCCCATTATCACGGCCAGAAAATACCGATTTGTTTATGCTTGTTTTTAAAATCAGAGTACTCTTTTAAAGAAAACAGTTGCGGAATTTGTTCCAAAAACAAGATATGATAATAACTTATCAAAACATTTCTCGAAGAGAATGTATTTTCATTTAATAATAAAACCTCGGGATGTCATGTTCCGATACAGACATATAAGCATAAACAGAACTTACATTTAATTACACAATTGATTTATATCTCCTTTAAATCTCTCTGTGAAATATGTCTTCGTATTAATACCTGTGATACAAAGAAAACTGAGTGAGTCAGGCTTGGGAGCCTGGTGAGCATATAGGGTTTTCATCCTACAATGTTATATCCTATATTTATAAATATAGAACATTCAAACTTGTACAATTTCACCATATAAAGGCAACTCTTATCCCACCCCATCGATCCTCACAACAACACGATCTAAACTCTCGTATCTAAAATTTTTCTCTTTACCTGATCCCTACTCACGGATCTAAAACTAACCTTTTTCACCTGATCCATACTCACAAATCTAAAACTACCTGATCCATACTCACAGATCTAAAACTAACCCCTTGATCTGATCCATACTCCCGAATCAATAATTGTACCCAATCCATACTCCCGAAATAAGGACAATTAACTATACCCTAATCCTGATCTGATCCATACTCCCGGATCAAAAACTGTACCCAATCCATACTCCCGGACTAGGGACAATTAACTTAGTCTTAATCCATACTCCCAGACTAATAACATGTTTTATCTCTTTACCTGATCCATACTCCCGGATCTAAAACTAACCTCTTGGTCTAATCAATACTTGTTGAATAACTAGATCAACAACAACAACATCGGGGCCTCTTATCTGTTTATTACACATCCACTATCTACCCATGTTCTACCCAACATATTAGTAGATAAAAATATATATTTTTATACATAGTTTAAAATCTGTATAACATTCTCATTCAATACCTATTCCACATAACAGATGAGGCATACCCACATAACACGTATTTCATAGAGAATAAATCAGATCTATGAGATAGAAGAAAGTGAATATACATTCACGCATATAACAACAAAATATACACATAAAACGTATTTTATATTAAATACTTAATAATTATGTGTTAGAAGAAAGTAACCACACACTCACTTGATTAGAAGATGATCGGACAGCACTACGACTTGTAGAAGTAGTATTCTTCGGCAGATCTGGAAGATCTTTACAAAAACCGGACTCCTCGCGGGCAGAGCTTTGGCTTGGAAATCGCACTTCTCGGGATCTTCGGGACCTCGGGACTTGCTTCGGGGCTCGGGAATGATATCGGGGCTTCGGGATATTTCTTGCACGAAAAACGATGCAAAAACGCGAGAAAACGGGAAGAAATGAGCAAAGAAGTCGGTTGCCCTCGACACCCTTTTATAGAGGGATGGAAGCTCATTTACGCTGGGCGTAAATCTACATTACGCTGGGCGTAACGTGGATAGGCCCGGTGACTCCCCCCTTTGGATAATATCCGAATTTTTATTTAATTTAAATACTTTAATTATTTAATAAACTTCAAAAATTCATATCTTCCTCATACGAGCTCTGTTTTCGACGTTCTTTATATCCCCGCGTAGGTGAGACCACGATCTACAACTTTCATTTAGACTCCGTTGGCTAATTTTGAATTTATTTTTATTATTTATTTTTAGTAGGCCGGGACAGGAAAATTCCGTTATAAATTCATAACTTCTTTATCCGACGTCCGTTTTCGCCTATCTTTTTATCGTTTTACTCCTATTAACGAGACCTTTGATTCTTATTTAGATTGTTTCGGCTAAAAACCGCTCAATCTCAAATCGAGTATTCGGGCTACATACCGCTAAGTCGAAACTTCGAAAAATCATAACTTCCTCATACGAAGTCAGATTTGGGCGTTCTTTTTATGCACGTTAATGGTTTAATGTATTCTACGACTTTCATTTAGATTGCTAAGTCTAAATACCACTCTAACGTAAATTCACTTTTTACGTCATTCAGCGTCGTGTCGGTTCCGTCGCGAAACTTCGACATATCATAACTTATTCGTTATAACTCGGATTTCGACGTTCTTTATATGTACGGAAACCTTGTAACATATACTATAACTTAGTTAAGATTATTAATTCTAAATAATCTTTCATCAAAAATCCATTTTTGACGTCTATCGTCTCTAAATTGACTGACTCGGATTTACGGGCGTTACAAAAACAAACACACAGAAAGCAGTGTACCTATCGATTAACAGTTTAGTTCAGGCAAGTAGGATATCGAACACATGGAATGGTAAACAATTAAGATTAATATTAGTACTATCTAAATAAAACAATTATTAAAAGGGGTTTTTTCTCTAGTTTTGCAAGACTAAAAACTTAAGAATTACTAAACACTTAGCAAATAACATTTAACAACTAAAAGAGAAGCAAAAGACAACTAGATTTAATAAGCTTAAAGCGACTTCCGTTTAGATTCGATTAACTTATTCCTATGATTGATTTCATGGCAAGTGAAATTGATTAATATATCATCAATTGCCAATTTCTAATGTGATTAGGTTCATGTTTACTATTATTAATCCTTTAGCAAACAAGTCAATTTAAGCAGTGATAAGTTGATTAAACTAACACGTTTCCTAGTGTTCAGTTCGAATCAAGCAAAACTTGTAATAATAGTTAATCAAATTGGTTGGTTCAATGAACTCATATGTGGTTGGTCATCACACATGCTCACACGCTAATTTACTTATTTTCTAGTTAACCCTAGGATATGTTCACAACACTAGGCTTACAATCTTGTTTTCACAAAACCTTAAGATTTAAGTAATCAAGAAGATGTTCATACAACTCAATATACTTAGTCATAAACATAAAATAATTGTTATTAACACATAAATATTTTTAACAAGATTAATTAAACACGAATAAAACAATCCAAATAGAAATTAATCCACAGATCAAGGGTTCAACTACTCATAAACACAAAGCAAATGATTTTAACACCCAAATCAGAGAGTAATTGCATATAAAATCATGTTTGAACGTTAATATTGGTTAGAACAAGGAACCACATGATTAGCGGCATGAATCTGCTCTCTAATCCTTCAGATATTTGCTCCTGTAAACTTAACGGCCTTCCGGCCACCTTCTGAGACCCTCAAAACGACTTCTTAGGGGTTTATAATTGCATGAATCAATCTAGGATAGATCTCCCTTTAGGGATAATTTTCGGCTCTATTTATAGTTTTCAGCATCAACATGACGAGTTTGGACACCAACTCGGTGAGTTCTTCATTAAAACCCCGTATTCCCTAAGTCAACGTCAAGAATCGTGAAGCTTCTATTCAACACGGCGGGTTTGTGCTAAACTCGGCAAGTCGTTGGGAATCACCATTTTCTCAAAACACGAAAGTCATATGAAATTATTTCTACTTTTAAGAACATTTTGAATCGCGTCAATCAAAGTTATGAGTCATGAGATATGGCTAAAACACCGACGAGGTGTCAAGCTGTCCAGCAACATCCTTTTTGCGTCTTTTTAGCTCATTTCTTCTCATTTTTTTATTTAACCTCCCATTTTAACTTTATTTTAACATTTCAAATCGCATTAATTATCTTTTAGTTCTAAATAACATAAAAAAATAGTATAAAATAATAAGAAAACGTCATAAACATATGCATAAAATAGACGTTGTAACACCGTAAATTTCAAAACAAATTTTCTTTTGAAAACGTATAATTCTCAATACATAATTCACAAAATGTCATCTATTAAATTCACAAAGCATAGCTCCATGTTTAATTAAATGGTAATCCAGGATCCTTTTAACTCTTTCTCTGGTGTGTACAATCAAGTCAGTGTCGTCCCACGATCCTGAGAAGAAAAAAACCTGAAACACATAACACATAACACGGTAAGCACGAAGCTTAGTAAGTTCCCCAAAATACCACATACAACACATATTAGCCACTTGAGGCTATAACTCTGTGGACCCTCTGGTCTTAACTCTGTGAACCTTCCGGTTCAAACTCAGTAAACTCTGGAACATACACAACATAAATCACATAGAAATAATGCAGTGCATCACAATCACATAAATAACATACAAGATACTCTGTCATATAACTCTAATAACCACTCTAGCTAAAGTATAGTGAGAAGACTCACCTCGGGTATCTCGGATAATCTCGCACTCGAACACACTGATCTAGCCCTCGCCTAAACACATAACAACACTCTCAAATAAGTAATGTCTCTCAAAGGCTAGATTAAATCCACTCTAAAATTCCACATAAGGGTAAAAGACCATTTTACCCCTCCCTGACCCTAAAAGTCTAAAGGTTGACCAAAACCCTAAAAGTCAACGGAAGTCAACAGAAGGCAGTACGCGGGGCGTACGTCGGTGAGTCACAAACGGGGTCTCAACCCCTTACGCTATGCGTACTGAGAGTTACGCCTATCGTAAGTCTCAGTTCAACCTTTTCTTGGTTTTTGGTCTTAAATGGTTAAGACACTCGTTCATCCTCCATATCTGACTCTTTCTAGACCTCTTATCCCATAAAGTCGGAACCTTTATGCCTTTGCATGGCTGTAAAGGTCCCTACACCCTCTAACACTTTTCCTTTCTCCTTAAAAGGTCTAGATCTCATGCATGGCTCAATATCCACGTCCAAGATTTCTTTTTTATGAACATACAACTTATTTTGTCCTGAAATATGCTAGATCTAGGCCGATGGAGACCATTTGCTCATAAAGTCTCCATCTTGGGACCAAAAACCCTAGAAATTGGTCCAAGAAGCACACCACACAAATGAAAAGTCAAGATTTGAGCTTTTTACCTCAGGAAGAAGCTCCAACCTCTGAAAAGCTCGGATTTACTCTTGCCCACAACTCCTAGCCTCCGAAATGGCCTCTTCTTCTCTTCCACCACCTTGAAATGACACTTTGAAGCTTAGAACACCAACACACTAGCTTAGAACGAAGGTTGGCTCTCTTTTAGGGTTTCACTCACTCAAATTGTGGTTGAGGATAAGGCCATAGCCTTCTTTATATAGGGCTCAAGTCTGAATTAAGGTTTTGCATATGGGCTGGTTACGCCCAGCGTCCGTCATGGAGTCCGCGCTTATTATAAGCGAATGAGTATGCGCAATGTACTTCTTCAGTACGCCCAGCGTAATCCTTTGCAATATTTTCCATTTAGGGGTTTCTCTTGACAATTTGGAGAAGAGGAAGGGTTAAACAGATATACCCAATTTCCGGGATGTTATAGACGTTATCAGTGATACGATTACCTATTTCTCTGGTGGAGCTCTCCATTTGGTTATCTAGTTTGATCTTCTAAAAAATCCAAAATCTAATAAAGAAAGCCACACATGCAATGTTCTATTTTTGTGTAAACTTAGTGACTTTTGTGCATTATTTCACTTATTTGGAAAAAAAAACAATAATTATTTTTTCCCCATAAAATCCATGAACTTTTTTACATAAGGTTGACACATCATCCTCATCGAAAACTTCGATGATACCTTGTCTGCAAGTATCTATATGATCGTAGAGTAGATTTTCTCAACTTGTTTTGATCAACTCTTTTATCCATGTTTTTAGGTTTTACAAATCGGGCGTGGAAGACAAATCCTTTATTTCAACAATGCCGTCATGTTTTATACGCCACCTGATAGCTTCATTTTATTACTCATATTTTATTCATATATATATATATATATATATATATATATATATATATATATATATATATATATATATATATATATATATATCGGGTACTTTCTAGTGTTTGAGATATAATTGCATATTTATAAAAGACTAATGCGGAGCAAAGATGTTTGGGAAACGCAGGACTTAAGGATTAAGGAATCAGGTTTTGGTAACTCTTATGGAGATAATATAAAAATGAGTTTGTTGATGAATGGAAGATTGAATAAATATGGGTCTTGAACTTAAAAGAAGATGAAAGAAATATTTAAGCTTACATATTTGATTGCTAGAGTGGGTATTCGAGCTTTGGACGACTAAGATGAGGTGAACTAGGACAAAAGTTGAAGAAATCTTAAAGGATCATGGGTTATAACCGAATGGAGACAAAATGGTCTGGTATGCTAAGGCAATGCATTCCCAAGAAGCAAATAAGCCAAAATCAAAGTCGGCAAGCATTCTACCCACCTAGGTGCATGCAACCCGCACAGCCTCCAAAAGGGTAAATTTGAAATTTCACCTTTTTGCAGCTATTTAGGGAAGGTTGGTGAGACTCTTTTACACACCTTGGATATCCGAAAATTGGACATTCTCTTTACATTTTTTGAAGACTTAAAGGTTGAAGAACTTCATTATTCAACTCTTTTCATTTGGGATTAATGTTTGGTATTTCTAACTACTTTTTATTTTGCTTAAACTTAGCCATGTTAGACTAAGTTAATCTTGGTTGATATTAGAAGCAATCTTTGAATGTTCGGTTGATTTTGAAGAACATCAAGAACTTGTGTTTGAATATTAACGAAAATATTATCCATTTTAGCATATTGTCTATCCATATGTATTTATTCACGAGTTTAGATGTATGCTTAGTGATTAGTTGACTAATTTCTTGATTAAGTAATGGATCTTCAAATTAGCAAGAAAGAAATGGTTCTTGTGTTTGTTTTCCTTTCACGTAATCATGAAAGTAGTTTCTCTAACAGAGTAGTGAAAGAATTTCGACGCATATAGGATTTGGTGGCTTTTAAATCTTAATGTTACTTGATTTTGATTAATTACATGTTTCATAGATTTATAACAAATACTAAAATCCCCACATTTATTTTTATTGTCATTTCATAAGTATTTTTACAAAGAGATTTACATTGAGTTACAAATCGAACCAATCATTATGGATTCGATCCCTTTACCATTATACGCTATTTTAGTGTGCAATTTTTAGGGTTATTTATTTGTTGGCCTTGACAACCACCACCCCAGACTATAATTGTTATTATGAACTTCTCAATATCATTTGATAAGCCATTACTTTTATACATTGTAACCAACACTATTGTATCAATTCCACCAAATGAATACTTCACGCGACTACATAAAACCTGAATGCATGGCCATGACTCGTTACCAAACAATAACTCTTGATTTTTAATTTCTTGAAATGAAGCGGCTACACAACCAACTATACACAATGGTGTCGCATCATGGACCGCAAAATTAAGATATTAATGATCCATTTAGATTCATCCTTACATCACAATCAAGAATCGACAATACAATAACCTTTGATGCATTGAAATCCTCTCTATGTCGAAGCTATCATACAATTAGGTGGAATCATGGAATTATCAGTTTATGGAACATAATATGATACACATTTAAGTTGAAACACATGACCTACTAAATCAGTTCCTCTAATTTGTTATTGTATATTAAGATAAAAAAAGTGTAAGATAATAGATTGTTTCATTGATAAATAGTGAGATTAAACCTCATATAAATAGGGTTACATCATTGACCTAATCTAATCCCTATAGGGGTTGGGCTTAAACCCTAAGCACTACCCCCCTACCCCCCAGTAGTTTGATCAGGAGGGGGCGATTAAGCTGGAAAAACAAAACATAAAACATAACATAAATGAAGACATCGACAACGACGATGGCAGAGCTCTAATGATGACGGCTGACAACTTCTTGTTGGAGAAGGAGAGAGAAGAAGTGACAATCACTAGCGGTTCCTTTTTATAAGAAGAGAGGAGCAGCGACGACGATAACGATAATGCAACCGGTGGCAGAAGGGTCCGGAGAAAGGAAGCGAGAAAGAAATAGGGCTCGAGCTGCAGTGGACGGAGCCAATTCTGACGAGTTTGGTGGCTGCAATGTTGATAGAGAAAGAAACAACTACAAATCAGAGGCTGTTCGGTAGAGAAGGTACCATCAAAGAGAGGCAGCCGCAATATTCGAAGGGGCTGAATTGGAAAAAAAGATTCGAAGAAGTGGCCAACTGAGGAGGAGGTGGAAGGTGAGGAGACAGAAATAGACGAGACAGTAGAATAAGCCGATGAAAGGTCTTTGCTTTGGTGCCATCCGACTGTTTTATTATTTAGGTGGATAAAAGAATAAACGAAAAAATAAGGAACATAATGACGACACCTCCGACGACTATTAAAGAAGATCGTCGCAGGTAGAAGGCGGCGGTTACGGGTTGTCGTCAAAAATAAGGTTTTTAGTCTGGAGCTCTGATACCATGTAAGATAATAGATTGTTTCATTGATAAATAATGAGGTTGAACCTCATATAAATAGGATTACATAAGAATCATAATCTAAACCCTAAAAGACTAGGACCTAAACCCTAATCACTAACCAAAAAGATCCTACCTAATAGATTAAATCTAATATTCGTATTAATGACATTAGATTTTCCCTTATATTGAAATAAATGATCATTGGGTTTTTTAAGTCGCGTATCCCATAGAATGCAAAAGAACGGTTGAGAGTGTGAACTACAAACTCACAAATAGTCTAGAGACATGCGTGGATGAATATAAATAGCATAATCTTTTGTCGTAAGGATCCCATAAAAACCTTTATGTAATGGAAAATTTCAAAAAAGATATAAGTTTTAATAACAATATGATTTTGTTCGCTTGGTTTTTTTTTTCAACTAAATCATCATTTCATATTAACGGCATGTCTTCAAGACTAACATGTCACAATTTCACATCAACAACATGGTTAAAAAGTTATATTTTTTGATTTCTTAAATTTTTTAAAAGTTGTGAAAATCACTTTTCAAATATGTTTCTTTAGTTGTCAAACAATTTATTCGAATATTCAAAAGAAAAAAAAAACAGAAAAAACAAATAATTCAATAAATTATTTTGAAGTCAATCCTAAACACCCTTTCAATATTAATATTAAGGGTGTCATCAATACTAGGTGTAGGGTTTATAGCCATTAACGGGTAGAGGTGACGAGTTGAACTCTAATCAGTGGCCATAAAAATGTAAAAGTTTGTACTGAAAAGGAGGTCACCCGGGTATCCGCTGTAAAAAATAGAAGGGGCTTTTGCATGGATATTTGCGGTTTTCAAAAAAACTAAGGCTTACGATGACTTTACCACTGCTTTAGTTTTGGGCCACTGACGAAATTATTACTAGACTTTGGCCCAAATATACCCATAAAAAGTGTTGTACACTTGATGCTTCTAAGCCCATTGTCTTCCTGGGCACCATGGCCCTACTGCTCCCATTGCCCTGCATTGTTTGTTATCCCTAAAACTAATTCAGTTTAAAAGTCAGGTTTTTTTCCTGCTAGCAAGTGTACTTCTGATCCTACACCGTTCTATCCATGGTTGAACATTCACATAGGGATAATTACGATCAATTGAATATAATATTATGTTTCTTTTCAATTAAGTCGCTATATTTCATTCTTTTTGGTTTCAATTTTGACACCTAAAATATAATGTAACCAAATAATGTCGCGTCATCATTCTATATCAATGTCACGTTTTCAAGACTAACACATCACTATGCCACATCAGCGACAACTAATTGAAAAGTTATATTTTTTGATTTCCTAAATATGATTTTTTTAAAGGTTTTGAAAATCACTTTTTAGAAGTGTTTCTTTAGTTGTCAAACAATTTATTAGACATATTTGTTTTTTTTAAAGAAAACAAATAAGTCAATATTTCCTTTGCAATACCAATATTAGGAGTGCGACTATGGGACAGCTTAAATTGTGTGTTTCAAGCGATGGATTACTTCTGGCTGTTGCTTCAATTTTGGCCATGGACAAAATTCTTACTAGATTATAAATTTTGGCCCAAAAGTATCGATAAAATGTTGTAAACTTGATGGCCGTAGGCCCATTTTTTTCTGGGCCATGACCCTGCTGCCCCTTACCCCGAAATTCCTATGACTTCGTTTCTCAGGAAATTCGCGCGGCGGAAGATCCTGAATTTGAAACTACACCAAAAGTATTCTCTTAAACGCAGGTATCGTCGTTATCCCTAAAACTTATTCAGTTTAAAAGCTAGTTTTTTTCCCGCTAGCAACTGTACTTCCGTTCCCACGTACTTCCAGTTGCATGGCCAAACATTCAACTAGGGATGATAATTACGATCAATTGAACATCAACGCTCTATTCGAGTCCTTGTTTGCTGTTTCCGATTCCGCCTTAATAGACGCCTCTTTCGATGACTTTGTCGAATCTAGGTCTACCGATTCCCACCAAAACGATGATGATTTTATCGAACGTGCTATTCACCTCTCATCCGTATTGCTCGAAGCTGGCAAGAGATCCGCTCGTAAACGCTCTTCCGTTCATAATGCATCCGTCTGGCCTCTCACTCCGGACCTCACAATCAAGGTACGTATTTCGAATTTTAATTTGCATCGTGTGTTGAATTTTGTTATTGAAGTGATTTTTGTGGTGTTTATTTATCTTGTGATATTATTGATTTCTAGGTTTTCTCTATGCTTGATACCCAAAGCCTATTCTGTGTTGCAGCTACCTGTTCGTTTTTTAACAGGCTCTTGCTTGAGTTCTTTGAGTGCAAATGGTGGTGTACCTGGGTATGTTTTCATTGTTTTGGAATGAATAAATTATTATTGTACAAGTAAATAGAGTATCTACTGACCCTGTATGTTGTAATTGCAAGGTCTCGTTTGAGAAGTTTGCACCTTCACAGAATTACAATGAAGGATAAGACAGCACTTTCAGAGGCACTTTTGGCATCTTTGTCGGTTTGCCATTCTCTTGTTGAACTAACATTTGTGGGCATGTAAGTCCCTTGGCTTTTTTGATAACTTCTTCCTTCAGTCTGCCTTGTTAATGAGATCGTTGTTTATCTTTGTCTGTGGGTGACTGGGTGTTAAGTCTTGTAATAAGTCCATTGGCCTTGTTTCTCATAATCACATTTACCTAAAAATTACTGGAGCTTTAGATATCTAGGCAGGGAAGAATGTCTATATCTTTTATGAAACACTAATAAAAATGTTTTCTTGATGACAGGATGGATGTTTATATCAGTCGTATATTAGAGTCTGTGAGTAGATATTGTTTCTTGTTAGAGCGTTTTATCTTCGTTTAGCGGAGGTTTGTCCATTCTAAACTTTGTTGATGACTTTTTTTTTTTTTAATATTTGAAAAGACTGTAGAATCAATTCGATCATTGAGATCTCATCTCACACGCAATCGCAATGCAGGCAGACCTGATTTGGTAGAAACCTGGGTGTGCAAAGAATTTGTGGTCAACTGCCCTAAGATAACCACTTTGGTTCTGCAAGCATGCGAACTGTTTCCTTCTGAAGCTTTCAAGCTGGTGAAGGTATCCATTGTCTCTCTCTTTCTCTCTCTGGTATTTGAAGAACACATGAATATGTTGACCTTTTAACATGTGAAATTGCCCTGTTGATTATTTATATGTGTTAGTAATCTCCATTGCACGGGTTTAACGAGCTAAAATATGTCGACTTTACAAATTGTTACTCTCTCACTGGCGCCTTTTTAGAGTAAGTGGCCTTGAACTTTCATTAAATTACATCCCTGATGTCCTTCAGTGATTTTTTTTTTCACAAAATTGCAAAAATGGTCCCATGGTGGTTAAAATATGTGGTTTTGGTCCAAAAAAGTTTTGTGGTGCACCCTTGGTTTGAAATTAGACCTTTTTATTGTTTTTGTTCCTCTTGGTAACAGCCATTAGTTCCTAATGTTATCTAGCAAAAAGAGAAAGGGCATTTTGGTCCCTTCATATCTCTCTCACGCTTCAATCTTGACCCTCATTTTTCTTTCTCTGTGTTCAACCCACACCCCCTTTTCATTATTCTCTAATGTCTGCATAAAATCAACAATCTTTCTCCCTTTTCACACGAGGGACATAAACGTTAGCCAGATGAAGACAACTGAAACTTCCAGTTGATATGCTTGAAAAATCAAATGGGATCAAGTACAAATTTTAGGAGCTCATATATATATATATATATATGTATATATATATATATATATATATATATATATATATATATATATATATATATATATATATATATATATATATATATATATATATATATAAGTTGGATCTCGGTGTGTAAGTTTGAGTTACAGGTTTTCAATGTGTTTGCAATTAAATTCTGCCTCTAAGATCTAACACACACGCACACACACACACTCACAGTCACCTTTGACATGAGAGGCATCGGTAAGGCCACCAAAGACCTTCCCTCACCGGATTCTGCTAGTCTCTGATGTCGTTGTGATCTGAAAATGTACTTCTCTTAACTTATCATCAAATCGGATTTTGTTGGTTCCGTTTTCTTTTTTCCAAATCGAAAATGGATATAACTTTGTGAGTCAGACTAAGACGGTGTTTGGATAGGGAAAAAAGAGGGTGATTATTGCTTATTCCCACCACAATAAGCTAAGTTTAAGTGTTTAGATAAGAATCCCTAAAAATCAGCTTATTGTGGTAGAAATAAGCTAAATAATCATCCCTCTAGCTTTTTGCTTATTGCTTATACCCACCACAAATACTTTTGCAAAAACTGCTTATTCCTAATTTCCCACCGCAATAAGCTAATAAGCTATAAGCTAATTTATCCAAATACCCTCTAAATCTGGAGTCAATTAATAGATCCCACGAAACCAAGTGCACCAATTGCATAAGCTGGATTAAGTTGTGGGTTACATGAGCCTGTGTTACCCTTTTGGGTTAGCTGCTTCGATTCTGTTTGGAAGACATCATAAGGTCATATTATAATCTCCAAAAAAATTTTCCTTGTTCTTCTTTGCTTTAACTTCATCAGCCTCCAGATCTAATATTAATTTTTCTCTTAGATATAGAAGTTGATAAATCCCTTAAATAAGTTTTATGTGTTAATAGGTGACGAACATAATGATTGACAAACTCGGTGCCCCCGTCACTTTGAAAAATTTTGATTTTTCTGGAGAATTGTGTTTGTACAAATTTCATGAATTTTGAGAAGATAACATGGAATTCAGATTTCGCTTTTAACGGATATAACAAACCAAAACTAGAATAATCATCCACAAACAAAGCATAATTTCGATAGCCATCAACAGACAAAACCAGGGATGGCCCCCATAAATCACAATGAACCAAATCAATGGGTATAAAGCCCGTTTTTCATTAACCTCAAAAGATAATCGTTGGGCCTTAGACATTTGACAAGGCGAACACAAAAGAGGTTTAGGTAGTAAAGAAGTGACAGATAACCTTCTCATTTTATTTAACAGCAAAATAGTATCAAAAGCTTCATGACCCAACCGTAAATGCCATAACTCAAATGAAGCCTTTAAGGATGAAGCAGCAACAAGGGTGTGAGGACAGGAATGGAGCACATATAACCCGCTTTCACATCTGCCTTGGGCTAGGACTTGTCTCGTGGAGCGTTCCTGAATATAGAAATTGGGATGAGAAAATAACACATCCAAATGATTATCAGCGGTCAATTTACTAACAGAAAGTAAGTTTTTGGTAAGGCGTGGGACAACCAACACATCATTCAAACGAAATTGATTGTGAACCATAGTATGACCAATATGGGAAACAAGAAGCGAATTACTGTTTTCAAAAGTGATATTGGCAGGAGACGATTGTGTAGTACCCGGAGTGACCGTATCCGAGGATGATGTCATATGGTCAGTAGCCCCGGAATCAACATACCAATCCGGGTGTGAAGGAGCAATAGTGCATTGAGCACGAAAAGAATTTGCAATATCGATACCGGGTGTAGTAGTTTTAGCAGCAAAACTTGAAAGTTGAGGGCAAACATTGGCATAGTGACCATCAGTACGACATAGTTGACAGTGGGGAGGTCGCCTACCACGTCCCCGACCACCATTGGAACCTCCACGTGAAGGCCGGAAGCTGGTGCGAGATTTATGTAAGGGGGTAGTGGAGGGGCGAACCGCAGAGAAAGCAACAGCGGAATGGGTGGAACCATGCAGTGATTTCAAGAACAACTCGTGACTCTTGGCTTGAGCCTAGAGGTCACGAAAGTAAGGTGCCGGCCGATTGGTTCTCACAACAGTTGAAAAAGTTTCAAACGAGGGCCCTAACCTGCACAGGAACCAATGTAACTTGTCCGAGTCATCAACGGGATGTCCTATGGCCGCCAATTGATCACAAAAACCGTTAAATTTACGGGAAAATTCAGCAACAGTAGACACAACTTTCACTGATTGACGAAGTTGGTCACGCAAGTTCTGGATCCTTTCAACAGAAGAGTTGCTGTAGGCAGTCTCAAGTGCCAGCCAAATGAGGCGAGCAGACGGAAGGCCAACAATCTCAGCAACTGCCTCCTCAGAGAGGGAGGCACGAAGGATAATGACGGCTCGTTTATCATCTATTTTCCAAGTAGTATAAAGAGTATTAGGGCTGGACTTGCCATCAGTTAGAACTTCTCAGGAGAACGAGCGACTGCAGAACCGTTAATGTGAGGAAGAAGGTTCTGATAAGCAAGTAGGGATAGCAATTGATTTTTCCACGGAAGGTGGTTTTAAGGAGATAACTTGATGGTGATCATATGAAGGAGTGTATTCATTGGGAGGGTATGATCTACGGAGGATGAAGACATAGTCACCGGAAAAGAAAAGAGAAGAAGAAAGAGATTTAGCGGAAAGAGGAAGCGAAATAGGTGGAAAAAGAAAGGTCTCAGGGACTTTCTGATACCATGTGTTAATAGGTAATTGAAAAACCCCCTGACCCATTTTTTCTTGATCAATGGTTAGCTTAGACGATGGAGGAAATCAATATGGGAGAAAACTATCCACATATGGGTTTGGGGAAGATGAAATTAGAGAAAGAGAGAGATGAGGGGAGTAGGGGGTGAGGGTGGAGTGGCCCATTTTTATTTGTTTTTAATTAAGGTATTAAAATAGTATGTGTGTGGGGATGAAAGAGTAAGTGGAAGTACCAAAATGCCCAATTTTGGACCATTGCATTACTAATCTTTTTAGATAAAACGATAGGGACCATTTTTGCAATTTTGTCTTTTTTTTTTTTTTTTTTTTTTTTTTTGGGGGGGGGGGGGGGGGGGTGTTATTTATTAGAAAGAGTCATTTGGTATTTTACTGGTCATATTTCCTATTCTTTGGGTGCAAAACTTTAATGGTAAAAGTTGTAGGAACTTAATGCTTATAAATTATTTCTTACATTTGTATGTTGAGGAGAGTATTTCTAATCATGAGTAATGTGTTTTTGTAATTCTCCAAACAATAACATTTAATTGTGTGGTTTTCCATCATTTGCAGGGACCTTGTCACCAAAGGTGGTGGAAATAGTTTGGAGGTTATGATTTTACGTGGGTTGTACGGTCTTGATAAAGTAAGAACATTTATTTCCCCTTGTTTCCTTACCTCTTTTTCTCTATCTTCCTTTACTAACACATGCCATATATGTGATATTGTGGACAGGTGGAGGTTATAAAGTTTATGAGAGCTCTTCTTGCAGGAAAGTTCAGGCAACTACGACATCTTGTGAGTGTGAGTGTGATTTTCTGCTTTGTTTTTCTACTAAACTTTGAAATTTTGGTTATTTGATCACTTGGCTCCTTTTACGAGTTCAAAGGTCATTAAACTTGTTAATATTTGCCAAAGTGGTCATCATGACCTACAATAACAAGTTTTCATGTTTTTTTTGGCTATTTAAGGTCATTGAACTTTTTTTTAGAACCAGGTTGCATGTTCTGCTCCTGTTTTTATCCATTATATTCTTGAAATTGAATTAAAAAAATGATGTGTATCCTTTTCCCTTCAACAGGAGATATCCGAAAGTGGTGGTTTATTAGATACCGGTGACGACAGTGATATACGTTATAGTGTGAGGTACTGCAAAATATATATATATATATATATATATATATATATGTATGTATCTTACCAGTTGTTTGTCTTGTCTTGTGCAGTAGCATTATTCCCTCAAAGAAACTAATGAAACAAAGGCCTAATTTCTGCCTTGTTAACAAAATCTATTGAAACAAAGGCCTAATGTGTTGTGCAGTATCTTATGATATCAGGACAGTATATAGTTACTCATACTGATTGAATTTACACCAGTTTTGTTGAGATGAACAATTGAGCATCAATTATTTGTATGTACGTTGGAGCTAGCTAGTTTTGCTTTTTCTTGCCAGATTTGTGTAGGAACTTGGAACATGAGCATCATAATAATGCAATCATGTTATAACTAAACCAACTAAACCTATAAGATTGCATAATTTAATTGAGTAATCAAGTATGGCATCATTAAATGAAACTTAATCATCCGTTGACATATTATTATGTTGCAATACAGTATGTCCATGTTTTCATATAATTTTAAGTAGTTTATTCATAATTATTTAGTGTTTTCTGAATTTTAGGATTTTTCTTATCAGATATAAGTAAATGAAGAGTAAAAAAGTTGTTAGACTAATTTACGTAAATGGTCCTTGTGGTATAGAGAAGTAGGTCCCTAGCCAGCCCTATTTTTGGACCGGGTCGTGCACCCTTCTCTCGGCCACCCCCTAAATGTAGCTTCAAAGATTTGAATATGGGTCAAAGAGTTACTCAACACATCCTCCACATGACTTAAGTGAGTTATCTAAAGATGGTTAATGACCACCATTTGAAATCTTTTAAATTGATAGAATTTCATACATGTAGAAGAAACTAAAACTTGTGGGATTTATCAAATGAAATCTGATTAGAGCAACAAGAACACACTTTGGAAGCAAGGAAGAAGTAGCAACAAAAATGCTCTCGTGGGATTTTTCATGATTACGATTCTTAATTTGTTATGATCCAATAATACTACAATTTAAAATGTTATGATCCCTAATGGTATCCTTTTACTTAAATTAAGGGTGTGTTCGGCACACAACTTTTGGGAGCTTCTGGCTTCTAGCTTTTAAGAAAAAGCTAGTAAAAAAAGAAAAAATGTCTCGTTCGGCGACATGAGCGTTTAACTTTTAGCCTATTCAAAACACTCCAGAATCAAAAGCTACAATGAATAGTTTTCAACAAAACCCTCCAAAATCAAAAGCTACCCGCTACTAGCTAGTTTTGCCGAATACGTCCTAAATGCTTCTGAAAAAAAATATTATGATTAAAAACTTGTTATGAGCCAAAAAAATAATTTGGTTGTAAATGTTATGAATCTAAATTACATGATCCAAAATATTTTATGATGCAAAATGTTATAATTTAACATGTTTATAATACTTGGTTTGTTACCATTATTCTATATTTGATCCGATAACCTTATTCAGTTATTTTTATGGTTGTTTTTATAAAAGGCATATTTTACTCCTTTTTTTTATATCTAATTTTTTTAATAAGCCTAACTTTTACCTATTCATTGTTATTTCATTAATTGAGTCGGTTACCAAAATATAACCCTACACTCCTCTAAATCACGTGTGTTATAAGCATCAA
The DNA here is from genome assembly GCF_052625555.1 of Lactuca saligna. Taxonomy (NCBI): domain Eukaryota; kingdom Viridiplantae; phylum Streptophyta; class Magnoliopsida; order Asterales; family Asteraceae; genus Lactuca; species Lactuca saligna. Next base: position 69,379,981 of record NC_136424.1, on the reverse strand, counting down.
TCATCTAATATAATAACTTATTCTAAATGCTAGGGATAAACAACACTTACATTAGTATAATAAACGAGCATAGCCGTAGTAATAGGCAACGAAAGCTCAAGATGAAGGTTCTGAATCCAACATGTTTCTAAAACCACATTAGCAACACCTTGATATTCGACCTCGATATGTGTTGGGACAGTTGGCTGAGTCAATGTTAGTTTATGCTAAACCACATTAGCAACACCTTGGTATTTGACCTCGACGTGTGTCGGGATAACCTGGCCAGTCAACATCAGTTTATGCTTTAAGACGTGTGGATTGAGTATTATAGAGTGTATGATCATAATCAAGAGGACATTAAACATGATGTAGTAAACACTTGAAATCTACCATATGGGATTCAATAGGTTCATACATGTGATGTGGAAGTATATATAGTGAACTACATATGAGACATCCGATTAGGTGAAAGTGAGGTATTGAAGCACTCCAACAAGGTTGCAGTACAAAGTGGTTAGAGTAAGGTTACCCATCATTGGTGTTTAACTTTTCCTTTTTATCGATGAGAGTGAGAGTAGGTTTTCAAGATGACATTCTAGTACTTCCATAACATATTGTATGACTGGAAAGAGTGACATCAAGAAGATAATTAAGAGGTCCAAGGTCCTTCATGTGCAAGTTTAACCATGATTTTGGTATGAAAGGTGATCTGTTGATGCTTAGGACACACATTCGTTAGGGATATAAGGTTACATATTGATAACCAACTTCATTAATAAAATAATAATTAATATGTTAAAGTTGAGTTTGTTTTGAAAAAACCAAGTCTAAAATGGAAAAAAATGCAAAATATAGAGCTTTTATCGAATGAAATCAATTTACCTATTGGTAACAGACTTTAATAATGAAATAACAATGAATAGATAAAAGTTGGGTTTACTTTGAGAAATATAAGTTTTAGATTTAAAAGGGAAAAAAATGAAAAAATGTATGTTCTTCTATGGAATAAACCCTTTATTTTAAAAATAAATATTAGTTTTATAATTTCAATCTTAGGATTGTTTAATAGTTAGTTGATTGACTGAGTTAACGTTGATCCAATTTGACCAAAGTTGTGATCTCCCAGTTTGTGTGATCTCCCAGTTTCTTCTTCAATAGGGACACATGAAATACATTATGGATCTTTGAGGAAGAGGGTAATTCCAATCTATAGGCGACTTTTCCCACCCTTTCTATCACCCTAAATGGCCCATAATATTTTGCTGCCAATTTATGGAATACCCTTTTGTTTACAGATTGTTGTCGATAGGGATGTAATTTCAAATAAACCCAATCCCCCAAAGCAAGGACCCTCTTACTTCGGTGTTTATCTGCATGGAATTTCATCCGTTGTTGAGCTTTTGTCAAATTTTCCTTGAGTAGCCGAATGGTGGCCTCTCTAGCTTTCAGTGTGGCGTCTACAGACTGATTAGCTGAGTCCTTAGGGTGGTAATGAATGTAGTTGGGGGGTGACTCACCAAAAAGAGCTTCATACGGCGACATACCCAGGCTGGAGTGATGAGACGTGTTATACCAAAACTGAGCTAAAGGGAGCCACTTGGCCCACGATGAGGGAGTATCTAAGGTAAAACACCTCAAATATGTCTCTAAGCATCTATTGACAACCTCCGTTTGACCATCAGACTCTGGATGGTATGCAGTAGAGTAGGCTAAGGTCGTCTGATGTGCTTTAAATAATTCCTTCCAAAAGTTACTTAAGAAGATTGGATCTCTATCAGATATCACCTTCGCCGGCATACCATATAATTTTGACACTTGTTCCATAAATACTTGAGCTACCATCGCGGCGGTATATGGGTGCTTCAAGGCCATAAAATAACTGAATTTGCTTAGTTTATCCACAACTACAAGTATTGTAGTGTTGCCCAAAGACTTGGTCAAACCTTCAATGAAGTCTAGAGAAATGACCTCCCAAAATCTATTGGGTATCTCAATTGGTTGAAGCAGCCCTGGATATGCCGACGTGTCATATTTGCATTGTTGGTAAACGTGACATTCCCTTACAAAGATCTTACATCAGCTTGCATTCCCTTCCAATAGACTGCATTTGAAAGCCTTTGTGTTGTTGCGTGGACTCCAGAATGACCCCCAGACGCGCTTGAATGAAAGAATGTAATGAGGTCTTGTTTAAGTATCTTATCATCCCCCACAACCAACCTTCCTTGCTTCATGAGTGACCCATTAACCATGGAGTACTTGCTCCCTATAGTCGAACCATCTTTGAGTGCATCAATTATTCCTTGTAGTTTTCCATCTGTATAGACACTTTCTCGAATTTTATCTTGCCATCCCGAGAAGATGCTTGATATGGCCATACAAGTGGTTGGCGGTAAAGGAGTCGATCTTCTTGAAAAAGCATCTGCTACCACGTTTTCCTTTCCCTTTTGGTATTGCACAGAATACTGTAGGCCCATGAGTTTGCTTAACCATTTCTGCAAGGTAGGATTGCACACCTTTTGCTCAAGTATATGCTTCAACGCTTGGTGATCTGTCTTAATAACAAAGGGCTTGCCTAACAAATATCCCTTCCACCTTTGGATGGCAGCTACTATAGCTAGTAATTCCCTTTCATATGTGGCCAACATTAAATGTTTAGGGCCCAAGGACTTGCTGAAAAAGGCCATTGGGTGATTATTTTGAATTAAAACCGCTCCTATACCCACACTTGAAGCATCTGTCTCGATGATAAATGGTTTGTCAAAGTTAGGTAAGGCCAACACTGGAGTAGAAGTCATAGCTTGCTTTAATTCATGAAAAGCTTCATCAGCCTCTTGACCCCAAATAAAACACCCTTTTTTGAGCAAATTCGTTAGAGGTTTTGCTATCTTTCCGTAATTCCTTACGAACCGCCTATAGTATCCAGTAAGACCCAAAAATCCTCTCAACTCTTTAATATTTTTTGGTTTTGGCCAAGTCACCATATCTTCAATCTTTTTTTGGGTCCGCTTTAACTCCATCAGCACTAATCACGTGGCCTAAATAGTCCACTTGTCGGCTGCCAAACGAGCATTTCGAAAATTTGGCGAATAAGGATTGTTGTCTCAGAATGTCAAGCACTATACCCAAATGTTGTAAGTGTTCCTTCCAACTTTGACTGTAAACGAGGATGTCGTCAAAAAAAACTAAGACAAACTTCCTTAAATATGGTTTGAAGATTGAATTCATTAAATGTTAAAATGTTGCTGGGGCATTTGAGAGGCCAAAAGGCATAACGACAAACTCATATAACCCCTCATGAGTCCGAAAAGCAGTTTTTTTTAATATCTGTTTCCCTCATCCTTATTTGATGGTAGCCGCTCCGCAAGTCTAGCTTCGAAAAATAGCAAGCTCCATGCAATTCATCAATAAGCTCTTCAACGATAGGTATAGGGAATTGATTCTTTACTGTGAGATGGTTGAGCTTTCTATAATCCACACAAAACCTCCAATTGCCATACTTCTTTTTTACCAGAACCACCGGCGAAGCAAACTCGCTATGACTTGGTCTGATCACACCAGAATTTAACATCTCTTGTACCAACTCTTCAATTATAGTTTTTTGTAGGGCCCCATATCTATATGCTTTTAAATTAACTGGATTGCTTCCCTCCTTTAATGTGATACCATGATCTAGTTGCCTGGTGGGTGGCAAGGACTTTGGGTTTGCAAACACATCTTCAAAAGCAGTCAACAACGATTCCATCTCACGTCTCATAGGTTCAGTTTCGTCAGTAACTTCTAGCTTGATGGACCATAATTGAGATGGTCCCTTAATGGACTCGAAAAGGTATGCTTGATCTTGATCCCACTCCCCCTGAAGCGTCTTGCTGGTAGAATTCCCCAAACAGCCTCTCTGTGCCCCTTCCAACCGAATAGTTCGGTTCTCACTTTGAAATTCCATAAATAACTCCTTGAAGTTACAAGTTATATCCCCAAGCGTTGCTAGCCATTCAACTCCTAATACAACCCCGAATCCTCCAATTAGCATGTCTAGGAAATCCCCCTTGAATGACACTCCATGGGTACACCAGGATACTTCTTTACAAACATAATGAATAGACAATTTAAACCCATCGGCTACCGACACATTATGGGGTTTAGTGGGTGTAAGCTTGAGGCCGAGCCTTTTAGACCACACCAAGTCTATGAAATTGTTGGTACTACCACTGTCAATAAGCATCAATAGAGACTGTTTCTTCACTATACCCCACACTTGAAGAGTCTGGGGACCCAAAGAACCCAGTAAAGCGTGAATGGAAATTGTAGTTTCCCCTGTCACACCTTCGTTTATTTCGGTATCAGCCAAATCATGGAGCCCTTCTTCGTCCATAAAATTCTCTTACTCTTTCGGACAAATATGCATAAAGAGCCTACTGTTGCACTTATGCCCTGGTGTGTATCTTTCGTTGCAGTAAAAACATTGATTATTCTTCCTCCGTTCTTCAAGTTCCTTTTTAGATAGTTGTCTCATCGGTGATCCCTTATAATGGGTGTTAGAATGGAAGTTGTGCGTATTTTTAGGAACAAACCTAGGTATGGTTGAGTTCTGTTTATTGTTTCTTCGTGGATTATAGGGTGAGGGTCGTGAATTGTTGTGCAGCGGGACAAGGGGGACAGATGGTAGGAACTTAGTGTAATTGTTTGAGATTTGATGCCCCTTTCATTGATATGAGCTAGAATATATACAAGATTACAGGGGGATAATTGAGGAAAGTCTAATCACCTAAAGAGCTAATTTAGGAACATATACTATACAGTAAATACAAAATATACAACATAATTATGCTGAAATTATGGCTGAAATAGTTCTCGCTAATACTCCCCCGCAGTCGAATCGGTAGGTGGTCGAATAGAGAGACTGGAGCGGAAACGGGTGAAGAGTTGACATGGCAATCCCTTTGTGAAAATATCTGCATATTGGTAATCTGCTGGGATGTGAAGGACACATACGGAACCCATACGTACTTTTTCTCGAACGAAGTGGATATCGACTTCAACATGTTTTGTGCGTTGATGTTGAACTGGGTTTTGTGTAAGGTAGACCGCTGAAATGTTATCACAGTATATGATTGTGGCCTGGCGCAACGGGAGATGGAGTTCAAGAAGCAGGTTGCGAAGCCATGTTGTTTCAGCGGCTGTATTTGCGACGCCTTTGTATTCAGCTTCGACACTTGATCGGGAGATAGTAGGTTGACGTTTGGATGACCAGGAGACAAGGTTGTCGCCAAGGAATACGCAGTAGCTGGACGTGGACCGACGTGAGTCCGGACAACCCCCCCAGTCAGCGTCAGAGTAAGCGGTAAGTTTAGTAGACTTGGAGGGATTGATGTGGAGGCCATGATTGGTGGTGCCTTTTAGATATCTCAGAATGCGTTTTAAGAAATTGTAGTGCGGTTCTCTTGGTGCATGCATAAAGAGACAGACTTGGTGAACGGCGTATGCAATGTTGGGACGGGTAAAAGTTAAATATTGGAGAGCTCCGGCGAGGCTACGGTATAGAGATACATCTTGCATTGGGTCGCCGATGGTGGCACTAAGTTTTGAGTTGGTGTCGGCGGGTGTAGCGCAGGGTTTGCAGTTTTGCATGTTGGCCCTGTGAAGAATGTCATTAACATATTGTTTCTGTGAAAGAAATAATCCTCCATTTTTGTGTTGAACTTGAATGCCGAGGAAATGGTGGAGAGGGCTAAGATCGGACATTGTGAACTCTTTGGATAAAAGATCAATGAAGTACCGAAGAGTAGTGGTGTCAGATGCAGTCAAGATGATGTCATCGACATAAAGAAGGAGATACGCCATTGTTGCACCGTGTTGGAAAACAAATAGAGAAGTGTCACTGTTAGTGCTTTTGAAACCACATGTTTGAATGTATGTGGCTAACCGATGATACCATGCCCGTGGGGCTTGCTTGAGCCCATACAGTGATTTTTGTAATCGACATACATGGGTTGGGTTTTGCTTGTCTACAAATCCGGGAGGCTGAAACATATACACAGTTTCTTTAAGGTCTCCATGTAAGAAAGCGTTCTTTACATCAAGTTGATGAATAGGCCATGATCGTGATACAACAAGACTAAGAACGGTCCGAATAGTGGTAGGTTTCACGACAGGACTGAATGTTTCGTGGCAATCTATTCCGATTTGTTGAGATTTGCCATTGATGACCAAGCGTGCTTTGTATCTCTCAAGATTCCCGTTAGCGTGAAATTTATGACGGTAAATCCACATGCACCGTATAACATTAGCATTGTTGGGTCTTGGTACTAATTCCCATGTGTTGTTATCTATTAAAGCATGGTATTCATTAGTCATAGCGGAGTGTCAGTTTGGATCAGATAAGGCATATTTGTAGGATTTTGGAAGTGGGGATATGACTTTATGGATTGTGGTGGTATGAAGGTTGAATGGTTGGGTTGGTTTTGTGATACCAGATCGAGAGCGGGTTGTCATTGGGTGTTGAAAGATTGGTGGTGGGTGGGTGGATTGTTGTCGTGGGTTTCGGCGAGTGTAGGTCAATGGGTAATGATTGGGAGTGGTTGAGGAGGTTTCAATTGGAGTAGGCTGGTGTGGAGAGGTGGTATGAGTGTTAGAGGTGTTTGGTGGTGGTGAGGTTGGCGGTGTTGGGTCGGCTGGGATAGTAGGTTGGTTATTTGTGATGTGTGGTTGGTAAAGAAGTGGGGATGGGTCAGTGTCAAGGAAAGAGTAGTTATGTGGCTGTGTAGGTGTGGTATTGGCGTAGGGAAAGGTATTTTCATCAAAGGTGACATGACGGGAGAGGATAATTTTACCCGTAGAGATGTCAAGGCAGCGATAGCCTTGGTATTGGGCTGGGTAACCAAGGAAAACACAAGGAATAGATCGTGGGGAGAGTTTGTGTTGGCGTGTGGCGTTAAGATTGGGGTAACAAGCGCAACCAAAAATTCGTAGGTGGTCGTATGTGGGATTTTTGAGATAGAGAACGGAGGTTGGGGTACGGTTGTGAAGTATTTTGGTGGGTAGGATATTGTGAAGATAGGTGGCAGTGTGGAGGGCATTGACCCAAAAGGAAGGTGGTAGAGAGGCGTGGGTTAAAAGAGAACATGAGTTCGTTGAGACGACGAATCATGCGTTCGGCTGTTCCGTTTTGTTGGGAGGTGTGGTGGCAAGAAAAACGAATATGAAGACCAACAGTAGATGCAAAATGATGAAGCTGGTGATTGTCAAATTCTCCCCCTTTGTCACATTGTAGAGTTTTGAATGTAGTGTTGAATTGAGTTTGTATGTGTTTGTGAAAGTGTGTTATCTTTTCATGGGTTTCAGATTTGTATTTGAGTGGAAACACCCATATAAAATGGATGAAATCATCAACTAGAATGAGATAATACTTAAAACCACTGTTGCTTCGGAGTGGTGATGTCCACAAGTCGGCATGGACAAGGTCAAAGGGTTTTATTGTGGTGGATGTGGAGGTAGGAAAAGGTAAGCGTTTGTGCTTAGCAATTTGACAAGATTGACAAACAAAAGAACGATCAATTTTATTGCAAGAGATATGTTTATTTGAACTAAGAAAATCCATTACAGAATGTCCTGGATGACCTAGTCTAGAATGCCAAAAGGATGAACTAGATGAAATAAAAAAAGAGAAAATTGGAGCTGTTTCTGGCTTTGTGAAGGGGTAGAGGTCACCATCGCTATTGTGCCTCGTTAGGAGCATCCCAGTGTTGAAGTCCTTTATAGAAAAACCATAGGAGTCAAATTCAACAGAAAAGTTATTAGTTCGACAAAATTGACGTACATATATTAAATTTTTGATGACGTTGGGTGTGTGAAGAATATTTTTGATATGAAATGGTTTATGTGGGTTTGGTAAAAGGGAGTGACCTGATCCAATGACTGGCACTTGATTACCATTTCCAACAAATACCGATTTTATAGATGACATACTTGGAATTGAGATTTTACCTGCATCCCCAGTAAGATGAGTTGTTGCTCCTGAATCCATGTACCACTGTTCATCGTTTGGGTCCAAAGTCATTGCCGAGAAAGCTGCTCCAAGTTCTGATGGTTCCAGTGGGTTTACTTCTGTAATATGGGCTTGTGGTGGTCGACCTTGTTGTTGCTGTGTGGGAGGTGCAGGCCAAGGTGAGGCCCAACCAGGCTGAGTAGGATATGGGCATGGTGGTGGTGAAGCCCACCAAGGAGCGGCCCAATAAGGAGGCGGATAAGTGGACCATGAGGGGCGATTCTGGCCAGGAGGAAGATTGCGCCGATTGTTCTGGTGCACAGATTGTTGGCGATTAGGAGGCGCTGGATTTTCCCTGTTTTGAGAGCGAGATGGTGGGAATCGGCGATTGGAGTTACGTTGCTGGGAAGGACGAGTTTTGTTGGTGAAATCCCCACGTCTTGGTGGTGGGTTAGGTCCTGATTCATGATCAACAGTAGCAGCGACTTCCACAGGTGAGTGAGTATCTCGGGCTCGTTGTCTTTGATTCTTGAGTTGTAACATCGAACAGGCAGTATCCCATGTGGGAGAGGTCTGATTAATGTAGGCGACCACTGTGTCAAACTCAGAGGGCAATCCACGGACTAGTTGCAGGACGAGGCGTTTCTCGTTGACAGGGCACTCTACATCGTTCAGTTGCCCGGAGAGATCCTTCATTCGTTGACAATACGCTTCAAGGGATGTCATGGCTCGAAGGGTTAAGTTATTGAACTCATGTTCTAGGGCTGCTGCTCGAGAACCTTTGTTATTTAGGAAGATGTTCTGAAGTTTGGACCAGGCTTCGTATGCAGTAGAGGCTGGATCATGGACCTGACCAAGAAGATCATCGGATATGGTCCCATAGATCCATTGAAGGACAATAGCATCAATTTCTGACCAAGTGTCATATGTTGGATCTGTTTTTGCAGGGGATGCTGTTCCGTCAATATGAGATAAAACTTTGTAGCCTTTTGCGTGTAGTTTGAACAAACGAACCCAGGAGGAATACGTGACTTTGGTGCCATCAAGTAGGGGTGTCAATTTATGACACGACACGACAAAAATACACGACACGAAACGAAATCGGGACGAAATCAAAATTCGAATTCTCTTTCGTGTCGTGTTCGTGTCAAGTTTAAAAAACACGATGTCGTGTCGTGTCGTGTTCGTGTTTACAAATCCACACGAAATTGACACGATTGAGCATGTATTTGTCGTGTTTTCGTGTTTGTCGTTTTTATCGTGTTATATATGATTAAATATGAATTAAATAAAATAATAGTTATGTAATATTATCTTTGTCGTGTCGTGTCGTGTTGTCGTTTTTTAATTGGTTCGTTTTCGTGTTAGTGAAAAAAAACACGACATCGTGTCGTGTCGTGTTCGTGTTACAAAAAACATTGTCGTGTCGTGTCGTGTCAGACAAAAACACGACACGACGGCCCGATTTGACAGGCCTACCATCAAGTACTCGTACTTTGGTCTGTATGTTGGTAACAGTGTAAACGGGATGGATTGCCTTTGTAGGGTTTGTCTGATTTTCACTAGACATGATAAGACAGGGGGCTCCTGGAAAAAAATTAGAAAGGAAGAAGGCTGCACAGCCGTGGCTGTGAAAGAAATCAGTTTTGGTATTGAGCCCTTAGCTCTGATACCATGTAATTGTTTGAGATTTGATGCCCCTTTCATTGATATGAGCTAGAATATATACAAGATTACAGGGGGATAATTGAGGAAAGTCTAATCACCTAAAGAGCTAATTTAGGAACATATACTATACAGTAAATACAAAATATACAACATAATTATGCTGAAATAGTTCTCGCTAATAATTATCACCTATCATCCCTCTCAAATAGTAAAAAGAGAGGTTTGTCACATGCCCGGTGGTTGCGTTGCAATTTACCCTCTCCCACTCACAACAGTCACCGCCACCATCCCCTAGGATACCACTGCCATAATCAACCCAGGTGGGGAGAAAATTGTCCATTTTGGAATTGTATAACTTGATAAAGGAATCTTTGATTTCCAGTAGTGCCTTTCTCTCCTCTTCTATACAATCCCCTTGTATTTTCCAGACCACCATATGCGTATGTATCATCAACAACCAATATAACCATGGTTTGCGCTTACTCAAACACCAACACTCCATTTTAGTAAGCTAATGAAGGCTTTTTTGAAACACTCGCAATATTAAATTTAAACTTCCGGTTTGAATTACTTTGCTTGGTATATGAACAGATATGAAATGATCAAGCAAGTAAAACATGTGATATGTTGAAACAAATATTTAATTGCATAATTCTCTCGTGAGGTCAATGGTTAAGTTTCAAACGTAAGTGATCAAGTGAATGGTCAAAGCTTCCACACATTTCTATATTCAATCTATCCACTCCTTCCAGCATATCCCTTTGAAATTATGATAATTGCTATACTCACAAAAGCTTATGACAAGACATTTGTTGACTTTTGTACAAACTTCCAGGTTTTCATTTGCATAGAATATATTTTCCCTATTGACTTTTTTTTTTTTTTTTTTTTTTTTTCAGTTAATTGCACAATCATAACAATTGCCTAATTTTCATTCAAATTTACATTTTTTTAACAGCAACAATTTCATGGAGACAGACTACTCTCGCAAGAAGCAGAGCAGGCAAACACGGAATTCCTACTAGATATCCACTTGAACGAATTGGAAAGCATACTATTGAAGTGGTCCCCAGATTTGGGTGCAGGAATGCTAAATACACACTTATTCCTAAGAGTCCATATGGCCCAACAATTTCACAAAGATAATGACCTGTGTAACTAATATAATTTTCTATCTACGCACAGAATTCAAAAAAGTAACCCGTACAAAAAAAATTTATACATTTCGCTTTTGCGTTAATTCTCATACTTCATTTCAAGTTTATTTTCTACAAATGGCCCAACCAACATACGATTTCAGATTGACAGAACTTTGATGCAACAGAAAACAGAAAAGAGTCCTGAAATTGAAATATTCCTCGTTATTCAAAGACCATCAGGGTTTTAGTGATTTATCTGAAAAAAAGTCCCATTAATCGTGAACCATTTGTATTTCAGATTAACAGAATTTTATGCTTGCCAAAACACTTTCCAAAATATTCTTCCTAATGTTTCTTTTCCATGGATTAGGAAACTCACACCTACAACCGTATCTTTTCTCCCCTGGGCTAGATGATGTGCTTTGTCCCCTAAATTGCCAAAACACTTTCCAAAATATTCTTCCTAATGTTTCTCTACAGCTGTGTGTCTTGTCCCCTAAATTGATGTGCTTTTATTTATACACGGCTTAGGGTTTTCCAGATATCTGGTCGTGTATATAATGATCATCAGCCACTATTCTTGATCAAAACACACAATTGAGTTCTTTGAGGACTTTAATCAAACTCTTGGTCTGCCACAATGATCACTTCACCTCTATACAGAAGCAGTTTGTAGAGGGATTCCATACACACAAACAACTATAAAATATAGGCAATTTAAAGGAGATTTTTTTTTTTTTTTTTTGACTTGTCTTTGATCGCCCAATTGAATTTCGAAGAAGCCATAGAAATCGCACACTGTACTTGAGTTTCTGCAGCCTTCTTGGAGGGAGAGAGAGGGAGGGAGGGAGGGAGGGAGGGAGGGAGGGAGGGAGGGAGGGAGAGAGAGAGAGAGAGAGAGAGAGAGAGAGAGAGAGAGAGAGAGAGAGAGAGAGAGAGAGAGAGAGAGAGAGAGAGAGAGAGAGAGAGAGAGAGAGAGAGAGAGAGAGAGAGAGAGAGAGAGAGAGAGAGAGAGAGAGAGAGAGAGAGAGAGAGAGAGAGAGAGAGAGAGAGAGAGAGAGAGAGAGAGAGAGAGAGAGAGAGAGAGAGAGAGAGAGAGAGAGAGAGAGAGAGAGAGAGAGAGAGAGAGAGAGAGTTGCACAAGTTGACTCCACCCGTGCTGTGAAAGCAGCTGTTGAGAAAGGCGATGTATACATCTTGGAACCATTACCTCCTGCAGGTTCTCGAATTTAAGTGGGTGTATGAAAAGGGTTTACATGTCAGCAATATCTCTAATGCATCAAAAACCATGTTTATGAATTTGAAAAAACTTAATTAATTGGGATGAATCAAACATTAGAAACATTAATTAAAGATTCTACAAAATCCATTCTACTAGAAATTGTAAGCAGTTTCAAGGTTAGTGGTCACGTAAGAAATTAAAGGATGGCTGATTCCTGGAATCCCAATTTCCCAACGTTTAGGGGCTGAGCATGCAGCAATGTTGGGTCAATCTTGTTCAAAATGAGAGGCGAAAAACACTTACAAACAAGTGCTTATATACTTCTCAAACAGGTGAAGAAATAATTCAGTTAAAACAAACACTTTAGCTTTTAAGCTCGGGAAAGATTCCCTGCAAAGTGCAATGGCACAGGGAGAGTCTTGGAATCATTCGTTCCTCCAGTTAAATCGATGAGTTGGTTGCACAAGTTAACTCCACCTACGCTGTTTACTTGTTCCTGATCCTGTGTTCTTGGTTATCTAATTTGTCATTAGTTTTTGTAGAGCTTAATTATGTGCTTAAGTGAAGTTGCAGGCAGACTTATTGGGTAACCCGGTGGTGAGACCGGCAGACAACAACACTAGGTACAGTACAAACCAGCTGCTTATGAATTCCGTTTGACTTGAATGATCTGTCACTTTAAATTATGAATTCCGTTTCTAAAATTCACTTTCTTGATTCTTTGTAACCTTGCTTATGATGTTCTTAGTTCAAGAAACATACAAAGAACTGAAAGCAGAATGCTTAATTTTATAGGTGTTTGGTTTGTAATTGTTATAGTAATGAATATGTATCTTAAATATTTTTCGACTCATGGAAATAAAACCAAGTTAAAGCTATTAGCATATTGTAGAACTAAGGATGGGTAGTAACCTCTTAATCATTCAGACACTTAATCGACATTTCGTTATTACAGATCTTCCAAAATCATCGACATCAACAGAAAAAATTCTGCCCTCCGCTATCAATAATACAAGACTTCGTTAGCAAGCTTGTTCCATCGACTTTAAGAAAACCTCGCTTTGCGTCAACATCAACTTAACATCAGCAAATCGTTTCCTCAAAATCAATCCATCAATTCCAAATACATCGAAATCAAAATCATCCAAATCTTCATTATCAATAGCATCAACTCCTTTTTCCTCAAATCGAATTTCTTCAACTGGTGTGCATCAATCGTCGACCATCGAAATCTTCGACTATCGACATCCAAGCAACCACAAAATCAAATGCAATATCACTGACTTCGCTTCTTAGAAATAATCAACCAAATCATAATCAACAGCAACTTCGTTTTTCATCAACAATGACTCGATATCAAACCCTCAATTTATTAGTCTCAGGTCGTACCCGACTATCGATCATCGCTACTCAAATAAACTCATTTCGTTTTCCAGTTCATCAATATGAAACCAAACTATCGATGCTCCCATTTTGAATCGTCGATCGACAACATCCATCTCGAGTTTGACTTCAAAATCAAGTAAACATACATCCATTATACTCCCTATAAACACCGTCCACTTCCAATGCTTCATTAGTCGAAGTCAGTTTTGACTCCAACATCACAAACATTCGATTCCAAACAACTAACAGAGATTGATTTAAAAATCAGTCGAACTCCTTGAATCCCAACATTTGTTCTTGATGTAAACAACATCGATCAAAATTAAGTACCCAGATGCTAGAGACCAACATTCGAAATACCAATACTTAACTCAATTTCAACCAATATTCATTAACCAGTCAAAATTGAGTAACCATTAGACATCGAAATTTAACCTTCGTTTGGTGTCAAAATCGAGTAACCATTAGACATCAAAATTTAACATTCGTTCCTAAAGCAAATCAAGTATTAAATCCGATTACTCTTCAAACACCAAGAACGAATCCTCTTGAATCAACTCCAAAGAAAAACAACTTTTGATTTCACTATCGATTCAGTCACAACGTTTCAATCAAAAGTTAATTTTGACTTTCAGTGTTTGACTCTTAGAAATCGACTGAAATAGAGAATAAAAAACATAGGAAATCAATTTGAATCCAACTCCAAATCATCAACTCAACTCGGATAGAACACCTTAGCCGAAATCAAGAGGCTCATTCTTCAAATTCAATTTTATACCACTCGTGAGTCGGCCTTCGTTCCGGTTATCAACATTCATCCCGATTTCGAACAGTTGAATATATGATTTGGGCTCAAAATAAAAAGATGAACAATATCTGACAAAAGTTGGGCTTGATGATAAATCAGATGAACAACAACATGTATTCAACATAATGGGCTTATAATGAACAATTAAAATTGAGATGATAGAAAATAATTTTGATTTTGTGATTTGATCAAAACAAAAATAATTGGATCACACAATGGGGTTGAAACGGATTTGATCCAATGAGGCAAGTCAATCAAAAATGAAAAATGCAACATTTGAATTAAAATCATGTGTGTTTTGGAATCTGTTTGAGAATTTGAGATACCTTTTTGACGAATCGAGTTCCATTTGCAACGAACTAAACAAATTTAGAAGATCTTGGTTCTTTTTTTAGAATGAGAAAATCTCCAATTTAAACATTGTACCACCCACTATGCGTGATGTACAACTCGTTCTTCGTGTTCTTCAACGATCCAAGAACATCTTGTTTCATGGATTTCGGATTCACAACAACATTTGAAGATTTTTTTGAATAAATCCGCTTGTTCTTCCATTTAATCTTCTTCTTCTTTTTCTTTCTCATCTTTTGCATCTTGAAGACTTGATTTCATGAACAAAACCACTTCCCACAACTTCAACTTTATAAGTTTGAATCAAATCTTTTGGAGTTTGATACTTATGAATTTCTTGGATCACCGGCTTCCGATAAGGAATCATTCCTTCAAACGAATCACAAGAACACAAAATATCATCGGTTTGAACTCCAATCGAGCAAAAAACTTTTGCATCTTCATAAGAATCAACTTGAATCTTCTTGTCATGAACTTCAAGAACATCAAGAACATCACATTGAACTCCATAGTCTTGAACTTCAACAAACTTAAGAGCACGAAGGTCATTTGGGTTTTCAATTAGAGAAATCTATTTCTTATTAAAAAAATCTCTTTCTTCTCCTTCCTTGTGATTTCTACTACAGACTAATATGGACAATGCAAGTTTATTCAACCATATAATCTTACAAAGTGATTGAAATATCAAGCTTCCATTATCATCCTTCAAATCTCCAAAAGAAACCATATTACCCATTGAAATCAATTTGCTTAACACCAACCCATAAAATTGATCTTCATTGAATTTGTATTTGATATCTTCAATGATCACAATCCAAGAATCATATGACAAATCCACCATGATCATAAGAACTTGAAAATTTCTAGAGAGAGAAAGTGATTTTGAATGGGTTTTCTAGAGAGAGAAAGCAAAAAGCACTTGAATTCTAGTGAAGAAAATCAAATTATGAATAGAATCAATGATGAATTCGATTTCTAGAATCCAAACTCTCAATAACACGAAGATCAAAACACAATGAAGAATCACCAAATCAAGAATGCCACCATGGATCAATTCTTGATCAAACCAAGAACACCCGCTATGATACCAATTGTAGTGTTGTTGATTATGATGGCATGTGCAGAATTAGAAAAGATCTAGTGAATCATCATACAAAATCAAGAACACATTAAGTAAATAAATATGGGTTTAGCTCTCATTAGTATTGACAGAAAGAGTAAAAATGGGTCTTGCAATTTCTCTCTATAAACTAATGCTCTTAAAGTGTTCATTATATAAATGAGTGTCACTCACTTCCTATTTATAGGAAAGACAACTCATTACACAATACAAGTGGATAAAACACAAATAAATCCAAGCGTGACTTTGCACCCTAACAGTATCATAAATCATGTAGCACATAAAAGTAATTTAGGCATCGTTCCTAAAATAAGCTAGTGCTTGTGCCTATGTATAGCAGACACTTATCTCACAATCATCGCTTATCATTCTAAATTTAAGTCTAGAAATCCTACAAATTCCTAATTTGCTTAAACTAATGCTCTGATACCAACTGTGACATCCCTAATTTCACGGCCAGGGAAGACCGATTTGTTTATGCTTTATTTAAAATCAGAGTATCCTTTGAAAAATAATGTTACGGAATTTGTTCTAAAAAACATGATAAAGATTTTATCAAAGCATTTCCAAAGAAAGGTATTATAATTATATTAAAAATATTGGGTGTCATCGTCAATACAATACATACACATAAACATAAATAGTACAGGCCTTACAAACATCTATTCTAATGGCCTATAATCAATATCTCTCATCTGATCATCACACATGTGCACTTTTGCCACTAGATGTAATATAATAAACTGAATGGGTTAAGATTGGGAGCCTGGTGAGCACATATGATTTTCAACCCACAATAATTAAGTTTTTTAATTTCATCAAATTATTCAACCCGATTACCCGTTCTCATTATCCTCACTTTTTGTCCATAAAGTATCTAATTTAAGGGACCTATCCTAAGGATCATCATCGGGAAAACAATGTTGCTTAGGGAATTCCTTAGCAATATATGTCAGTAAGGCAACCATGAGGGGGATGAAGTACACCGGGTGAACACATCGTTCATAAACACATACAGGTTGCGATCCTGCTAGCATTCCACTAAACTGTCTAGAATAATCCATGGATTACACAAAGAGGTATAGAAATTAACCTTGTCTCTCTATGGATTGCTCATGCTTGCCTTGTATTACTTTTAAGTACATTAAACATTGTATTTGGATTCTAAGAAACTCAACAATACGTAACTGAGAAAGCTGCCGGGGAATAGGAGCATTTTCCTCAAAAGAAGAATCCTTAAATAAGATAGATCACCAAAAAATTTATGAATCCCACCCGACAAGTTGGTACCTATGTTCATAATCAAAACCTTTGTTAAATTACAAGTTGTTACCTATGTCCATGAAGTTGATCAACAAGGAAACCGGCCTTCAAAAGTGTTATTTCTCACAAATTCAGACAACCAACTCAACCAAATGATTTTGCTTATCCAACCAACGAGGGGTGACGAAACCTATAAAGAAGTTATTGCTAATATAAAAAAGGCTTAAATGTTCAAGCTTTTCCTCACCGCTCTTAATTCGAATTTTCCCTATGAAATGGTTGTTGTCTGAGTAAACTCCTTTCAGTTTGCCCCAACTAAAATCTTCTTTGAGAACTTCACTCACATCTCAACAAAGCAACCATTGCATACTACGATAATGTTAGTGCAGTTTAATTATCAAATCGTACAACACCAACGCATGAACCATAGAGAGATTGACATTCATTTTGTACGAGATTAGTGTATGTATTTTATATAGCCCATTACTTTGTATAGTCTAGTTAGTCGATGTAACCCTTGTAGCCTAATATTATAATATGTATATATTGTACTGTGAATGCAATGTCACATTTTCCTGGGAAAATAACACTTTCAATAATCATTAGGGTCTTCTTGTGCATCATTATACATATATCAAAGCAGAAAAATATAAATAGATATGAAAAGCATGCTCGTGTTTATTTCATCACATCTTCTTCAATGGGACTTAGTTATGGAAGATCATACAAGGCTTCCTTACCGAATCATAAAGGAAGTAATAGCATATATACATACATTCTCCAACCATGTCTAGCCACCTTCTGCGCCAGTAAGGATTGACGTAAAGAAGCCCGACAAATCCCAACAAGAACACAACACATGTTGCACTAGAACTTCCATAGAAACACACCATATCAATATCATACCATTTCTCAGAGCTCTCTTCTTTAAGAGATGGATCGGTTACCTGTGGCTCTATCGTGCATTTATTCTCCAGCGGTGGTCCGCAAAGAAGTGGATTGCCTTCATAGCTAGCCTTTGTAAAGGTCCCAAACTGTGCTTTCATTTCTGGGAGTCTACCCGATAGATTGTTGTGAGAAACATTAAGAACTTCTAGAAAAGTCAGCTGAACCAGTTGTGATGGAATTATGCTGGTCAATCCATTTGAAGAAAGGTCCAGGCTCTCAATATTCGCAAGATTTGAGAAGTTCACTGGGATTGGTCCAGTCAGCTGATTGTGAGACAGGTTCAAAGCCCGAATCTGGCTCAGCAACCCTAGTTCTCCTGGAATCTCACCTGTGAGTTTGTTACAAGATAAATCCAATCCTGTCATGTAATCAAGGATGTCACCCTTGTAGTGGAGAAAGAGCGTTTTTGTTGTGAACTCAACTTCGTTTTGTGTTTCCACTGTTTCACTAGTGGGGATCGACGGACGAAACCCAAAATTAGTACTCTCATAATGGTAAGAGGATTCAATGGAAAATCCAAATCCCCATCTGCCTCTTTTTATGAAAGCAAGGTCATACCCCCCGGTAATGTTTTGAAGGTAGCTAGGTATTGAACCAGAAAGATGGTTATTCGATAGATCTAACAAACTCACATCACGTAATTTGCACAACTGCTTTGGAATAGAACCACTAAATTTATTTTTTCTCAAAAGAAGAATCCTTAAAGTGGATAGTTTGCCAAGAAATTTAGGAATCCTGCCTGACAAATCATTGTTGCTGATGTCCAAAGTCAAAATAATAGTCAAACTACGAAAGAATTTAGGTACCGATCCAGTAAATCTGTTGGAACCCATATGAAGATGCTGCATATTTGAAATTTGAAATTTTAATAAGCAGGATGGGATGGGCCCAGAGAAATAATTTTGTGAGATATCAAGAACAGAGAATTGTGCTATTCCACAAGGAAACCTGCCTTTGAAACTATTATTTCTCACCACAAGTTGAGTCAATCCCCTGATGTTGGTTATCCAATCAGGGATCACACCTATAAAAAGGTTATTGCTAATATCCATAGAAATCAGAGTTTCCAGATTTCCCTGGCTAACAGTTCCAATTTTCCCTGTGAAATGGTTCCTGGCTAACAGTTCCAATTTTCCCTGTGGATGTGGAGGTAGGAAAAGGTAAGCGTTTGTGCTTAGCAATTTGACAAGATTGACAAACAAAAGAACGATCACTTTTATTGCAAGAGATATGTTTATTTGAACTAAGAAAATCCATTACAGAATGTCCTGGATGACCTAGTCTAGAATGCCAAAAGGATGAACTAGATGAAATAAAAAAAGAGAAAATTGGAGCTGTTTCTGGCTTTGTGAAGGGGTAGAGGTCACCATCGCTATTGTGCCTCGTTAGGAGCATCCCAGTGTTGAAGTCCTTTATAGAAAAACCATAGGAGTCAAATTCAACAGATAAGTTATTAGTTCGACAAAATTGACGTACAGATATTAAATTTTGATGACGTTGGGTGTGTGAAGAATATTTTTGAGATGAAATGGTTTATGTGGGTTTGGTAAAAGGGAGTGACCTGATCCAATGACTGGCACTTGATTACCATTTCCAACAAATACCGATTTTATAGATGACATACTTGGAATTGAGATTTTACCTGCATCCCCAGTAAGATGAGTTGTTGCTCCTGAATCCATGTACCACTGTTCATCGTTTGGGTCCAAAGTCATTGCCGAGAAAGCTGCTCCAAGTTCTGATGGTTACAGTGGGTTTACTTCTATAATATGGGCTTGTGGTGGTCGACCTTGTTGCTGCTGTATGAGAGGTGCAGGCCAAGGTGAGGCCCAACCAGGCTGAGTAGGATATGGGCATGGTGGCGGTGAAGCCCACCAAGGAGCGGCCCAATAAGGAGGCGGATAAGTGGACCATGAGGGGCGATTCTGGCCAGGAGGAAGATTGCGCCGATTGTTCTGGTGCACAGATTGTTGGCGACTAGGAGGCGCTGGATTTTCCCTGTTTTGAGAGCGAGATGGTGGGAATCGGCGATTGGAGTTACGTTGCTGGGAAGGACGAGTTTTGTTGGTGAAATCCCCACGTCTTGGTGGTGGGTTAGGTCCCGATTCATGATCAACAGTAGCAGCGACTTCCACAGGTGAGTGAGTATCTCGGGCTCGTTGTCTTTGATTCTCGAGTTGTAACATCGAACAGACAGTATCCCATGTGGGAGAGGTCTGATTGATGTAGGCGGCCACTGTGTCAAACTCAGAGGGCAATCCACGGACTAGTTGCAGGACGAGGCGTTTCTCGTTGACAGGGCACTCTACATCATTCAGTTGCCCGGAGAGACGCTTCAAGGGATGTCATGGCTCGAAGGGTTAAGTTATTGAACTCATGTTCTAGGGCTGCTGCTCGAGAACCTTTGTTATTTAGGAAGATGTTCTGAAGTTTGGACCAGGCTTCGTATGCAGTAGAGGCTGGATCAAGGACCTGACCAAGAAGATCATCGGATATGGTCCCATAGATCCATTGAAGGACAATAGCATCAATTTCTGACCAAGTGTCATATGTTGGATCTGTTTTTGCAGGGGATGCTGTTCCGTCAATATGAGATAAAACTTTGTAGCCTTTTGCGTGTAGTTTGAACAAACGAACCCAGGAGGAATACGTGACTTTGGTGCCATCAAGTACTCTTACTTTGGTCTGTATGTTGGTAACAGTGTAAACGGGATGGATTGCCTTTGTAGGGTTTGTCTGATTTTCACCAGACATGATAAGACAGGGGGCTCCTGGAAAAAAATTAGAAAGGAAGAAGGCTGCACAGCCGTGGCTGTGAAAGAAATCAGTTTTGGTATTGAGCCCTTAGCTCTGATACCATGTAATTGTTTGAGATTTGATGCCCCTTTCATTGATATGAGCTAGAATATATACAAGATTACAGGGGGATAATTGAGGAAAGTCTAATCACCTAAAGAGCTAATTTAGGAACATATACTATACAGTAAATACAAAATATACAACATAATTATGCTGAAATTATGGCTGAAATAGTTCTCGCTAATACTTAGGTGCAGGAAGTAAAGTGGGTGCTGGGGATGAAGAAACATTTTCGTTTCTGGTGTCGAGGTTAGAACTTTGTTGAGTGAGATTGGTATACTCGGGAGGTTTTGGAGGGTCTAATCCCCATAATGAATACAAGGCGCCTTCCTGTAGTCTGGCTAATTTCATTGCCTGACTTAAGGATTTGGGATCCAGTAACTGGACTGTATGCATAATCTCATTTGAGAGTCCTCCGATGTACAAATCTAGTAGCATATCTGTTGGAACACTGACTTGATTACGAAGGGCATTAAAATGGAAATTGTAATTGCTTACAGTCGAAGATTGTTTGAGATTCCTGAGTTCAATCAAAGGTTTAGATACCTCTCCCTCAACAAATTGTTCCCTAAGCTCCTGTAAATATGTCTTCCAGGGCACTTGATTGCCTTCCGACTCCTTCATAAATCCCTGGTGCCATTGGAGTGCCCGACCCTTCAAATGAATTGCTACTAAACGAATTTTCATGTCCTCTGGAGTATTGTTCAATTCAAAAAACTGGTTGCACTTATAGTGCCAATCTTTGAAGCCCTCACCATCATATGATGGGAATTCTAATTTAGTCATCCTATTCACCAATTGGTACCCCTTCGTGCCATGACTTGCAAATGTTCCCTCTGCCCCTTCGTCAGCAGAGTATGCCCCAGACCCTTCTCCATCCAAGAAGTCAGATGGGTTTGCACCTGCTCCTTTCACTCCCTTTTTCCCTTGCGTTATGGCCAGAGCGTTAACTGTGGTTGTCAATTCAGCTAGACTTGCTTGAATAGCCTGCAATGTTGCTTCTTGACTCTCAATCTTACGACTGACCTCTTCATACTTCTCCATTATTTGTGTGTTCGTGACCCTCACCATACACCACAGGCATAGGATGGCAGCTCTGATACCACTGTTAAGCTCAACAATGGAATTAGGGTTTATATAAGACTTTCACAGGGCAACCCTGATGAAATAGTAGAAGTTCATAAAATTATTCCTGAGTCGTACATCAGGATAACACCTATATATACCAGGTGAGAGAGACCAACCAAAGGACTAATAACAGAAAAGAAACTGAAGCCCAACAGTTTAGCTTATGATGCAAAAATAAAAACGGAAACAAAATAAAGCAAAGGACTCAAAAAGACCCATAACAGATAATTTAGTGATTTACATGCTTGAACAAAGTGTATATTTAGATGACTTGTTTCATTTCAGAAATCCTCACTTAGAATTTGGATTAAGTACGGCGTAACTGTGTAATCTATTTTTGTTTTGTCTTAACGATTGAATTATATGATATGCATTGCTAGTGAAACCTAGGGTTTGGATCTGCAACTAGAGATTGTTAGATATATTTCAGTAAACGCTAGAACTTACTCGCATCCAGTCCAAACAAAGGAGATACATTTTTTATTTTGAGTTCAAGAAATACCATGTCATTCTCAGGGAATTTACAAGAATTACTGAGTATGGAAATTGCAACAATCATTCTTTAGAAAGCTGTAAATCCTTACAAACACTTGATTATATTGATTTAGATTACATGATTCCTTAGTTGTAGGATATCTTAATAACCACTAATAAATAATCAAAAACTTCATCAACGTACTTGGCTATTAATTTTTACAAGATGCCAAATAAAGTATGATGAGAGAACTATTGCCCAGAAGATTTGGACATATTCTAATAGAGCAAATAGATCCAATGTACATTAAAAGCCATAGTGTTTGAGCTTGAATCGATTTTGTGGCACTTGTTTAGTAAGTTACCATCGGTATCCTAATACACAGGCAACACAATATTTACATTCATGAAAAAAGCGTCATACAAAACTCAACGGACAGGATGGACGCAAAGATGCTCATTCGCAGACCTGAAACAAATATATATGGAGCTGTAGTGCACCTGGGTACGTGGCTCTTTAAATCGTGAAGGGTGATAGCAGGGAAAATACGGGAGCAAGATGAAACAGAAAAATATATAAGCAATATTATTTTATTCTCACAAGGGGTAATTAATTATACAAGCGATGAAGTTGTACAACCATGGATTTTATAGAGTACTACACATGGGTTTTGATGGAAGAACTGTATCCAGTTTGATCATCATGATACTTATCCCACAACATAACTCCTCCATATTTTGCAGAACCTTTGATCGCTGGAAGCACTTTGGAAGTTAGGTCACCAACAGAGATATACCCGCTTCCTGCAGCCGTAGGTGATGCAGGCAGCCCCAAGAAAATCTTGGTTGCTGGGATCTCAGACGTCCACTGTTTCCAAGAATCTTCAAAACTGTTCATACCCCCGGAGTACTGACAAGGAGGGTTGTTATAGAACTGAATCCAAACATAGTCAAAAAGACCCGTTTTAAGGGCAGTTCCAATATATGCATCTGGGAAAGGACACTGAGGAGCTGCTGTCAAGTACACCTTTTTGCCTCGACTGCTGTATCCAGAAAGATACCTGGCAAGGTCATCCCAGTGTTGGGTGGTTCCTCCTTCGATATCAAAATCGATTCCATCCAAAACAGCTTCACCAAGAGGACGTGTGGACGATTTCCCTCCTAAGAAGTTATTCCAGAGGTAAGTGGCGACTTGTTTGGCATCTGCAGCAGAGGTGAGGTAGTAGCTCCCAGCTGCTCCTCCAATAGTCAGCATCACTTTGATTCCTTTAGCTTGACATGATTTGATTTCAGAGCTTAAATTGGTGCAGCCATTGCTGTATGGATCGCAGTGACCTGCAAGGTTAATCATGGGGGTCTGACCGTTTCCAAAAGTTGGAAGAAATGCAAGGTTTACGAAATCATAGTTCCCTGTCGAGCATGTCTCAGCCAACGTGCCCTCACCCCCGTTTTGACCCCAGTAGATAGCAATGCCACCAGCATTGATACCCACTGCTAGTAACAACATCATTGAAGAGAGTAATCCTAACTTGTATGACATTTTAAGCCTTGGGTATGAATGATTGTAAGTTTAGGTAATTGTAGAAGGTAATGATGCTTTTGAGTGTTTGAGAAGTCTGGTTTATATAGTGAAGGGATTGGCCTATATATTGGCATGCTACTAATTTTAAAATATTTTTAGGAAAGAAAGCACCTTGGAAGGCACTGTGTGGAATCCACTTTCAGCAGACACTTGATTGGTATAAATCGGTGGATAACTTCTGTCTTGTAGTCAGGTTTGTCATGTGTTTTGTCTGTATGTTGTTATCTGCTTCATAAATGTTAGGTCCATAAAAAACACTTCGATATGGTTTCTTATTCAAGTGTTTCAAACTAATTTATCTCCATGCTATTGTCATTTGCATGTGTTCATACTAAATCATTTTGTTAAATTACTTTGCTTGAGAATGCTATGCTGTCCTATATAACATTCATTGTCTCTCTTTCGTCAAAAGGGGACCTATGGACAAGCCTATAATCTTTCTTTTTGGTACCATAAGAAAGAAATGTTTATGATAGTGCATAGCCACATGAATCTTTTCAGAAATAATTAAACTTGTTTTTGCTGATAAGATGATCTTATAATCCAATTCTCTATTTGAAGTTAAGTGGCCATATATGTATTTTGAGTTTTGATTACTTTTTTGTGATAGTAAAAAATTTCTTAGTATTATGTTGTTTAAAATCCCCAACCAGATGTTGTTCTTGGAGTGTAACATTTTTGTAACAAATTCAATGTTTTGAGCGAATTATGTTTCTATAAAATGCAGCTTCATTACCTGTAGGTTATGGCCCAAACACATGACTTGTTATCTTCTACTAACAATCTTACTCATCTTTATCTTTTGTTTTGTCCTTGACTTGATATCTTCTACTAACAATTTAGGTTCATCTTACAAAATACAAACAGATATCTTATTTCTGGGTTCTTATACTAAAATGCTAGACATGTTTGTTTTTATGGTACTGGCTTTATCATATGTTCTTGTGTATTAGTTTGAGAGTATCCTTTTGATGAACACCTCCCCAGAATCCCATCCTTCCCTATTATGACACTCGCACCACTTTCTTCAAAAACCAATGACTGATTTCTCACTGAAAATTCATGTCCTTTTCTAGCTAATTTCTTTACATGTACACACTTTAGGATGTGTAGAATATTAGTGCTAGTGGACAGAAAACAACGAACTTACTCAATGAACTTTGATAAAGTTATTTTCTTAGTTATTAATTTCCATGTACTATACAAACTGGAAAATAGACAGAATATTAGTGTTAGTGGACAGAAAACAATGAAGTTACTGATCCAATATCTTGAACAAAATAATAAGTTAGAAACGCAGAACTCGAATCTCATGAGGAAGAAGAATATACCAAGTGTAAAAGGAAAGAAAACACTCCATACTAACGAGATAAAAGATCTCTAAAGGAAGATGATGAGTTCCTGGAATAAAGAGGCTGCTCTATATATTAAGTTTAATATATCTATATCTATCTATACTACACTATAAAATAAGCAAAATTCTTGCACCTAATTACTTTGAAACTCGCCTGACTTTCAAATAAAAAAATCGTGACCTTTGAAGTTTTTATAATACATAAATTGGTTAATCAATATGAGATAAATACAAAAACAGAAAAAAAAAACTTTATACCTAAAATTTAGCCTTTTATAATTTTTGGTAATAATAAGTGGTTTTAAAATGAATTGATGATAATAACTTACAATAAAATAAAATATAGATTACATTACATTGCCTTGTAAAAATTGATATTTTAAAGTTGAGCGGAAATTTTAAAAATAGTCAAATAAGTAATTTAAAACACTTAATCATAACAAGAGTTAAAACTAACAATAAGAATTATATTTAATGTTATTTAGGAATAAGCTGAGAGTAGATATAATCATGTACTTTGATTTTAACATAATTTTATCATATTGTTCATATTAAATAATTACAATTTGAGTATCAATATAGTGTAAAAATTATTATTTTATAGTTAATATCAATTACAATTCTTGAATGATGCACATATTATAAGGATCTTTCCTGGTTTAAATATTTCCTATTCTGTTTTAGTAATTTATTTAGATATAATTCTAGAGGATTTATAGGGATATGATTTTATCCTACTGTAAATAGTTGTCAGTTAGCTTGTAAACTCTATAAATTATGTTGTATTCTCCATGGTTATCAATAACAATAAGAAATAAAATTGTTCTTCAAAATTTATATCGTAGCAGAGCCAATGAGAAAACTAACTCTTTTTCTACCCAAACTTCAACAACCAACTCTTCTTCTACCCAAACCTCAACCTTTCCTCAATCTTTTCCAGTTGATATGAACCTAAATGCCTCCATCCAAATCATAACAATCGGATTGA
Organism: Lactuca saligna; assembly: GCF_052625555.1. Lineage (NCBI taxonomy): Eukaryota > Viridiplantae > Streptophyta > Magnoliopsida > Asterales > Asteraceae > Lactuca > Lactuca saligna. The sequence continues at coordinate 69,353,728 of NC_136424.1, read as the reverse complement.
ATGGTAGGAATTTTTTGGAATGGGCTCAATCACTAAAACTAGCCATAGATAGGATAGGGAAACTAGGCTTTCTTACTGGGGAAAAAACAAAACCTAAGGAATCTAATCCTCTTTTTCGAAAGTGGAGATCAGAAAACTACTTGATCACTTCCAGCTGGTTCCTCAATTTAATGGGGGAATCTATTAGGAAGCCATACATTTTTATGTTTGCAGAAGAAATGTGTGTTGTAGTTCGTGGGACCTATTCGGATTTGGAGAATCATTCAAAACTTACGATCTTAAAACCAAGTTGTGGTACTCAAAGCATGGTGAAACTGATATCACTACATATTACAATAATATATTGGCCATTTCGCGAGAATTTGATCTCTGTTACAATGAAGAATGGGAAAATCCTAAAAATTTAGCATGGTTTAAGAAAAGAGAAGAAACTGATCGAGTTTTTATTTTATTATCCGGTGTGAATGTAGTTTTTGATGAAGTTAAAGGGTGTGTTTCAGGCAGATTCCCTCTCCGTTCTCTCCGTGAGGAATTCTCTGAATTAAGACAAGGACGGAAATGAGTCATGACTTCGCAACTCGCACAACTTGAAGTCTCGACTTTAGCTACCCAAGGTATTGATGTTGCCTCTGACACGAAGAAAAAAAAACTTGGTGTGATCATTGTAAACAATATTGGTACACTAAGGAAACCTATTGGATACTTCATGAAAAGCCTTCTAATTGGCAGCCAAGGAAGAAAAAGCAACCAAGATGGAAGGTTCTAAACACTGTGTCTGGGACCACTACACAACGTAATTCTACATTTGTACTACCTCAATCTTCATTTACAAAAGAACAAATCCAACATCTTTTTGAACTCTTTAAATCTCCACAATTTTCAAATATTTCTGTCACTCCTGCTCCGTATGTTCATCAAGGTAATCAAACATTGTTTGTTTTTCTATCCTCCATTATTTCTAATACATGGGTAATAGATTCGGGTGCCACAGATCATATGAAACTTTATTGTGATAATAAGGGTGCTATTAGCATTGCTAATAATCCTGTCCAACATGATCAATGAAGCATGTTGAAATTGATCAACATTTCATCAAAGAAAAGATTGAATCTGGTGCAGTTATTTGTATACCGTTTGAGCCAACTTCTCAACATACTATAAATATATTTACAAAGGGTTTATTAAAACCAAGTTTTGACATGTGTGTTAGCAATTAGTTGGGTCTGAAGGACATCTTCAATCCAACTTGAGGGGGAGTCTTGAATGATGCACATATCACTGTTTTGAAAATTTGACCGGACCGGCCAACCGAGAACCGACCAGGTTTCGGTTCGATAGATTCTAAAAACCGTTTGGTAGTCGGGCCGTTAAAAACCACTGGTTTTTTGTGAACCGTGCATGAACCGCACTAGTTGAACAAGCTAAAACCGGTTGATAACCCCCCCCCCCCCCCCCCCCCCCCCAAAAAAAAAAAAAAAAAAAAAAGAGCTAAATGAACTTTCCTTTTTGCTGGAATCTTGACTTTCTGACCAACTTCAACGGGACCAATTGTAACTCCATAGTTTCCATCAAAAGAATTTACCTTGGTAAAAAAAACATGTATTGTATTGATTGTGGCTAAAAGATACAGGCGAAATATAAATAGAGTACACAATTACAATTAACCTCCTTTAACTATCAAGAAATCTAATATAGTCTAAATACTTTGACTAATATTCCCCCTCAATCTAATGTCGGGTATCGACTTGTAGCTTGGACGTAAGACTCACAAACCGTTGAGTAGGTAGCGGTTTAGTGAAGACATCCTCTATCTGATCTTCTGTAGAGATATTTTGAATGGATAGCTTCTTATCAGCAACCTTTTCTCGAACGAAGTGAAAATCAACATCATCATGTTTGGTTTGTGCGTGGAAGACTGGATTGGCGGATAGGTAGGTGGCTCCAATATTATCGCACCACAAAACTAGTGTTGTCGCAGTGGGAGCACGAAGTTCATGCAGGAGAAATTCTAACCAAGTAACTTTAACGACAGTATCAGTTAAGGCTTTGTATTCAGATTCAGTGGAGGAGCAGAGACAGTCTTCTGCTTTTTGGCTGACCACGAGACAAGATCAGGACCAAGATATATAGCCAATCCCCCGGGGTTTTATATTCAGAAAAATCTAAATAGATGTGAAAAACACCACCAAAGTTTATTATACAAAATGCTTCTTTTTTATGTGTTTATTTTTAGTTCAACCGAGTTTTTATAAAAACCAGTCGGTTCATTCCGCTTCGAAAATCGACATAAAACGGATGATAGTTGAACCGTTCCTTCTCTGATTCCTGGTCCAACTGGTTTCACCGACCGACTCAAACTGGTTTTTAAAACATTAGGTGTGCGACTATGTAACGGTTGTAACTAGGGATGAGCATACGCAGATACCCGCCTAATTTCGTCAGAACCAGAACCGGAACCAACAGTTCCTGTGAAGTTAGAAACGGAACCAGAACTGGTCTAGATGGTTCCTAAATTTTTGGAACCAGTCTTGGAACTGCGGTTCTGATTCTGGGACCAGGTAACCTGGTTATGTCAATTTTTTAGTTTTGTTAATACAAAATAATTCTTATCCATTGAAACAAAAAGTAAATGCTATAACTAGTTCATTATGATACAAGTTACAAAAAGTAAATGCTATAACTAGTTCATTGTGATGCACGGGGATCAATATTAGGAAGCAAAAGTCAAAGAAATCACAGTACCTTCTTCCCCCAGAGTAAAACTGGTGAATTAAAGCCTCCACCATCTCCAACAAAGAGAAACAACTCTTCACAATCTTCATCTTCATCAAATGATCTTGAATCGGCAACCTTTGTTGTAATACTCTAACGACTGCTACCATCTAGACGAGATTTTCCTTCTCTGGATCGTCAAACCCGTACACCAGCGGCAGGGGCGCATCATCTAGGCACTTTCGGATCTTCATCTTCATCAAACTATATTTTCTTTTTGTAGCGAAATCCTTGTTTCTAAGTTCAGTCGTTTTCCGATAAAAGCAACCCATTTAGAGTTGAAACCGCAAACCGCACCGCATATGCGGTTTGAGTTTTTTGGAAACCGCAAACCGCACCACAAAAGCTCTAAACCGCATTATGTGGTGCGTTTTCATGAGGTCGGTTTGTGTGGTTTATGCGGTTTGATAAATTGTTTCAATTTATAACTTTGGTTGTTATTCATTTCATTTAAACACTTTCAAAATTTATTAATTATATTGCATACCCTTTAAAAGGCATAGATATTGCAAACAAAAAAACCACATAATGTTTTGCTAAGTTGTTATAACTTATGAAATTTGATATCATAGTCTTTTAAGCCTTTACTTACTATATTTAACCATCATGATGTAGAAAAAAGTTATTGGACAGTATGAAGGATTTTGTGATTGGAAACTTTGATATATATATATATATATATATATATATATATATATATATATATATATATATATATATATATATATATATATATATATATATATATGACGTGGTGCGGTTTGAACCGCAGTTTGGTAACTATAAACCGCAAACCGCACCACATAGTGCGGTTTGACAAAATTACAAGCCGCAAAACGCACCACGAAATTCTAAACCGCATTATACGGTGCGGTTTGGTGCGGTGTGGGCGGTTTGTGTGGGTTGCGGTTTTTTTACACCCCTAGTTGACACCACACTAGCCTTATGGGTTTTCCTCTCAACTCAAATTGATTTAATCGCGATGACAATCCGACCACAATTGGTGATGTGGCATGTTTGGTCAACAAAGGAAAAAGTTAATGTGGGGAAATTGGTCAATAAATGCCAATGTGGCAGGCAAAGGCGTAACCGGGTGACCCCTTCACTTTGGCCAAAAAGGCGTAATCGACCCGACAAAACGACTTCGTTCCCTAATAAAGCCACAAAAATAATATAAGGACTTAATGGGTCAACCCTAGAAAGTTCATATGTCGTTTTTCATTTTCCCTTTTGAAAAAAAAGTTACAAATATGATTTATTAGCATGTTACCTCTAAAATTCAATTAGATAGTCCCAACAAATGTCTTAATCATCAATTTTGTTACGACCAATTCGTATAAGTATTAATTATTTTTAAATTTTAATATTTCGGAACCAGTTTCGACGGTTACCCGACGGTTAACAATTCCTAAAAAATGGAAACCGGAACTTGAACCGATCCTTAGCGGTTCCCACTTTTAGGAACCATAACCAATAACCACGGTTCCGGTTTCAAAACTAACAGAGACAGTTCCGGTTGCAAAAGCAGGTACCTGCTATCCGTGCTCACCCCTAGTTGTAACAGTGTTTCGAGAGTAACTTAGGCGTGGGAATGTGGGATGATATACCGTTGCTTCAACTTCGGCCGATGCTACTTGACTATTAATTGTGGCCCAAATATACCCATAAAAAGTGATGGCATCAGGCAGATTGTTTTCCTGGGCCATGGCCCTGCTACCGCATTGGTCGTTATCCCTAAAACTTATTCATTTTAAAAGCTATGTTCTCTTCCCGCTAGTGAGTGTAGTTCCGCTGCCCACGTACTTCCAGTTTAATGGCCAAACATTCACCTAGGGATGATAATTACGATCAATTGAACATCAACGCTCTATTCGATTCCTTGTTTGCTGTTTCCGATTCCGCCTTAACGCCTCGTTCCCAAGTTTAACAAAAGAAAAGAAAAGAAGAGAAAAGAAAGTCACGAGAGAAAAGAAGAGAAAGGAAAGGAAAACAAAATTTTCTTTTGTGTTCCCGAGTTGGAGAGAAATGGAAGGAAAATGAATCATTTTGTTCTTTATTTCCAAATCCTCCCAAATCGGAAGGAAAGTTAGGAGGGAAAGTGATCCTCGTATTTCCTTCCACTTCCTTCCAATTCCCTCCTTTAATGAAACTCGGGAACACCAATTTCTTTTATTTTCTTCTCATTTCCACCCATTTCTTTTCCTTTCTCTCCTTAAGTTGAACTCGGGAACGGGGTGTAATAGACGCCTCATTCGATGGCTTTATCGAATCTAGATCTACTGATTCCCACCAAAACGATGATGATTTTATCGAACGTGCTATTCACCTCTCATCCGTATTGCTCGAAGCTGCCAAGAGATCCGCTCGTAAACGCTCTTCCGTTCATAATGCATCTGTCTGGCCTCTCACTCCGGACCTCACAATCAAGGTACGTATTTCGAGTTTCAATTTGCATGGTCTGTTAAATTTTGTAATTGAAGTGATTTTTGTGGTGTTTATTTATCATGTGATGTTATTAATTTCTAGGTTTTCTCTATGCTTGATACCCAAAGCCTATTCTGTGCCGGGGCTACGTGTTCGTTTTTTAAGATGTGCACCATAGATCCTTTGTCTTATATTAATATTAACTTGGGTACTTTAATACCCAAGATCAAACCCAAGATCAACAACAACAAAGATGCTATGGTATCTACAATGATTCAACGTGTTGGAAGTGCGCTTCAGTAATATCTCTTAATTCCCTCTTGTGATATGGCTCATTTTGTCATTTAATTATATTTGGTAAAATTATTATTGTCGGGTAGTATTTTCTGGAAGCCCTTTTCATTCAAAGAGCATATAATAACTGCCAATTCAATGTATGATTTACTATTTGCATCCATGCATGCTTGTTTCATATACCCAGTTCTGTACACACAGTTGATGATATCATGATACTCACACGGCTTTATATATAATGAGCTTTGAAGTGTCATAGCTTGTTATTTTTAAGTTCATAGGTTGAGGACAGTTTATAATCAATTTGAGATTAGCGTTTTCAATTTGTGATTACCATTGGGCCTTAGAAGCACGAGGATAACATTGATTCCGTGAGTTTTATATGAATGCATATAATTTTGCATTATGTTGTCTGGTATCATATAACCGTTGTCATTAATAGTTCATTACACTACAGTACGCACACAATTACTAATATCTACTTCTTCAACTTAAGGTCTATTAAGCTTGGTGTAGAGCCGCCTTATATCATCGATGATGATGATGATGAGTGGGGTATTAAGCGGTCCCAACAACTTGAGGAGTCACCATTCTTAACAGGCTCTTGCTTGAGTTCTTTGAGTGCGAATGGTGGTGTACCTGGGTATGTTTTCTTTATTTCGGAATGAATGGATTATTATTGTACAAGTATATAGTATTTTTTGACACTGTATGTTGTAATTGCAAGGTCTCGTTTAAGAAGTTTGCAACTTTACAAAATTAAATTGAAGGATAAGACAACACTTTCGGATGCACTTTCGGCATGTTTATCGGCTTGCCATTCTCTTGTAGAACTAAAATTTGTGGGCATGTAAGTCCCTTGGCTTTATTGATAACTTCTCCCTTCAGTGTGCTTATAGTTGTCAATAGCGACCACAGCGATCGCTATAGCGAATAGCGTAGCGTATAGGTATAGAGGCACTATTGAGTGTGTGCGACAAATAGCGACATTAGGGTCTTTTTTTCATTTTTTTTCTCTTTTTTAAGGGATAAATCAGAATAAAAGTGATTAAGGATGAAGTTTTCAACGTTTTTAGCTAGTTTAATGGTTTGTTTCTTTATTATTTATTGATTATAAATTTATAATAGCTATAGTAGTTGAACATAATAAATATTTTTAAAATTTTTTATGCCAACTATGAGTGTGCTTGTTAATGAGATTGCTCCTTAATTAAGTCTTATAATAAGTCCCTTGGCTTTGTTTCTCAAAATCACGTTTACCTAAAAATTACTGACCTAGGGAAGAATGTAAAGGCTGACCTTTTATTCGCACTTGATGACTGTAGAGTAACTATAAGCTTCATATTGTAGTTTTCTACATTATAAAAGTATAGAGAGAAGACAAATGGCATTTTTGCAATAGTACGCTTTTTACAGTCATCTTGAACTACTAGTTAAATCTTGATATCACTTGTTATTTGTATTGTGCTTTCTGAAATGTCTATTTCTTTTATGAAACACTAATAAAAATGTTTTCTTGATGACAGGATGCATGTTTATATCAGTCGTATACTGGAGGCTGTGAGTAGATATTGTCGCTTGCTAGAGCGTTTTATCTTTGAATTTAGCGGAGGTTTGTCATTTCTAAACTTTGTTGATGGATTTTTTTTTAACATTTGAAAAGACTGTAGAATTAGTTCGATCATTGAGATCTCTTCTCACACGCAATCGCAATGCAGGCAGACCTGATTTGGTAGAAACCTCGGTGTGCAAAGAATTTGTGGTCAACTGCCCTAAGATAACCACTTTGGTTCTGCAAGCATGCGAACTGTTTCCTTCTGAAGCTTTCGAGCTGGTGAAGGTATCCATTGTCTCTCTCTTTCTCTCTCTGGTATTTGAAGAACACATGAATATGTTGACCTTTTAACATGTGAAATTGCCCTGTTGATTATTTATATGTGTTAGTAATCTCCATTGCAGGGGTTTAACGAGTTAAAATATGTTGACTTCTCAAATTGTTATTCACTCACTGGCGCCTTTCTAGAGTAAGTGGCCTTGAACTTTTATTAAATTACATCCCTGATGTCCTTCGACGATCCTTGTTATTTTTTTGTGTTATTTATTAATTAGAAAGAGTCATTTGGTGGTCATATTTCCTATTATTTGGGTGCAAAAATTTAGTGGTTGAAGTTGTAGGAACATAAGGGTTATAAATTATTTTTTTCATTTGTATGTTGTGGAGAGTATTTATAATCATGAGTAACGTTTGTTCGTTCTCCAAACATTTAACATTTAATTGTGTGGTTTTCCATCATTTCACAGGGACCTTGCCACCAAAGGTGGTGGAAATAGTTTGGAGGTCATGATTTTACGTCGGGTGTATAATCTTGATAAAGTAAGAATATTTATTTCCCCTTGTTTCCTTACATCTTTTCCTACTATCTTCCTTTACTAACACATGCCATATATGTGATATTGTGGACAGGTGGAGGTTATAAAGTTTTTGAGAGCTCTTCTTGCAGGAAAGTTCAGGCAACTAAGACATTTTGTGAGTGTGATTTTCTGCTTTGTTTTTCTATTATCGTCGCTTGAATTAGTTTATTTAAGCGTTAATTAAGGTCATAATCAATCAGTCAACTTGTGAAGTTGTGGTCATTTGGTCACTTAAATCCTTTTAAGTTTTAAAAGGTGATTAAACTTGTTAATATTCGCTAAAGTGGTCATCATGACCTACAATAACTGGTTTCCACATTTTTTTAGAGCCAGGTTGCATGTTAGTGCTCGATTCTTATCCATTATATTCTTGAAATCTAATTAAAAAAAATGATGTGAGTCCCTTTCCCTTCAACAGGACATATCCGCAAGCGGTGGTTTAGTAGATACTGGTGACGGCAGTGATTTACGTTATGGTGTGAGGTACGGCGGACAATTTATCTATCTTTGATGTCTGTCCTGTGTCGATCTGTGACTATGTGAATAAAAAAGTTTTATCTTACCAATTGTATATGTCTGTATGTCTTGTGCAGTGACATTATTCCTTCAAAGAAACTATTGAAACAAAGACCTAATTTTTGCCTTGTTAACGAAATCTGTTGAAACAAAGGCCTGATGTCTTGTGCAGTTTCATATGATATCAGGACAGTATGTAGATTACTTCTACTGATTGAATTTGCAGCACTTTTGTTGAGATGAACAATTGAGCATCAACTCTTTGTACTTTGGTGCTAGCTAGTTTTGCTTTTTTTTTTTTTGGCAGATTTGTGTTGAACTTGGCCATGAGCATCAACATAATAATGCACTCATGTTATAATACCTAAACTCACAAAACCTATAAAAGATTGAATCATTTAATTGACTAATCAGCTATGATATCATTAAATGAAGCTTAATTCATCGCTTTACATATTATCATGTTGTTTCCATATGATTTTAAGTAGTTTATTAATATTATATTGTGTATTCTGAATTATAGGATTTTTTTTATTCGATCGAATTAAATAAAGACTGAAAAGGGAGTAAATTAAACGAATATTTGTCGGTGCAGATGACAAAACACGCTTCATCTCTACATACATGAAATGACCATTTCTATTTTCTATTTATTTCAATTTGTTTATAATTTATCAACTATATTAGATTAATTAAAATTTTAAAACTTGTATTATTTTCATGTCTAACTCTCTTCTCTGTCCTCTTTCTCAATTCTAACAATCAACTCATGTCACCACCAACAACCACCTGTTGTCACTACCACTTCAAGTCACTACCATACCACTTCAAGTCACCACCAAATCTAATACTAAAAACAGAATCTGAAACTCAAACCCAAATGAAATAAACATTGATTTTTTGAACTCTAAAACCAAACCAAAATTTGAAACTTGTAAGCAACACCAAATCCTAGTCTAAAACCTTTAATCAACATAGATTGTCGAGATGAAATTGCCAAACCTAAAATCAGTCATAAAATCCCTCTAGCAATTCAAGCACCGGATGATGGAGATGTAGAATCGAAATCCTAGATCCATGTCATGACTTCATTGTCAACTCCGACAACCACCATCTGTCACCACTAGATAAGAGAAGAGAGAAGAGTTGTCAAAATATAGATTTATGAATGGAGTGTAGATCTCAAATCTAGATATAAAAGGGTTGTTGATGGCGTACCCTAAATCACATATCAAACTTAGAAGAGAGAAGATAGGACGGCTGCAAAGGAGTTATTGTTAGTGTACCCTAAATCACATATCTGAACGGAGTTGTTGGAATATAGATATTCGTCTCTCTCTCTCTCTCTCTCTCTCTCTCTCTCTCTCTCTCACACACACACACACACAAGCACACATACAAGGTTATTGGAATATAGATCTTCGTCTCATTTTCCTCTCTCTCTCTCTCTCTCTCTCTCTCTCTCTCTCTCTCTCTCTCTCTCTCTCTCTCTCTCTCTCTCTCTCTCTCGCGGTATCGCACAAGCACACATACAAGGTGTCTGTCTGTGTTCCTTTACTCCGGTGAGGTTACCGACGATTGGTGGTTCGATAGTAGAGGTGATGGTGATGATTTTTAAGAGATGATCTTAAAGAAAGAGGTACAAAGATATATTAGGTTGGGTGGGTAGGTGTGGTGGGGGTGGAATCTATTTTTTAATACCAAATAAATTATAATTAAATTAAAAATAAAATATTGATGCCAATATAGTCATTTTATGTATGGTAAATGATACAACATGTAAAGTTAAACTAACCAGGGATGACGTGTGCAACTTTTAAACAAACGAGAGACGGTCTCTAGCATCGTTAGACGAAAATACCACTGCGTGCAAGGCACGTGGGATACTTAAAATGGAAACCACTAACGACTAACGATGATAGGGACTAACTGTGCAAGGAAATGATAACGTAGGCACGGTCCGAGGTAGTTTTTGAAAAGAGGGATTGGACGTGTCTTTTGAGACATGCTCAAGGGACGATTCATGTAAATTACTACATTAAATTTTATATATTAGACTAATTTATGTAAATGGTCAATGTCGTATAGAGAAGTAGGCAACTTTGGTACAAATTTTTTTGTTATGGTGTTGGTCCCTATAGCTTATGTTTATTATAACATTGGTTCTTATCATTAACATTCTTAGAAATCTAATGATAATTAAAAAGAGATTTGTAACCTATTTTATAATTTAGTAAATATTTATGTTATTAATTTTGTTATATGATATTAATATCTAGAACCCTACCCTCATCCAACTTTTTTTCTCGTTCATCCCTAACGTATTATCCTCCCACCTCAGTTATTCACTTCCTTTCTCGTATTTCCACCATGATGACCACCATTTGAAATGGTTTCCCCACCACCCAATGTGACTCCTCGGTATTTTGAGGTTTAGGGGAGACGAACTGCATTTGGCAATAAGACTAACCGACCCCATTTTTGGACCGGGTCATGCACCCTTTTCTCGGCCGTCCTTAAATGTAGCTCCAAAGATCTGAACATGGGTTAATGGCTTACTTACCATATCTTCCACATGACTTACCATACGAGCTATCTAAAGATGGTTAATGATGGCCATTTGAAATTAGATAAATTGATAGAATTTCATACATGTAGAAGAAGTTGAAACTTGTAGGGTTTATCAAATGAAATCTAATTAGGACAACAAGAACACGCTTTTGAAATAAGGAAGAAGAAGCAAAAAAACAACCCCGTGGGATTTTTCATGGTTATTGACATGTTCTTTGGAGTTTGAAGCAACTCCATAGGTGTTTTATGATGAAAGTATATGAATCTAGCATTGGGTTCGGGGTTTTGTGCATGTTGGGAATTTTCAAGCCCCATGCAAGCTGATTAGTACATTTAGGGACATTTTATGATTTAAGGTTTTAGATCTTTTGAATTGGATAAAGTTGAAAACTTTATCCATTAAGAAACTTGTGGGATCCAAATCTGAAAGTTAGAGGCTTGTACTTAATGGATTAAGTTGTTTTTAAGAATATGAGTTTGGCCACGGCATGATGCGCCTTTTGGGGTCGCGGCATGCTTTACAAAGGAAGAAAACAAATCTAGTAGCAAGAATCCTTGGTGCTGTTAGATCATCTCAACAAGAACACCAACGTTTATTACAAGACATTCGTAACTCTCCTTCTGGATTAGAAGGATTTCCTTTAAAGTAAATGAAAAATGAAATATTTTAAGATGCTCAAGACCTATTTGATGATCCCTATAAATATTTAAATATTTTAAATTTTATTTTGGTGTATACCTTCAATGTAGGGTATTTCGTTTTAATGTTTTTCAAGATTGTTAGTTTTCATAAGTGTGGTTAAATGTATGTGTAAACATTGGGTGTGTAAACTCTTTTATCAAAATTTATTATCAATATTTGATTACAGGTTTGATATCATTATTAGTCACAGAAAATCAAGAAAGATAGTTCAAATTTTGATATGACAAAAGTAGCCAAATTGTCAAAAGATTTTATCAAATGTGTTGGCAATAAATGAAGACTTGACAACCATTATCAAAAGAAAAGAAGAAAAGTCTGAAGACTTGACAACCTATGTGGGCCACTTACAAAGTAAGAAAATAAAAAACAATAGTGAAGATATCAAGAAATTTATCCTATATAACAAGATAAAGATTTCATATTTGAACATTCAAAAAATTTCATTCTCTTAAATGTATAGTTTATGTCTAAGAAATCTCCTAGAGTTTCTCTATCTACCTCATGTTGTTCAAAAACTCTAGATTTCCAGATCATCCTTATTACAAATGTATGTACTGATTGTACGTCGAGTTTAATCGAAAGTGATACTATCTAAAATGCATTTTCCCATTCTTGTTATGTCATTATTTTCTTGAATTTATTTATCCTTTAAAATATTAATTGAAGTTTTTATAGTAAACTTATTGTTATAATCTCGTTGATGCATTTAAGGTGTGTGTGTGTGTGTGTGTGTATATACACACACACACACACACAGGGGCGCAACATATTTTTAAAACCACATTAGCAACACCTTGGTATTCGACATCCGAAGTGTGTCAGGATAGTCAACCTACTCGATGTCAATTTATGCTAAACCACATTAGCAACACCATGGTATTCAACCTCAACGTGTATTGGGACAACCGACCTGGTCGTTGTTAGTTTATGCTATAAGACGTGTTGAATGATTATTATAGAGTATAAGATCATAATTAAGAAGACATTGAACACGATGTAGTAAACACTATAAAGCTACCATCTGGGATTCAAGAGGTGCATACATGTGGAACGAACTACATATGAGACATCAGATTGGGTGAATGTGAGGTATTGAAGTGCTCCGACAAAGCTGCATATGAAGTGGGTTGGAGTAAGGGTTCTCATTATTGGTATTAACTTTTCCTTTTTATCGATGAGAGTGAGAGTAGGTTTTAAGATGACATTCCAGTACTTCCATAATATATTTCTTTTAACATAAAACAATCCACTTGTATGACAGAAAATAGTGACATCAAGAAGATAGCTAAGAGGTCCAAGATCCTTCATGTGCAAGTGTATCCATGATTTTGGTGCGAAAGGTGATTCGTCGATGCTTCAAATGCACATTCATTAGGGGATATAAGGTTACCGTAACCGACTCCATTAATGAAATAATAATTAATAGGTTTAAAGTAGAGTTCATTTTGTGAAAAAAATAGTTCTAAAATGGAAAAATGAAATACATAGGACATTTTATTGAATAAACCCAATTTACGTGGTTAACGACTCCAATAATGAAATAACAACGAATAGGTAAAAGTTACATTTACTTTGATATAAAAGTTTTAGGTCTAAAATGGAAAAAATGAAAAAACATATGGTCTTCTATGGAATAAATACTCTTTTACAATTTCAATATTAGGGTTGTTTGATAGTTGTTGATTAATTTTTTTTAAACGACAAACACACACACACACTATCTACGCTACTCCTAAACTACTTATTTGGTCTCCATGAGAGAGAAAGAGACTTGAACCCTCAACATTTGGTTGAGGGACACCTTTTCTGCAAACACCCGATACTGCTAGGCAACAAATCCTTTGGTAGTTGTTTGATTGATTCAATCTAATTGAGTTATAATGGTTAATTGAGTTAAATCAAACTTCTTACCAAACCTAATAAGAGACATATCAATTTTAATTGTAAGACCATATAAGAGGCTTTTAATTGTGATATAAAACGGTGTTATCAATTGTGAGACCCAACCTATACCTAATAAGAGACATATCAAAGAGCCCTTGTGGACATCATTTGTAATTTTATGTTTGGGTGCAATCTTGAACGTGGATACAAACCTTGGGGTCTAACTTAAACTTTATGCAATTTATCGTCTTTGTCCTGTGTCTGAATACGCGCCTTTCTTTGGTCGTCGTCGAACAACTCAATGTCCGCAACTGCGGCACACTCGCGTTGAAATTTTGAGGTAATTTTCACGCAATTTAGATGTTATCGGTACTGAATAGTAATACTCGGTTTTTTTATTAATATTGTTAATACTATATTTGATAATTTAGTGATTTACATGCTTGAACAAAGTGTATTTAAATGGCTTCTTTCATTTGAGAAACTTTTGTTTTAAAGATTGAATTATATGATATGCATTGCTCTTGCTACTGAAACCTAGGGTTTGGATCTGCAACTAGAGATTGTTAGATATATTTCAGTAACTGCTAGAACATATTCACATTTATATATGGACATTTGCAACTAGAGATTGTTAGATATATTTCACAAATGTCCAATCCCATCCGCAGACCTGACACATTTATATATGGAGCTGTAGTGCACCTGGGTACGTGGCTCTTTAAATAGTGAAGGGTGATAGCAGGGAAAATACGAGAGCAAGATGAACCAGAAAAATATATAAGCAATATTTTATCCTCACAAGGGGTAATTATACAAGTGTTGAAGTTGTACAACCATGGATTTTACAGAGTACTACACATGGGTTTTGATGGAAGAACTGTATCCAGTTTGATCATCATGGTACTTATCCCACAACATAACTCCTCCATATTTTGCAGAACCTTTGATCGCTGGAAGAACTTTGGAAGTTAGGTCACCAACAGAGATATACCCGCTTCCTGCAGCCGTAGGTGATGCAGGCAGCCCCAAGAAAATCTTGGTTGCTGGGATCTCAGAAGTCCACTGTTTCCAAGAATCTTCAAAACTGGTCATACCTCCCGAATACTGACAAGGAGGGTTGTTATAGAACTGAACCCAAACATAGTCAAAAAGACCTGTTTTAAGGGCAGTTCCAATATATGCATCTGGGAAAGGACACTGAGGAGCTGCTGTCAAATATACCTTTTTGCCTTGACTGCTGTATCCAGAAAGATACCTGGCAAGGTCATCCCAGTGTTGGGTGGTTCCTCCTTCGATATCAAAATCGATTCCATCCAAAACAGCTTCTCCAAGAGGACGTGTGGATGATTTCCCTCCTAAGAAGTTATTCCAGAGGTAAGTGGCGACTTGTTTGGCATCTGAAGCAGAGGTGAGGTAGTAGCTCCCAGCTGCTCCTCCAATAGTCAGCATCACTTTGATTCCTTTAGCTTGACATGATTTGATTTCAGAGCTTAAATTGGTGCAGCCATTGCTGTATGGATCGCAGTGACCTGCAAGGTTAATCATGGGGGTTTGACCGTTTCCAAAAGTTGGAAGAAATGCAAGGTTTACGAAATCATAGTTCCCTGTCGAGCATGTCTCAGCCAACGTGCCCTCACCCCCGTTTTGACCCCAGTAGATAGCAATGCCACCAGCATTGATACCCACTGCTAGTAACAACATCATTGAAGAGAGTAATCCTAACTTGTATGTCATCTTAAGCCTTGGGTATGAATGATTGTAAGTTTAGGTAATTGTAGAAGAAGGTAATGATGTTCTTGAGTGTTTGAGAAGTCTGGGTTATATAGTGAAGGGATTGGCCTATTGGCATAATACTAATTTTTGAATATTTTTAGGAAAGCAAGCACCTTGGAGGGCACTGCGTGGAATCCTCTTTCAGCAGACACTTAATTGGTTGAGCTCGTTGGAAAACTTCTGTCTAGTAGCCAGGTGTGTCATGTATTTTGTCTGCATCTTGTTATATGCTTTATAAATGTTCTTAAAAAAGCCATTTTATGATTTCTTAATCCTATGTATCAAACAAATTTGTCTTTGTGCTATTGTCCCTGAGGTGTGGTCTCACGAATATATTCAAGTATATTACCTTGATCACCTTCTCTTGAGAATGCTATATTGTACTTTATGGCATTTACATAGCTTGTAGATTGTAGGAGCCAATAATCAACAAAAATATATCCATCCCTCCCTCAAATCTTATCCCTAGAGTATCGTTCAATATTTACAGTTTCCACTCACTCACCATATGCATTTTATAGTATACCAATCTATTAATATAGCCAGTAATCTATCACATGAGTTTATATCAACCGTAGTGAAAATCATATAAGATACCAATGGAACACTGTCCGTATTAAAATTATTAAAAAAAATTACTTCAGCAGTTGGTTTTAGAGTTTATAGGAATTTTTTTCAGTTTAACCGGTAATGGCACACGATGACAATGAGAATCAAATAAGATGGTCTTGTTCTATTATGTGGCCCCATATACTGGACATTACCTAAAATTATTTGCAAAAACAAAGTTTGGTTGTGGATTTCAAGCCACTTCCTAGAATCCTAGTATTGTTGATTATTGTCTCCAACAAGGCAACAATTTACCAGTCCATGGCATACATACAAGACAACAGAGCATTATGAAGAGAATTTAGTTATAATTAATACATTTATATTAGTACATACGATCATAGGTCAATGCCAATAACAAAGGAACAAACTTGATTATATCAATTTACCCACTAAATTATTATTAAAAAATCATAAAAAATTAATAATTTAGTAGCTAAAGTGATAATATGGTGAAATCCGGTAAATTTGTTTTTTTTTTAAACGGTAAAAAAGTATAATTATTCACTCATTAAGAGTGTAAAAAAGCAAATTTTGTCCGAGATTAAAAAACCATAATATGCTTCATTTTAGAAGATGGGTCTAAATTTAATGTGGCAGACAACAAAAAATAGATAATCCATTAAGATAATTCAACCAATCATTCATGTGTCCACTTCAAGATAATTCAACAGAGTGCCTTACAAGGTGCTTAATCCCTCAAGTAAAATTCAAAGACATTAGCATAAAAATACGCCTTTCACCATTATATAAATGGAACTTGTATTTTGAATCAGAACCACACATTTAACTCAAAGCGCAGTGTTAATTCGGTAACAAGGCAACAATGACATTCTATTCAGCATGTTCTCTTGCAATTTTGGCCTCATTTCTAGCAACACTAGCAGTGGGCTCTAATGCTGGTGGGATTTCAATTTATTGGGGACAAAATGGAAATGAAGGAACTTTATCCGACACTTGTAGCACAGGAAACTACGAATATGTAAACATAGCTTTTCTTTGGACATTTGGCAATGGGCGTACACCAAGGATGGACTTAGCTGGCCACTGTGATCCCTATAGCAATGGATGCACCAAATTAAGCTCTGACATCAAATCATGTCAAGCAAAAGGTGTCAAAGTTATGCTATCTATTGGAGGTGGGATAGGCAGCTACTCCATTGCCTCCAAGGAAGATGCTCAAGAAGTTGCTACCTACCTATGGGACAACTTTTTAGGAGGAGAAACAACTAGTATTCGCCCACTTGGCAACACGTCATTGGATGGAATAGATTTTGACATAGAATCAGGCGGAAGTCAACACTGGGATGATCTTGCAAGGTATCTTTCAGCATATAGCACCAAGAGTAAGAAGGTGTACTTAACTGCAGCCCCACAATGTCCTTACCCTGATGCATGGTTAGGGGGTGCCCTTCAGACTGGTCTGTTTGACTATGTTTGGGTTCAGTTTTATAACAATCCTCCTTGCCAGTATTCTGCGAATATTAGTAATCTTGAAGATGGTTGGAAGCAGTGGACTTCTGACATCCCGGTGTCCAAGATTTTCTTAGGACTACCCGCTGCATCTGAAGCAGCTGGAAGCGGTTTTATTCCTGTCAATGATCTTACTTCCAAAGTGCTTCCAGCAATTAAGAGTTCGCCTAAATATGGAGGTGTGATGTTATGGTCTAAGTATTATGATGATCAAACTGGATATAGTGCATCCATTAAGAAATATGTATGATGTTTTAAAGAACCAATGTTTATGTAATTATTGGTATATCCAACTCTGTTGTTAAGATATTCATATGCTATTTACTACGCTAGTCAAAATTTTCATGGTTATGTTCTACATCTCTGCAGATAGCAACCGTATATTGTACAAAATCCACACATATGGTGATTGTGTTAAATAACATGTAACATTGTTTTAGCACAATCTCTTTGAAAATGATATTATGTATTGACCTTGAAATTTTAAATCTTGAACTAATGTGAAGAGTCGCAGCTGATGTGATTAGTGATAGGTAATATTGTGTATTGATTGTATAGTGTGTGTATTATAGGTTAAAAGAGATCTCTAAATATAGAGATAAATATTACACTAAAGTATCCTCTAGTCTAATACAAGAATGTCAAATAATAGGCATTGAAACAGTGGGGTTTCTTATGTTATGCTCTGTACTTTTGACAAGGTTGTAGAAAGAAGGAAAACTTATTCATGTGTTTAGACCATTACCTAAAGGTGATGAAAATGCTTTTTATTTTCATTTACCATGAACATTAAATTTGTTTCAGGAATTTTTTACTCCACGAATGACATTTGGTTGGGGATTTCATACAACATAAACAAATAACAGAAATGCATACATGGCCAATTAACTTCGGATAGAGCATCATGAGTCAACGAATTTACAATGGAGTAAATGATAAGTGACATCTTAGTACAAAACACAAAGTTCAATTATTTCTGAAAATTAACCAGTTTTATGTCTCGGGTATGTAGTTAATAGTTATGCACTATCATAATTCATTTATTTTTACATTACGAAAAAAAGGAATTTGGGAATGTCAGAGGGCCATTTAGGTCCAAAAGTGAAATGTACATGTAGGACGGTATTACATTCTCAAGAGAAGTTCATCAAAGTAATATACTTAAATTAATTTCTTAAGAGCACAGGTCAATGACAATAGCATGGAGACAAATCTATTTTAATACCTTAGAAACAAACTCATAAAATGTTTTTTCCGGCTAATTATTATATACCAGATAACAAGAAACAGACAAAACAGATTACAAACCTGAGTACCAGCCAAAGCTTTCCAGTTTCCATCAATTTCAACCAATCAAACATCTGCTAGAATAGGATTCAACAGAGTGCCCTCCAAGGTGCTTCATTTCCTTCAAATATTTCAATAAATGGTAACATAAGCATGCCAATAGGCCAATCCCTTCACTATATAAACCAGAATTCTCAAACACTTGAACACACCATTACTTTCTACAGTTAACTCGAGTTACATACACACCCAAGGCTAAAAATGACAAACAAGTTAACATTACTCTGTTCACTGATGTTGTTACTAGCAGTGGGTATCAATGCTGGTGGCATTGCTATCTACTGGGGTCAAAACGGGGGTGAGGGCACGTTGGCTGAGACTTGCTCGACAGGGAACTATGATTTCGTCAACCTTGCGTTTCTTCCAACTTTTGGAAACGGTCAGACCCCCATGATTAATCTTGCAGGTCACTGCGATCCATACAGCAATGGCTGCACCAATTTAAGCTCTGAAATCAAATCATGTCAAGCTAAAGGAATCAAAGTGATGCTGA
This sequence comes from Lactuca saligna, assembly GCF_052625555.1. Classification (NCBI taxonomy): domain Eukaryota; kingdom Viridiplantae; phylum Streptophyta; class Magnoliopsida; order Asterales; family Asteraceae; genus Lactuca; species Lactuca saligna. The sequence goes on along the minus strand of NC_136424.1, from coordinate 69,334,454 downwards.
CTATTGGAGGAGCAGCTGGGAGCTACTACCTCACCTCTGCTTCAGATGCCAAACAAGTCGCCACTTACCTCTGGAATAACTTCTTAGGAGGGAAATCATCCACACGTCCTCTTGGTGAAGCTGTTTTGGATGGAATCGATTTTGATATCGAAGGAGGAACCACCCAACACTGGGATGACCTTGCCAGGTATCTTTCTGGATACAGCAGTCAAGGCAAAAAGGTATACTTGACAGCAGCTCCTCAGTGTCCTTTCCCAGATGCATATATTGGAACTGCCCTTAAAACGGGTCTTTTTGACTATGTCTGGATTCAGTTCTATAACAATCCTCCTTGTCAGTACTCGGGAGGTATGACCAGTTTTGAAGATTCTTGGAAGCAGTGGACGTCTGAGATCCCAGCAACCAAGATTTTCTTGGGGCTGCCTGCATCACCTTCGGCTGCAGGAAGCGGGTATATCTCTGTTGGTGACCTAACTTCCAAAGTGCTTCCAGTAATCAAAGGATCTGCAAAATATGGAGGAGTTATGTTGTGGGATAAGTATCATGATGATCAAACTGGATATAGTTCTTCCATCAAAAGTCATGTGTAGTACTTTGTAAAATCCATGGTTGTACAACTTCACTTGTATCTTTTAGTAATTATTATGAACTATTAAGTAATCAAGATATTCCTAAATTTTGTCTATACTGCAGAACATTTTATCTGTTTACACTTGCAGGATATGTCCAGATCTTACAGGTAATCAGTTACTAAAAAAAATACTGCACTTAAGAGTATCCTGCTTTTGGTAGAAGTTAACAGCGAGCATAGGATTTGAATCCCCTTTCAATTGATTAACAATGCCCTATTTATATAGGGATAAATACAAACAACGGATCCCCAAATATAGTGGGGGTATAATAGGAAACAATACAATATTGAAATATATAATAGCCTAAAAATATAATCGGCTAATACTCCCCCGCAGTTTGAGCCGGGGAAGGACAAACGCTCAAACTGGATTGAAACTGTTGATATAAGAAACGTGGTAGCCCTTTTGTGAAGATGTATGCATACTGCAAGGAGGCCGGAATGTGAAGAACCCGAACATGACCAAGACGAACCTTTTCTCACACAAAGTGTATGTCTATCTTCACATGTTTTGTACGCTGGTGTTGGACTGGATTCTGAGACAGGTAGACAGCAGATACATTATTGCAATAAACAACTGTAGCCTTGGGAAGGGGAACACAAAGCTCGAGAAGGAGATTTCGTAACCAAGTGGTCTCAGACACTGCATTAGCAACACCACGATATTCGGCCTCGGCGCTGGAACGAGAGATAGTGGGTTGGCGCTTTGAAGACCAGGAAACAAGATTATTGCCAAGAAACACATAGTATCCAGAAGTAGATCGTCGCGAGTCGGGACATCCGCCCCAGTCAGCATCGGAGTAGGCAGTTAGCGAGTTGGCTGAAGATGCAACTATTTGTAGACCATAGTCAATCGTACCTTGTAAATAACGAAAAATCTTCTTCATGAACTGAAAATGTGGCTCACATGGGGCATGCATGAAGAGGCAAACTTGTTGAATAGCATATGCAATGTCTGGTCGAGTAAAGGTCAGATACTGGAGGGCACCTGCAAGAGTGCGGTAGAGAGTGCCATCAGCAAGAGGTTCACCATCAGTAGCACTAAGTTTCTTGGACGTATCCACCGGTGTAGCACATGGTTTACAAGAGGACATAGCAGCTCGTTGAAGGATATCACGAGTATAAGAGGCTTGTGACAGAAAAAGACCATGTTCATTGCGAGTAGCCGTGATACCCAGAAAATGGTGAAGTGGACCTAGATCAGTCATAGCAAATTCCTGAGACAAAGAGGTGATAATGCTGCGGAGAACAGCAGGGTCAGAAGCAGTCAATATTATATCATCGACATATAGTAATAGGTAAGCACGATGGCGACCATTTTGATAAATAAATAACGATGAATCACAAATACTACTTTGGAAGCCCCGAGATGTGATAAATGAAGCAAAACGAGTATACCATGCACGCGGGGCTTGCTTAAGCCCATACAAAGATTTTCTTAAAGAACAAACATGGGATGGAGACCGGGTATCAACAAATCCTGGGGGCTGGTGCATGAAAACAGTCTCATGGAGATCGTCATGGAGAAATGCGTTTTTGACGTCTAACTGATGTATCGAGATTGCAAGACTAAGAACGGTTCGTATAGTAGCTGGTTTCACAACCGGACTAAAGGTATCGAGGCAGTCAATACCCACTGTTTGTGATTTTCATTAACCACAAGGCGTGCTTTATAGCGGTCAAGCGATCCATCTGCTTTAAACTTGTGGCGAAACAGCCACATACACTGAATAACTGGGCTGTCGGTCGGTCGGAGAACGAGTTCCCATGTTTTATTTACCTGTAAAGCTCGAAATTCATCTTCCATGGCTTGTAACCAATTAGGGTCAGACATGGCGGCAGAAATTGGCTTAGGAATTGGAGAGATGGGTGGAGTAGATTAGGTATGAAGGTTTAAACGGATGATCGGTTTGATAACACCTGCTCGTGCACGAGTAGTCATAGGATGAGTAGGAGGCGGGGGGGGGGGGGGGGGGGGCAGGGTTGAGGTGAGGTGGATTGAGGTGGGGTGGATGTGGGGGAAGGTGTTTCGGAAGGGAAAGAGCTTAATTGAGCAGGTGGATGGGTGGTGGTTTGTTTTGAGCGACGTGAGTAGGTCAAGATAGGTGGTTGAGGAGTGGATGTGGTATGGGATGGTGGTGTTGATGGTTGAGTAGGGGTAGTAGATGGTGTAGGAGCGGAGTATGGAAAAACATGAAAATGTTGGTCATCGAAAATGTCTAAGGAGGCGGATGGGGAAGGGCTATTGGCAAATGGGAAAGAGGTTTCGTCAAATGTAACATGACGGGATAGATAAACTTTGCCGGTGGAAGGATCAAAGCACCGATAACCCCAAAAGTTTTTCGGATATCCAAGGAAAACACATTTAACGGAACATGGTTGGAGTTTGTTAGATTGAGTGGCAGAGATGTTGGGATAGCAAGTGCACCCGAAGGTGCGAAGATGATCATATGATGGTTGGCGACCGTAAAGAGAGAAGGAAGGAGTAGAAAAGTTGAGGTGTTTGGTTGGGAGGATGTTATGTAGGTAGGTAGCAGTGTGAAGAGCTTCAACCCAAAAGGATTGGGGAAGAGAGGCGTGAGTGAGAAGGGTTCGGATAATGTCGTTGAGGCGACGAATCATCCGTTCGGCTCGTCCATTTTGTTGGGATGTTTGAGGGCAAGAGAAACGAAAGACAAGACCATGAGTTTGGGCAAAAGACTTAAATTCATTATTGTCAAATTCACCACTGAGATCGCATTGGAAAGACTTAATGGTTCGGTTAAATTGAGTTTGGATGAGTTTATGAAATTTTTTAAAATTGAGAAAGGTGTCAGATTTGTATTGGAGAGGGTAAACCCATACATAATGAGTGAAATTATCGATAAGGACCATATAATATTTGTAGCCAGATTTGCTTAAGACTGGAGATGTCCAAAGATCACAATGTATAATATCAAAGGGTGCATAAGTAATAGATTGTGAATCATAAAAAGGCAACCGAGTATGTTTAGATAGTTGGCAAGCATAGCATAAAGTTGTAGTTGTAGGTTTATTACAAGAAAGTGAAAATTTAGAACGAAGTAAATCTAAAACAGGAGCGCCTGGATGAACCAAGCGAGCATACCATAGATCGTGAGAGGATGCAAGGAGAGCAGACGGATTGGATGGTGACGTGAAAGGGTAAAGATCGCCCGTGCTATCATGTCGAGAAAGAAGAGCTCCAGTCTTGAGGTCCTTTATAGAAAAACCAGATGGGTCAAATTCAACAGAAGCTTGATTATCGATAGTGAATTTACGAACTGACAAAAGGTTTTTAATAATGGAGGGAGTAAACAAAATATTTTTCAAGGCATATGAATGAGATTGGGTGGTGTAAGAAGAATGTCCAGACCCATGAACTGGAATACTAGAACCATTTCCAACAAAGATCGAGGTTACAGGAGAAGTAATCATGGGACTTGAGATCTTACCCTGGTTAGATGTGAGATGGGTTGAGGCGCCTGAGTCCATGTACCAAGACTGATCATTGGAGTTAAGATGGACTTGTTGCATTGTTTGTGCCAAATCTGATGGACTATAGTCAGAATAACCAGCAAACTGGGGACTGGGAGCAGCAATCGGACCAGTTGGTCGCATTGGAGGTGGTCTGTTGGGCCTCTGTTGTGGCGTTGGATCGACTCCAAGGACTGGTCCGAATGTGTGATTAGCCCAATAACTTGCAGGCTGGGTCGGACCATGTGAGGGGTATGGAGATGGCGGTGGGTTCTATGGCTGTGAGTTGTTCCAATGTTGTTGACGCCATTGATTTCCTTGATTCCGATTTGGTTGGCCTCGACCTCCACGACCCCGGAAACTTCTGCCACGACCACGACCTGGTGGACCTCGACCACAGCTGCCTGCACCTCTACCCGAGTAGTTGTTGAAGGTGTGAGTTTGACCATGTTGACCGGGTGTGGAATTTTGAGATGATCGGTCATCAGAAGAAGCAGCGAGGATTGTGTGAGTTTGATTTTGCCGAGCTGTTTGTCGGTGTTGTTTCAGTTACAGCATGCTACGAGCTGTCTCCCATGATGGAGAGCTTTGATTGATATACGCCCCGACCTCATCAAACTCTGGTGGTAACCCGCGAACCATCTGCAAAACAAGTCTTGCTTCAGTGACTGGATTGTCAACATCTTCCAGTTGGTCTGCTAGATCTTTTAATTTTTGACAGTAGGCTTCCATGGATGAACACACGGCCAAGGTGAGATTAGAAAATTCTTGTTCGAGGGTAGCATCACGTGATCCCTTATTGTTAAGAAAGTTTGTTTTAAGTTTGTTCTATGCATCTTGAGCAATAGTGTCGTTTTCCAGAATTCGAACCATGAGTTCGTCGGACAAAGTACTGTAAATCCATTGCAAGACAAGGGCATCAATTTCCATCCATTGAAGATAAGTGGGATCTGTTTCCTTTGGTGCTAGGGTGCCATCAATATGATCAAGAACTTTGTAAGCTTTGGCATGAAGACGGAACATTTTTGTCCATGAAGAGTACGTGACCTTGACACCATCCAGAGTTCGTATCTTGGTTTGGATGTTCGTTACAGTGTATGCGGGATGTAACGTTGTGGTCTTTACTTCACTCGAACCCGCATCATCTTTGGCCATGACGATGACAGAGAATCTTGATAGTTAACAGCGAAACAGATGAGACAAAGCCGTAGCTTTGGATGAAAGGGTAGCTTCCAATATTTAGGGTTTATGGCTCTGATACCATAACAGCGAGCATAGGATTTGAATCCCCTTTCAATTGATTAACAATGCCCTATTTATATAGGGATAAATACAAACAACGGATCCCCAAATATAGTGGGGGTATAATGGGAAACAATACAATATTGAAATATATAATATCCTAAAAATATAATCGGCTAATAGAAGTAACATTTCATAGCAAACATGTATATCGTTTCGGAAGTTGGTTTAAATTCATTATTGCGATTTAAGGTCACAATAACCAGGTTCAGGTATTTGATTTTACTAGTTATTGTTGCAAGGTTATTTATTGTTACTAGTTTAGATGAATATAAACTCACCTTATTGCCCCTCAATTTAACAACCTACCATCCAATTTTGATTTTTAAATCACAAACAATAACTTAGTACAAAAACCCACAAATTATTTTCACACTGCTTATAACATTCGGATGATCGAATCATATTACAAAAAATGAGAAATCCAAAAGGGAATTTCAGATTTGTGTTAAAAACAGAACCCTTCGTGAAATTATGAACTTATGAATGTTCAGGATTTCTAGGTAATTTAGTGGAATTAAAAACTTTGAAAAAGTATAAAATAGAATCTTTTATCTCATATATATGTAGTATTCCAAAATAACAAACAGGTGGTCGTGCCGGAGTGGTTATCGGGCATGACTAGAAATCATGTGGGCTTTGCCCGCGCAGGTTCGAATCCTGCCGACCACGTATTTTTAGTTTTTCGGACACTTTTTAATTATCAAGCCACTACAAGCTAACCTTTTAAATACAAACTGTGAATACTTAATCTTTAATATACTTTTTTTTTTTAAACTATTGAGATGGTATAATGGAAAAGTGGTTATCATACTTTTATAAATTTTCCAATAAACTGATTAAATTTGAAAAAAGAGCTAACCTTTGAAATACAAACTGTAAAATACTATTATTATACTTGATTTTTAAATTTTTTTTATTAGTATTGAGATGGTATAATGGAAAGGTGGTTATCATACTTTTATAAATTTTCCAATAAACTGATTAAAATTGAAAAAATATGTTACCAACCCGCATGATTGTTTTCTCAAGGCTGGTTCTTTATGTATACATATTTTATTTGTTTGTTTGACTTTGCTTTCAAACTAGAAAAGATAGGTTCCGACAATAAATCAAGTTGTTTTAAAGTCTAAACAATCAAGCTACCACAACAATAAAACATATTGATATAATATTTATAGAGTAGGAATATCTGTGACAAATTACAATGAAAACAATTTGAAACCATAATAACACGTGGAAACAAATCAAACAATATGCGCAAAGATACAATGACACTCCTGTAAAAATCACAAGAATATTAATATTTCATTCCAAATAAAAGGACGAAAAGCAAAAGGTAACTTGGTGCTCCAAATTTGCTTCCATTTGATGGATTGTTATTTGTTGATGGTGTTGATTTTGATCCAGATCCATCTCCAGATGCTACAAATGTGGATAGCTTAATTAATATCAAAAAAATAAAGAATTCAAGTTCAATATCATCAATGGCTTAAAACATTACCTGAAGGAACACTTGGTGTCGATGTTACAGTGGGAGCTTCGGTTTCGGGGGTTTCTCCTGATGGCTCGGTTTGTGAGCTGGTGGGAGAAACTGTTGAACTTGTAGGTCCACTAGCAGGCCCACTAGCGGGCCCATTAGCAACGGCTATTAAAACAAATTTGGAGTAATGAATAACTAAAAGATTAAATTTCAATAAAGATATTTAAAAAGGCAAAAATGAATCATACCATTGCATAGGTTAAGTGGAGGAGTTTGTACTTGACATGCACCGGGAAGGCTTATTGCAAGAGTTTGATTAATAGTAACACCGATATTAGGGCCATTGCCATTAAGCAACGAGCAAAGGCAACGTGGTTGTGACTGTACCACGGTTGAGAGTTGTGAGCAACATGAAGATGAGGGGGTAGACGAGTTGCCCGTGACATAGTTTAGGCATGAAGCTAAACCCATGAGTGTGTTGGTGCAAGTGCTTGATTGAGCCCTGGCTCCACCCCAAACCATGACCATTAGGACTAGGACTAGGCTCATGACTTCTTGACCTTTTAAAGCCATTGGTTAGGTAAGATTAACTTTGCTATGAACACAATGAGGGTATGAGTGTTTGTGATCAAGTGTGATTGATATCGCCTTATGCTTTTGTGGGATTAGTGATATGTATTTATAAAGAGATCGAAGTTATGGAGCCCACTAAATGATTGGGGTTTGATATGATTAATTGATTATTATATATAGTTTTGGTAGCCAACTTTACCGATTTATTTTGGCTTTGATTTCTAATTATTTAAGTTCCATGATTTTTCCCACTGATTTTGACATAAGAAAGATTTATTTTTTTGATATATCTGCACACACACTAATACACCCATACACACACGTATATACAACATACACTATACATACATTAACATAAAAACATACACAAATACACACATGTGAAGTCAACTTTTCAAAAGCTTTACCTATTGAGTGTGTGGTTTTTTTTTTCTTTTTGTAAATCAATTTTGTAAACGGTGCAAAACAATCAAAACCGAGTTTACAGTTTATATCAGTTTACAAAACAAAAAGTTTAGATTGGCTTTGTTTCTATTAAATAAAAACTGGTTTTCTCATATCTAGGAATGTATAAATTTAAAAAAAAAAAAAAAAAAAAAAAAATTAAAAAAAAATTAAAAAGGAAGCCAACCTAGGGCTATAAACGAACTGAACGTTCGGCGAACCGTTCGTGAACTGTTCGGCGGGAAGTTCGTTTATTTAAGGGAAATCTCCAATAAAGTCCTAAAATTTTGGTTCGGTTTATGTTTTAGTCCTAAACTAATTTTTGTTTACGAAAAAGTCCTAAAAACCGTCAAAAGTTTGCATTTTGACCCTTTTTGACTGGTTGAAACCAGTAACAAATTAATTTCGGACTATTTCATAAATTGATCCAAAATATTAGGACTTTTCTGCAAAAAAAAAAATATTAGGGCTTTTCTGCAAACAAAAACCTTATTATTATTTTTAATTATTATTATTATTATTATTATTATTATTATTATTATTAAAAATATAAATAAGTATACTATTTTTTAATTTTGTTATTATTAATATTGTTAATAATACATATAAATACATTTAAATTTAAAAATATTAAAGACATTTTATAAAGGTGAAGATTGAGCGGATGGTAATGCTTTAAGCATTGAAATCATGAATGTCTGTTTGTATATTCTAAATTTGTATATGGTCATTTCACATTTATTATTATTGTTTTTAATTTAGAATATTAATATTTAACAATTTAAAACAAGCTACTGGTTTTTCAAATTGTTTACAAATAGTGAGCGTGTGATATGCATGTATGTCTTATGTGTAAGTATTTAAATTACCAACATGTGTGTTGCACTTTTTCATTACTTGACCCTTGTGGTTTTTGTTGGAAACGTAGCAGATATTGTGTGATAAAGCAAAACAAGTCATATTACTTTCTATTAAACAAGATATTGTAATTAATATTTTCTAATTTTGATATGGTCCACCAATGTAAATATTTATTGTAAATCTGTTGGATTTGAAAAAAAAATCATTCTACCTTAATAAATTTTATATACAAAATGAAAAATCCTTTTATCTTAAACTATTTATACACAATTTTACAAATAGGCAACTTCTTTTAAATTGTTAAGTGTTAATATTTTAAATTGAAAACAATAATAAGAAATGTGAAATGATCATATACAAAGTAAGGACATACAAGCAATATTCATGATTTCAATGTTTAAAGCATTACCATCACCACAACCTTCATCTTTAAATATTTTCTTTAATATTTTTTTAAGTGTATATGTACTATTAAAAATATTAATAATAATAAATTTAAAAATTAGTATAATTGTTTATATTTTTAATAGAATAATAATAATAATAATAATAATAATAATAATAATAATAATAATAATAATAATAATAATAATAAGGTTTTTGTTTACTGAAAAAATCCTAATATTTTTTTTGCAGAAAAGTCCCAATATTTTGGGTCATTTTGTGAAATAGTCCCAAATTAATTTGTTGACGGTTTCAACCAGTCAAAAAGGGTCAAAATGCATACTTTTTCCGGTTTTTAGGACTTTTTCGTAAACAAAATTTAGTTTAGGACTAAAACGTAAACCGGACCAAAATTTTAGGACTTTATTGGAGATTTTCCTTTATTTAATAAATGAACGAACATGAACAAAATTATCGTTCGTTTAGTTAAATGAACGAACATGAACAATGCTCTCGTTCGTTCATTTATGTCCGTGAACGTTCGTTTATGATGTTCATTTACGTTCGTTTATATTCGTTCGTTTAAATATATTTATATTCATCTATATTCAATTATTTTTTATTATATTGTTATATTATATGTTCGTTTATGTTCATATATGTTCAATTGTGTTTTTTTTTTATCTTTGTTCGTTTATGTTTGTTCGTTTATATTCGTTTAGCATGTTCACGAACATAAATGAACGAACATGAACAAAGTAATTTGTTAAACGAATGAACATGAACAAGAAAATCTCGTTCGTTTATCCGTTCGTGTTCGTTTGTTGTTCGGCTAACTTAAACGAACAAACATGAACAAGACCTTGTTCGTGTTCGTTTGGTTCGTTTACATCCCTAAGCCAACCCAATAGTAACTCTATCACCATAGGTAGGAGTGTAATCGGGTCAAATAGTGCTAAGCTCGAACATCGACCCGACCAAAAAAACTCGAGCTCGAAACTTGATACAAACTCAGTCGAGCTTACATTTCCAAGCTCGAGTTCAAGCTTGTGAAATACTCGACACTATCAAGCTCGGTCGGTCCAATTCGTTTAAATTAAAAAAAAATACAAAAATACAAAAATCATTAGATTACCTTAAATTCAGGATCAACTTAAATTTAAAATTGCAAATATAATACTATTACATAGCATTTGTAATTTTGTACCAATGGAAATTGTGACATCCCCAAAATCTCGGTCAGAAAAGACCGATTTCATTTATGTTTTTTAATCATTTTCAGAGTAAATCTCTTTGATTTTAAAAGAGATGCAAAATTTCTTCCCAAAAACAAAACATAATAAAATAGGTTTTTATCAAAACATTTCATGAAGAAATATAATTTCATTTCATAATAAAAAATCAGGATGTCATGTTCCGATAAAGACCATAAAGCATAAACGATAACATTACAAGTCATTCAACAAATATATACATATACAGACTTGTAAATAAAACAACTTGATGATTCATCCATCTTATACCCTCGCGCCACTTCCTGTAATACAAAGAAACTGAGTGGGTCAGGCTTGGGAGCCTGGTGAACATATAGGGTTTTCAACCCACAATAAATAATTATATTAATTTCATCAACCAACAAAAACCCAATTACCCATTCTCGTTATCCTCACTTTACATCCCTAAACACTTTATTCAAGGGACCTGGTCTAAGAATATTTCATCCGGCGACAACACATGCTTCGAGGGTTTCTCAATAATATATGTCAAATACGGCAACCATGCGGGGGATGAAGTACAGCGAATGAACACCCAAGTTCATTAACACCTACAGGTGGCAAGCCTGCTAGTGTTCCACAGGACTGTCTAGAAAAGTATGTGGTCGTCATCTAAACTCCGTTAGATGACTGAGTCAAAAACAACAACATCGAGGCCTCTCTTCATTTTAACACACATCAACTATCTGATGGGTTTTGAGCATTCTAACACTTCCTAAGTGTACATGCAACCCTAATAACCTTGGATCTATGTTTGTCTAATTATCATGCAAAGTTGAATTCCAAGGTTATATTCCTATCTAGCATACATGGGGAACAATTTTAACTTAAAGTATAGATAGAATAACTTACCTTGTTGTTGTCTGTGTTCCTTGAAACCTTGTGAGCCTAGCACCCCAAGTGTGATGCCTCAAATGCTTCACACAACACCAAATGCTCTTGGAAGAACTTATGAGAGAACACACACTTCTCAAAAATCGGCCAAGCCCTCTTGTTTCTTAGTGTAGACCGATTTTGATGGAGAATATGTTTCTTATATAGTGTTGACACATCTAGGGTTAAACCCTAATGTGTCATGACTCTTCATTTCCATGACCCATGGGTTTGTAACTCCCATGGAGCATCCTATGGGTAGAACCCAACTTGATAATCCATGGAGCCTCTTAGCCCACTATACAAGATATGGATGATTTACATAATCAACCCATATATTTAATTAGTTATCTTTTGATCACATAATTAATTCTAAATTAATTCTTGATCAAACTAATCAAATAATATTATTAATATATTAGAACTTATAATATATTAATAATCTCCAAGTGTTATTTCTCTCATTTAGTCTATCCAATTGCATGATGACATGCAACCCAAATGGACCATGTCGGGTCGGGTCAAGTACATACCAGAAATAGTTATGGACTTAGACACCTTATCCAACAGTCTCCCACTTGGATAAGTCTAATAACTATTACTGCAAGTATGACTTCAGGAACCGATCGACAATCGTAGCTCTTTACAAGGTTTCTCGAAACTGAGAAGATGATGGTACACCATTTAAGATAAGTGATCATATAATCCTCTGTTCTAGATATCAGTCGGACAAATACACGGAACAATGTCTTACTTATTGTCCAACAGTTTGTTTCCTGATTTCCGATTTGTTTGACAAAGAACTTCATTGAACACATCAATTTAGTTCTGACCGGGCCCGGTACATAGGTCAAAACAAAATCATCGAGGGGCCCAGATATCAGCTTCTAATCCAAGAAGGAACAGATAAACTTCGACTCATATGTTTGTTCTACTACTCATTGAATTACACACAAGAGCGCGATTTATAACATCGAGTTACCAATGCATTTTTCGTACAATCAATGCATAACCAACTTCTAAGTAACAAATCATATCTCTAGGTTTAAAGACTTATATGATATTACCGTCTCACGATCACTCGAGATAGAATTCCATGAAGTGATTCCAGTGAGCGTGGGTTGAGTCCAATGCTCAGAACTTTTGAGCACTCATGATTGCTGTAGCCTTGTCTAAGACCTCTACAACCAAACATGACAGTCTTGATTCATATCTACTTCCGACATATGACCGACTGTGGAGGTTTGAATAATATGTTATACCAAACAAAAATTATTCTGGAAGTCAAAACATGCAAAAGAAATATAGTAAACGATCGACAAGAGATAGCAACACTTTACTCATAAATAAAACACTTTTATTCATCATCAGATGTCAATTACACTTTACAAATTTCGAGGTTATCTAACTACTAAATCTAATATCATCCTTCAGCCCTATGCTCCGAGCATGCTGGAGATGCTTAACCCGAGTCAGTCCCTTCGTGAGGGGATCTGCCGGATTCTCATCTGATGATACCCTCTTTGCCACGAGGAGTCCTTCTTCGATCCGATGTCTGATGAAATGGTATTTTCTGTCGATGTGCCTGGATCTCCCGTGATCCCTTGGTTCCTTGGCTAAGGCAACAACACTTTCACTATCACAGAAAATTTCCATTGGCTCTTTAATAGCTGATACAACTCCAAGGTCTCCAATGAAGTTCCTCAGCCATAACGCCTCATTTGCCGCCTCGCTAGCTGCAATATACTCTGATTCACAAGTAGAATCTGCCACTGTCTCTTGCTTGGAACTCTTCCAAGAAATTGCTCCTCCATTTAGGGTAAAGACCCAGCCCGACTGAGAGCGGAAGTTATCCCTATCAGTCTGGAAGCTAGCATCACTATACCCTACAACTCTCAAGTCATCACTCCCACCGAGGGTAAGGACCCAGTCCTTAGTCCTTCGTAGGTACTTGAGAATATTCTTTACCGCAGTCCAGTGTGCCTTGCCAGGGTTCCCTGAAACCTGCTAACCATGCTCAGGGCAAAAGCTACATCAGGTCGAGTACACGTCATAGCATACATGATCGATCCTACAGCTGAAGCATAAGGTACTCGACTCATTTGTGCTATCTCAGCCTTAGTGCTAAGGCTTTGTGTCTTACTCAGTTTGGCGTTACTCTGGATGGGCAACTCTCCTTTCTTGGAGTCTTGCATTCTGAATCTCTTCAGCACCTTATCCAAGTAGGTACTTTGACTAAGTCCAATTAGTCTTTTACTCCGATCTCTCAAGATCCTTATCCCCAAAATATAGGCAGCTTCACCAAGGTCCTTCATAGCAAAACACTTTCCAAGCCAGGACTTTACTTCCTGCAGGGTTGGAATGTCGTTTCCTATGAGTAGTATGTCATCCACATACAATACCAAAAAGCTAACTATACTCCCACTAGCCTTGACATACACACAAGATTCATCTTCACTCCTAGAAAAGCCAAATTCCTTGACCTTTTCATCAAATCAAAGATTCCATCTGCGAGGTGCTTGCTTTAATCCATAAATGGACTTCTCAAGCTTACACACTCTATTAGGGTACTCGTTGCTGACAAAACCCTCTGGCTGACTCATGTAAACATCTTCAGCCAACTTTCCATTAAGGAAAGCGGTTTTGACATCCATTTGCCAAATTTCATAGTCATGAAATGCGGCTATGGCTAACAGAACCCGAATAGACTTAATCTTGGCTACCGGAGAAAAGGTCTCATCATAATCCACTCCAGGAATTTGAGAGAAGCCCTTTGCAACCAGTCTAGCCTTATAAGTGTGTACTTTACCATCCATGTCGGTCTTCTTCTTGAAGACCCATTTGCACCCTACAGTCTTTCGACCTGGTACATTCTCAACCAAGTTCCAAACTTGATTGTCATACATGGATTGTATCTCGCTATCCATAGCCTCTTTCCATTTAGCAGACTTGGGGCCTGCCATGGCTTCCTCGTAGCTGTTAGGGTCATCTTGACTTACTAGTGTTCCATCACTAATAAGTGTCTCACCTTCTGCAGTAATATGGAATCCATAGTAATGCTCAGGTGCACTCCTAACTCTCGTGGAACACCTCAGAGGTACAGATTCGTCAATTGGCTCAACAGGAGTTTCCTCCTCAGGTTGAGGGCTAGAGTTTGAAGTTCCATCACCACTTGACTCTTGAATTTCTTCAAGATCAATTTGCCTCCCACTGTCTCCTTGGCTTATAAACTCTCTTTCTCGAAAGACTCCTCTTCTTGCTACAAAGACCACATTGTCACTAGGTCTGTAGAAGAGGTAACCAAAGGATTGCTGTGGGTAGCCAATGAAAATACACCTCTCGCTTCGAGGTTCGAGCTTATCATGAGTCTCGCGTCTCACGAAAGCCTCGCAACCCCAAATCTTGATGTGGTCTAGTTTAGGTACTTTACCAGTCCACATCTCGTGAGGAGTTTTGGCAACTTTCTTTGTAGGGACTAGATTAAGGATATGGGCGGCAGTCTCTAAGGCATACCCCCAGAATGAGATTGGTAGCAAAGCTCGACTCATCATGGAACGAACCATGTCCAACAAGGTTCGATTACGCCTCTCAGCCACACCATTCAACTGCGGTGTCCTGGGAGGTGTCAATTGTGAGACAATCCCACATTCCCTTAGATAGTCGAGGAACTCTGAACTAAGATACTCACCACCCCGATCGGATCGAAGCATCTTAATGTTCCTGCCCAATTGATTCTCGACTTCCTGTTTAAATTCCTTAAACTTCTCGAAAGTCTCTGACTTATGCTTGATTAAGTAGACATATCCATATCTACTGTAATCATCAGTAAAAGTCAAATAATAACGATTAGCATCCCTTGTGGCATGTTTGAATGGCCCACACACATCCGTGTGTATAAGGTCCAACAAAGCTTCACCCCTTTCACAAGAGCCTGTGAAGGGTGACTTTGTCATTTTTCCAAGTAAGCATGATTCGCAACTATCATCTGACTTTAGGTCAAATGACTCCAAGACTCCATCCTTTTGGAGTTGGCCTATGCGTTTCTTGCTTATATGTCCAAGACGACAATGCCATAATGATGCTTTATCCAAGTTATTATTATTAGTAGAATCAATACACAAAACATTATTTCCTAAGTTATCTACAACAGACACAGCTTCATACACACCATCACAAGGTAATGCTTTAAAATAAAGAACATTATTAAAGAAAGCATCAATAGAACCAACTTCATTATTAAACGAAAAGGTAAACCCTTGTTTGTACAAAGCATGAAAGGAAATAATATTTCTTGCCATTCCTGGCGAGTAACAACACTTATTCAAATCTAAACTAAACCCACTACTTAGCGATAAAGTATAAACTCCAATCTTGGTGACAGGTGAAGCTTTCCTGTTCCCCATGATCAAGTTTATTCTTCCTTGCTCCACATTCTCACTTCTTCTTAGTCCCTGCAAGTCACAACAAATATGAATACCACAACCGGTATCAAGGACCCAAGATTTAGAATGGGGTGAGTTATTAGAAATGATAGTGTAAATACCTGCATGGTTGGGTTTGACTTTCCCATCCTTCACATCCTGCTGGTACTTTGGGCAGTTCCGCTTCCAATGAGCTTTTTCATGGCAATAGAAGCATTCAGCCTCTTTTGGGTCAGAAGAAGGAGTAATGAAACCTTTCTTGGTTCCACTTGAAGAAGAGCCATCAAGGGTCCGAGCCTTGGTACCCTTCGAAGATCTCTTTCTCTTCCTCCCTCGACTTTGCCCGATTGCCAAAACCGGAGTTGAGTTTGGAGTAGGAGTGATAGCAACCGACTTCCCCTTAAGACCTGTTTCTGCGGTCTTGAGAAGTCCCTGAAGTTTGCTTAGGGTGACCTCTTCCTTGTTCATGTGATATGTCATGCGGAATTGATCATAGCACGATGGTAAGGAGTGCAAAATGATATCTATTGCAAGCTCCTCAGGGAAGTTCACATTAAGCTTTAGCAAACGATCCACATACCTTTGCATTTTCTGCATGTGGCTCGTGACGGAATCTCCGTCCTTCATCATGGTTGTTATCATGGAGCAGATGATTTCGTACCTCTCTTGTCGTGCACTTTGATGGTATCTTTCCATCAAATCTTGGTGCATTTCATAAGGGTAGAAATCCTCATAAGACTTTTGGAGTTCAGCTGTCATTGTGGCCAACATGATGCAAGCCACCTTGGTTGCATCTCTTTCATGAGTATGAAAGTCAACGATCTCCTGGGGAGTTGCAGTGGACTCATCAATTTCCTTAAGCTCCTTGTCAAGGACATATTCTTTGTCCTCGTAGCGGGTAATCATCCTGATGTTTCTGATCCATTCATTGAAGTTGGATCCATCGAAGGTGACTTTCCCACACAAACTCATAAGAGTAAAGGAGCCATTAGGATTCGAGCCAGAAGCATTATTTGAAGACATCTGAAAGAGAAGAACAAGTTTAGTGTAGATATAAGAGAGTCCTTAATAAAACACTCAAATGTAATATTAAGGCTAGGATCCAATCACAATATAATATAACTTAGAAGAGGTATGTCGTAATCTAAGCTATACCATATTTGAAAGGTAGGTGAATGACGATTCACCAATTTCCACCACGAAAACCGAAATATTAGATATTAGGTTTATTGGATTTTTAGAAATTCCTAGATTCTTTGAGATTCAATGAACTTTTCAAAGGCATGTTTCAATCTCGAGAGTGCCCTCCAAGTTTTGTGACTGGGATACCGAGGATCACAAAACGAGGTGTGAAGTAACCATGCAAATCACTTGGTACCCTTAAAGTTTATCACTCAATCGATGTGCCGGTAAACCACACACGCTCCACCGATACTATAATAAACCTTAAGTCACCCTTTACCTACCTTGTTAAGTCCAAGTTAGTGTGCCGGTTAACCACACACGCTCCACCAACGACTTAGACAAAGTGTAAAGTGTAATTTCATGGATTAGCACCTTATTCACATTTTCCTAAAGTAACTAAGATTGGGAATTTAATAAAACATTTTAGTTACTTTATAATATTCATCATACTTTGAATGAGAGTTTATAAGTCCTTGTCTCACCCGTTCGGCTAACGACCCTCCACCAGTCAAGCAAGCGGTGGGTGAGAGTAGACACCCATTAAGTCACCATTTTATAGGCAACAACCTTATACCCACCTTATAGACCGGCTTCGTGAATGAGGCGTACTAGCGGTAAGACGACTTTATTCTTATACATATATATATATATATATATATATATATATATATATATATATATATATATATATATATATATATATATAATTATTAAATCATCATAATATAAGTATAAGGGTTGAATTTTAACTTTTAAAATTCTAGGGGTTGGAACTTAAAGTTTTAACTTAACTTTTCTTGTTCCAAAACTTGAGGGAAAGTTTTGTAACTTTCAAAACTTTTCATTTCTTGTAACTTATGAGTTTAATAGAGTAATAAAATGAAGACTCTTCATTTTTCTAACTCTTGTGTTTGTTTTAATGGTTTTAATTCAAATGTGACTCTTGGTTTTCCATAACTTGAGGACAAGTTATGGACTCCATTAAAACACATTATGATCAAGAATTAATCTACCACATAGGTTACAAATAATTCCTATGATCATCTAAAACATCATAAGAACAAGAACATGAATATGAACACAATCAAAAATTACATTTAAAACTTTGTAATTTTGATAACTAGTTGTTGTAAATGAATTAGCAAAGACATTACACCACCAAAAACAAGTTTTCAATTACCAAAACAGTTTAGGGTAATGTTTCTAATTCATTCCCAGCAACTAAATCGAAATTCTGCAATCAGTCGACCCTACTCGCCGAGTGCATGAACTCACTCGCCGAGTTGGTTGAAGATACTCATGAACTCGACGAGTCCCCCCTATAGACTCGACGAGTCCATTCGCTGACAACAAGATTTTCGATTCTTTTTCAACTTTTAAGCACAAATAAGAGCAAACAAGCCTAGGCTCTGATACCACTAATGGGTTTTGAGCATTCTAACACTTCCTAAGTGTACATGCAACCCTAATAACCTTGGATCTATGTTTGTCTAATTATCATGCAAAGTTGAATTCCAAGGTTATATTCCTATCTAGCATACATGGGGAACAATTTTAACTTAAAGTATAGATAGAATAACTTACCTTGTTGTTGTTTGTGTTCCTTGAAACCTTGTGAGCCTAGCACCCCAAGTGTGATGCCTCAAATGCTTCACACAACACCAAATGCTCTTGGAAGAACTTATGAGAGAACACACACTTCTCAAAAATCGGCCAAGCCCTCTTGTTTCTTAGTGTAGACCGATTTTGGTGGAGAATATGTTTCTTATATAGTGTTGACACATCTAGGGTTAAACCCTAATGTGTCATGACTCTTCATTTCCATGACCCATGGGTTTGTAACTCCCATGGAGCATCCATGGAGCATCCTATGGGTAGAACCCAACTTGATAATCCATGGAGCCTCTTAGCCCACTATACAAGATATGGATGATTTACATAATCAACCCATATATTTAATTAGTTATCTTTTGATCACATAATTAATTCTAAATTAATTCTTGATCAAACTAATCAAATAATATTATTAATATATTAGAACTTATAATATATTAATAATCTCCAAGTGTTATTTCTCTCATTTAGTCTATCCAATTGCATGATGCCATGCAACCCAAATGGACCATGCCGGGTCGGGTCAAGTACATACCAGAAATAGTTATGGACTTAGACACCTTATCCAACACTATCTACCTATGCTTTACCCAAAACTTTTATAGATAAAAATACATATACGGTTTAAAATTTGTATAAAACATTTATTCAACACTTATTTCAAATAAACAAATAATGTATAAACACATAACACGTATTTCAAAGCAAATACTTCATATTTATGTGTTAGAAGAAAGTAACCACACACTCACACGTATAAACAACAATATATATATATATATATACACACACACACACACATAGCACATATTTTATAAAATATTTCATATATATGTGTAAGATGAAAGTGACTATACACTCACTTGATCAGAAGACGATCGGACATCACTACAGCTTGTACAAGTAGTATTCTTCGGTAGATCTGGAAGATCTTCACAAAAATCGGTTTCTCGCGGGTAGAGCTTCAGCTCGGGAATTCACTTCTTGGGATCCTCGGAGCTTCGGAACTTACTTCGGGGCTCGGGAATGATACCGGGGCTTCGGGATATAATTGGCATGCAAACCAAGGCGAAAACTAGAGAGAAAGAAAGAAAAATGGCAAGAAAAATGGCTGATCTCAGTTTCTATTTATAGGCTGTTGTGTCTGGGATTACGTTGGGCATAACTCCAAGTACGTTGGGCGTACGCTTCAGATAAGCTTTGGTATGTGTGCCACGATCTTCAAAAATTCACAACTTTCACATACGAGCTCCGTTTTCAACGTTATTTATATCCACTCATAGGTGAGATTATGCTCTACAAATTTCATTTAGACATTGTTGGCTAATTTTGAATTTATTTTTATTATTTATTTTTAGTAGGCCGGGACAGAAAAACTTCGTTAGAAATTCATAACTTCTTCGTCTGTCGTCCGTTTTCATCCCTCTGTCTGTCGTTGCACTACCATCGATGAGATCTTGAATTCTCGTTTAGAAAGTTTCGGCTAAAACTCGCTCGATCTCAATTTGAACTTTTGGGCTGTCTACTGCTAAGCTGAAACTTCGAAAAATCATAACTTCCTCATACGAAGTCAGATTTAGGAGTTCTTTTTATGCACACTCTCAGTTCAACATTATCTACATCTTTCGTGTTGATCACTAAGGTTAAATATCACTCCTTCATAAATTCACTATTTACGTCACGCTGTGCCACACCGGTTTTGTCGTGAAACTTCGACAGGTCATAACTTCTTCGTTATAACTCAGATTCCAGCATTCTTTATATTTTCGGAAACCTCGTCTCAACCACTACATCTTCGTGCAAAGATATCGGACTTATCTCACACTTTAATTTTGACGTTTATTTTATTCTTAATTTATTAAATTAAAATAATTAAGAAAATAAACACATAATTCACATAATTCACACAATACTTAAATATTTCATCATTAATACTTCAAAAAGAGTTACAAGGATTAACCTAGACTATTACATCAACAATAATGTCTAGCATGGAAACGCGGACATTACAGAAATCAATACCAACTAAAATTTCAAAAAGTTCCACATGCTTTTGTATTGTCTAAATAGGAATAAAAGCACACCTACCATTCAATCATCAAGAAAGTTTTTAACAATAAAATGAACAACTATTTGCCTGCGATACACTATCATATATATATATATATATATATATATATATATATATATATATATATATATATATATAATTTTAAAAAATAAGTACATAAAAATTAATGAGAAACGAATAAGTAATCATTGTTCTTTCTTTTCAATACATGGAGACTTGGACATCAATCTCCTCCAAAAAGTAAGACTTTTATTGTTTCGAGATTTAATTATGCTCTATATGATGGGCATTATGCAAAACACATAAAACCTATAGTGCATGCAACCCTAAAAATTGATTTATTTTTTCTCTAATTGAACATACAACCCTAAAAATTGATTTATTTTTTCTCTAATTGAAATACACATAGGGTTTTAACAATCATGCATTGATTGTTATATAGTAATAACATGTCACACCCCCGAACCAGACAGCGGAAACGTCCGAGGGCTCGTGTGACTAACAATTGAATAATCATCACAAAGAATATATATATATGAAACATAAAACATTCATCACCAATATTACATAATCAACCAACATTGTTTACATCAAGTACATTGTTAAATTACATAAGTTTCAAATTGTTAAGAATGCGACAAGTGATATTACATAAACAAAACCAAACATGCTTGCAACTCTTTTAACTTAACGATTACCTAATAATCTAAGTTATTTTGAAAACGTCAACATATATAATGTTGGTGAGTTCATAAGTATTGTTGAATAAAAATCTTTGTATCTTTCTTAAAAACCCAGAAAATCTAATATTTTCTGTAAATTGTCTGAAAATGATGTGAAAATCAAGTATGATTGCATGTGTGAAATTCATAGTTATAATGTATATGAGTGTAGTTTAAATTCATTGTATCGTGAATAAGTGATAAATGTATATGAATATTTTTCCCAGAAAATCCGATATTTTCTGTCTTGATGTCTAGGTTCTTGTCTCATTGATTAAGTGTTTTCGTGTTGACACAATTAAAGAATTTATCTTCTATGTGTTCATGTGGTGTTGAATTCTTACATGAGCCGTTACAACCATGCATGATAACGACTAAGTCGTTCGTCTTGACATTTTTCCATACGCCGGTCTTGCTAAGGATGTTGTCGCCCTAGACTGGCCTAGTGTAGCGAGCAGCTAAGGCGTGGAGTCACGCCATATAGATCCATTCTGCTTTCCATCCAGGAAACTCTGATTATAACTACAGGCTACAATTGTACACTCAGATGTGACAACCGACAAGTCTCACTAGATTCTCAACATTTCCCGTTTGATAAGATTTTCCCCATGTTTAATATTTTACGCGTAGGTTATAGATTTTTTCATTCCAAAGGTAAGTATACAAATTCATAAACTATGTAGAGGTATATTTACGATTTACAAAGTATATGAATTTTCATTCCAAGCCCAATTAACATGTAAATTGGCCACAAATGTCCAATAACATAATAAAAGGGTAATTTAGGCTCAATAGGCATGAAAATGGGTCACAAAGGCCCAATAAACATGTAACCCATAAATTAGGCTCAAATTAACATGTATGTAACGACCCAATTTTCATGTCCGAAAATTTCATTTTAAAATATTACTTTAGAAAACATTAATAGATAAAAACATTGTTTGATCACACCATAACACATCGCAAACCATGTTTTAAAAAGTCAAACCATACATCCTATCAAAATATCAGAGTACAATCCCAGTGAATCTCGTAAATGCGGAAACCAGAGTGTGTGCATGATGTGCCGCTACCGCGCCGGCTCCTTCCCCTTCGGTGAAGAGGTACCTGAAAACAAAACTGTAAACATAAGCACAAAGCTTAGTGAGTTCCCCCAACGTACCACATTCCATACAAACACATAACATACGTACTGCCAGGCTATTCTGGGGTGCCTGACTACCCGGTACGGCCATTCTGGGGTGCCGACCTACCCATACGGCCATTCTGGGGTGCCGTCCTACCCGTGTCAAGCCATTCTGGGGTGCTGACTACCCATGTCAAGCCATTCTGGGGTGCTGACTACCCATCGGTCCTAACAACCGATCCTCGGGGACTGGTCCCCTCCTGCTACCTCTATCGCATAACATAACAGGCCAACATACAAACATATCATCACATACTGTCAGACGTTTCTAGGGTATCTGACTACCCTGCGGTCCTAACAACCGAACTCTACTACTATCGCATATAACGTATCATGATAGCATAAAACATATTTGGTAATAGCAAACCTAGATGATATCACAAAGACAATCATCTATCATACGTCCCATACTGGTAGGCCGGCATTGTGGCCTTAGACCCACCACTACTGGAAGGTAACTCACCTCAAAGTAGCTGCTGAACTGATCGGGAACTAACTGACTGCTGCTGCTCCGGAAATCCTCCGGCTGCAATTCCCATAACATACTCAATCAAACACTGTTAACTGTCCTTTGGTAAAATGACCATTTTACCCCTGGTCTAGCTCTAAGTCAATGTCAGAGTCAACTTCCAGTTGACCCGACTCGCCGAGTTGGCTCTCCAACTCGTCGAGTCCCTATCAGACGATTGTCCTGAGTCCCTGTTTCTACTCGTCGAGTTAGGCTATGACTCGACGAGTTCATCTTCTAGACTGACGTTCAACCTCTTCATCTTACTCGTCGAGTTGTATGAACAACTCGTCGAGTTCGTCTTCATCCGAAGAACACTTATGCTAAGACTCGCCAAGTTGTATGAACAACTCGCCGAGTCTGTTCTTGATCTATGAAGATTGCCTTGGACTCGTCGAGTCAGGGCATTGACTCGCCGAGTCCTATCATGAGTGAGTTCAGCTTCCAACTCACCGAGTCACCCCCTGTGACTCACGGCTCAACTCGATACATCATAAAGGGACCAATTCAGTGACTCGCGACCAGACTCGTCGAGTCACATATACGACTCGCCGAGTCGCAGCCATGCATCCATCAAATACACCGATTTGCTCGATTCCAGTCCATGCCATTCATAGATCTGGGCTTCTAGGACACAAATCACACGTAAAGTTTCCAACTTTACGTGTAGATATTCACCAATATGGATTTTAAGGCTCAAAGTGCACCAAAAGAGGTAGATCTAGGGCTTTCATGCAATATGACCCCATAAAGGCATTAGATCCAAGCTCCATGGACTAAATCATGCCTAGATCTAAAGGCTAACAACTTATTACAACCCACAAAGCACAAACAAGCTTGGGGAAGAGCCCAAGAAGGACTCCCATGAAGCTAAAAGAGATTACAAGCTTGAAAACAGAGGGGAAACAAGCTATACCTCAAGGAAAACGTTGAGATGACACAAAGATGCCTGGTTTCCTTCTCCTCTTCTTGATCTACTCTTCTTTCTCTTCAAAATCTTCAAGAACACTCCAAAGCACTTCAATCTCTTAAGGAAATAAGGGTAGAAACGATGTTGGGAGTTCTGGGGGTGAATGGGGACTAGTTTGGGGTGGAATGAGGGTTTAAATAGGGTGCAAACCCTTGAAATTTAGGGTTTCATCCAGCAGCGGTGACTCGCTGAGTCCGGGATATGGACTTGCCGAGTCGCCAACTTAAACGTGTCCTGAGTCTCGTCCCTACTCGGCGAGTCGGACCTATGACTCGCCGAGTCCAAGGCTAAAATAGGGAAATACTCAAATAAAATTCACATACCGGAAACCAGGTGCTACAAATCTCCCCCACTTATTTTAGACTTCGTCCTCGAAGTCTGCTGCTCGATCCTGAAACAGCTCGGGGTAATGCTCCATCATCTCGTCCATCGGCTCCCAAGTCCATTCCGAACCCTTGCGGTGCTGCCATTACACCTTCACTAGTTCTACCCTCTTGTTCCTCAAAGCCTTTGACTTCCTGTCGAGTATTGCGACTGGGCGCTCAATGTAATTCAAGCTGTCATCAACCTGAATATCCTCCAATGGTACTACCGCTGAATCGTCCACCAGGCACTTCCGTAGCTGCGAAACATGGAAAGTGCTGTGGATCTGACTGAGCTCGGCTGGCAGATCCAGCCTATACGCCACCTTGCCCACCCGGGCTACAACCCTGAACGGCCCGATGAATCTTGGGCCCAACTTGCCCCGCTTCTTGAATCGAATGACGCCTTTCCAAGGCGACACTTTCAGGAGAACCATATCCCCGACTTGGAACTCCAAGTCGGATCGACGCTTATCGACGTAACTTTTCTGCCGACTCTGAGCAGTCTGAAGTCTGCTCCGAACCTGCTGGATCCTCTCGGTCGTCTCTAGCACCACCTCGGTGCTTCCCATGACTCTCTGGCCAACTTCACCCCAACATATTGGGGTTCTGCACCTCCGCCCGTACAACATCTCGAACGGTGGTCGGTCAATACTCGCGTGATAGCTGTTGTTGTAGGAGAACTCAGCCAAGGGAAGATAGGTATCCCAGCTACCACCGAAATCCAACACACACGCCCGCAACATGTCCTCCAAAGTCTGGATGGTCCGCTCACTCTGACCATCTGTCTGCGGGTGAAAGGTGGTGCTAAAATGCAATCGAGTGCCCAACTCGTCATGAAACTTCTTCCAAAATCTGGAAGTGAAACGTATATCCCTATCCGAGATCATCGATACCGGCACCCCGTGCCGCGCCACGATTTCCCTGATATAGATATCGGCCAACTTCTCGGCTGATATGCTCTCCTGAATCGGAATAAAGTGAGCACTCTTGGTCAGTCGGTCCACAATGACCCAAATCGAATCCACTCCACGCGCGGTTCTTGGAAGCTTTGTAATAAAGTCCATGGTGATATCTTCCCATTTCCACAGTGGAATGTCCAACGACTGCATCTTACCATGCGGTCTCTGATGTTCGGCCTTGACCTTCCTGCAGGTCAAGCACCGCTCTACGTACCATGCCACATCCCGCTTCATGCAGGGCCACCAATAGTTCAGACGAAGATCCCTATACATCTTCGTCGCCCCAGGATGGATAGAGAATCGGGACTTGTGCGCCTCATCCATCAAAATCTGGCGGACGCCCCCGTGATACGGCACCCACACCCTATGGTGTAGTGTCAATAGACCCCGGCTATCATAACCAAAAGAGGATACCTGACCCACCACGCGCTCTCTCTTCCGATGCTCCTCCTTGATAGCCTCCTGTTGAGCCTCCCGAATTTTCTCCAATAGGGGAGTCACTACGGTCATCCTCAGGCATATGTTCCTGATCGGCGCCGCCTTGCGGCTAAGCGCATCGGCCACCACGTTGGCCTTCCCCGGGTGGTAAATGATCTCGCAATCATAATCCTTCACCACATCCAACCACCGACGTTGCCTCATGTTCAGATTCGGCTGGTCCATGAGATACCTCAGACTCTTGTGGTCCGTGTAGATGGTACAACGAACCCCGTAGAGGTAATGTCGCCAAATCTTGAGGGCGAAGACCACGACCCCCAACTCCAAATCGTGCGTCGGGTAGTTCGCCTCGTGGGGCTTGAGCTAGGGGTGAGCATTTGGACCGGACCGGACCGGCTCTTGGACCGGACCGGTTATAGAGAATTTTGTGGACCATGGACCGGACCGGATGAGTCGTGTCCGTGTCCATGTCCATGTCCGTGTCCGGGTCCAGGTCCGGGTTTTCCGGTTTTTGGACCCGTTTGGACCGGTACAACTTTAATTGCTTAGAGTATAATAAGTAATCTACATTGATGTATAATATTATAACTTGCAAAATTAATATGTTTCCGTTTCACGTCTAACTAATCTACATTGATGTATAATATTATAACTTGCAATTTGCAAAAATTAATTTTCCAAATAAAAGAAACTAATATATAAATCAAGTTCACCAACAAAAGTTAAACAATTTTAAGACAAACATACAAAAGTATTACCGTAACAACAAAAATCATAGTTTAAACTTTAAAATCAATCAAACTATCAAATTTCATAAACCTATAATCTAATCTTCCATTGGCCTCTTCCCCATATCATTGTCATCCATATGTAACATATTTAAAGCTTGTGCGATCTCTACATAAACACAAATGAAAATGTTGTTAGTATTTAATAAAAAGGAATAATTGTATAAAAAAAGAATAAAGATTGTAATTTTTTTTTACCCAAAGCTATATCATCATCGTTCAAGATGTCATCAACGTTGTCAACTATCGGATTTGTAAACATTATCACCCAATTTTGGGTACATAACAAAGCTTCAACTATCAATGTCGATAAACTAGTTTGATACTCACTTACAACTCTACCACAAGTGTTAAACGCGGACTCGGAATTATAGTATAAAATAATACTAAAAAGCTGAAATATTTCAGCTTTGATAGCTCTACATTGAAGGATTGTAACTCAATGAATATAATACCAAAATAAACAAAATTATATTCTAAATTCATCTACAAATTGTAAACTAAATGTTGGAAAAACCGTAGGTCAATCCGACTTAAAACGAATGAGTTTTGGGTGTTTAAAAAATGTCACAGATAATAAAATCTTGCTAAAAAGCTGAATTTTTTCAACTTTGAAAACTCTACTTTGAAGGATTGTAACTCAGTGAATATAATACCAAAATAAACAAAATTATAGTCTAAACTCGTCTACAAACTGTAAACTAAATGTTGGAAAAAATCGGAGGTCAATCCGACTTAAAACGAATGAGTTATGGGTGTTTAAAAAACATCACAACTTACAAAATGTTGCTGAAAAGCTGAATTTTTTCAGCTTTGATAGCTCTACTTTGAAGGATTGTAACATGGTAAATATAATACCAAAATAAACAAAATTATAGTCTAAATTCATCTACAAACTGTAAACTAAATGTTGGAAAAAACCACAGGTCAATCCGACTTAAAACGAATGAGTTATGTGTGTTTAAAAAACGTCACAAAAATCTTAATCATGTCCAACCGGTTCTAAACCCGGTAAAAACCGGACCGGACCGGGAAAAAAACCGGACCGGACCGGCGAGAAATCTTAGAACCGAGAACCGGCCCGGGGGTCCAAAAAAACGGTTCGGTCCGGTCCGGTTCACCGGTCCGGTCCGGTCCACCGGTCCAAATGCTCACCTTTAGCTTGAGCTGCCTCGAAGCGTAGGCAATGACATGCCCCCTCTGCATCAGAACTGCGCCCAACCCCGAAATGGACGCATCACAATAAACCACAAAATCCTCTATGCCCTCAGGCAGGGATAGGATCGGCGCCTCACACAATTTCTGTCTCAGCATCTCAAACGCAGCCTGTTGCTCGGGTCCCCACCGAAAGACTACAGCTTTCTTCATCAGTCGTGTCAGGGGTACGGCTATCTTGGATAAATCTCCGATAGTAGCCCGCTAATCCTAGGAAACTCCGAATCTCAGATGGAGACTTCGGAACCTCCGATCTCATCACGGCCTCAACCTTGGCCGGATCGACCAGAATCCCGTTCTGGTTGACGAGGTGCCCAAGAAACTGCACCTCGTGCAGCCAGAACTCGCACTTGGAGAACTTGGCATACAAGCTCTCCCTCCTCAGGGTCTCCAACACCTCCCTCAGATGCTCCTCATGCTCCTCCTGGGTTTTGGAATAAACCAGGATGTCATTGATAAAGACTATCACAGACCGATCCATCATCGGTCTGCAAACGCGGTTCATGAGATCCATGAACGCGGCAGGAGCATTGGTGAGCCCAAACGGCATCACCACAAACTCATAGTGGCCATAACGTGTCCGAAACGCGATCTTCTGTGTATCCTCCTCCCTGACCCTCATCTGATGATAACCCGAACGCAAGTCAATCTTGGAGAACCAAGATGCTCCTTGAAGCTGGTCAAAGAGGTCATCAATCCTCGGGAGTGGGTAACGGTTCTTCACCGTCACCTTATTCAACTCCCGGTAATCTATACACATCCGATGCGACCCATCCTTCTTCTTCACAAATAGAATCGGGGCTCCCCAAGGCGAACTGCTCGGACGAATAAATCCCTTGTCCAGCAGCTCTTGCAGCTGCGTAGACAACTCCTGCATCTCGGGAGGGGCCAACCGATACGGTGCTTTGGCTATCGGAGCCGCACCGGGAATAAGATCGATCCTGAACTCAACCTGTCGCTTCGGAGGTATCCCAGGTAGTTCCTCCGGGAAAACATCTGCAAAATCTCGAACCACCGGGACCTCGCTCACGGTCGCCTTACCCGCCTCCCGAGTATCCATCACATACGCGACATATCCCGCGCATCCCTGCTGGAGATAACGCCTAGCCCTCGCTGCTGAACATACAGTGGGTCCACACTGTGGCCGTTCGCCATGAATCACTAACTCTCCCCCGCTTGGGGTCCTGACTCGCACTAGCTGTTGCGCGCAATCTATCACTGCCCCATTAGGGCTCAACCAATCCATGCCAATAATCACCTTGTTCCCACGCAATGGAATGGGAACCAAGTCTACCAGGTAACGCTCCTCAAACAGTCGCAGAACGCAATCTCGAAACACCATCGATGCTTGCACCGATCGATTGTCAGCAATCTCTACCTCTAACGGGCAATCTAACTCGCCTGAAGTCTCATGAAACCTCTTGCTAAGCGCAAGAGAAACAAACGATCGGGATGCACCCGAGTCGAACAATACCTGAACTGGGATGCCGTTCACATGGAACGATCCCGTCACCACATCGGGCGCGGCGCGTGCCTCCTCTGTAGTCAGCTGGAATGCTCGGCTCCTCACCACCGGAGCCTCTGCCTTGCCCTGACGGCCATCCGTGATCCGCAGGGTCGCTGGAGCTGGCACCTTTACTGGCGCTGAAACTGTCAACATGGGGCAATTGGCCTTCTTATGGCCCCTCTGGTTGCAGTGAAAACACAGCAACTCCGATGTCTGAACAACTGTCGCAGGAGCAGTGCAATCCCTGCTGATGTGCCCAAACTTGCCGCACTTGTAGCAGCCTGACGATCCCATCCTGCACGCCCCCCTCGTGCGGCCTGCCGCACTTCCTGCAGCGGCTCGGTCCTGACTGGCCTTTCGGCCTCCCATATGATCCCTTGGGCTTCTTCCCCGAAGCCCCTCCTGCCTTTCCCTCTTCAGATTTCCGTTTCTAGATGTGCTCCAAATCTATCTCCCTCTCCCTTGCCCTGGCGATCATAGAGTCCAAGGTAGGGCAAGCCGAAAAGCTAACATGCTCCCGGATGTCAGCTCGAAGCATATCGTGATAACGAGTCCTCCTCATATCCTCGTCACCAGCATACTGGGGCACCAACAAAGCCCTCTCCCGGAACTTGGCGGTGATCTTCGCCACAGTCTCCGTCGTCTGTCTCATATCCAGAAACTCCCTGGCCAGCTGCTGAAGCTCGACAACGGGCGCAAACTCTGCCCTGAACCTGGTCACAAAGTCCGACCAGGTCATAGCCTCGATAGCTGAGGCTCCCAACGAGTCACCCACTGACTCCCACCAATCTCGGGCTCGGTCCCGTAAACACCCCGCTGCGTATCTCACCTTCGACCCCTCGGGGCAGAAGCTAGTCAACTGTGCAGACTCGATGTCTGCAATCCATCGTCTGGCAGCAATGGGGTCCTTTACCCCATGGAAATCCGGCACACCACTGCCCCTGAAGTCCTTGAAGGACAGTGTGCGTGACCCCGACTGGCCAGATGCCAAATCGCTCCTGAATGCCCGTAGGTGATCCTCCATCAACTCCATGATCCCTTCCTTGATTGACCCGAAGATAATGGGAGTCGACTCAAGGATGCCCCTGGTGATCTCTGACGCGATGAACTCGCGTAGTCCCTCATCTATCGGCTCGGACCCTGATCCCGAACCTGACCCTTCTCCAGAACCGCCGTCCACCAGCCTCGATCGAAGTACCACCATTCTGCAATACGTCACCACAATCATTAGATATACTGGTGCTCCCTGAGGAATCATAGCTACTTACAAGTTCCCTGGTCTTGTCTTGGCCTTCCTTGGTTCGGGTACGGATCCTCTGCTTTCAGTAGTACGGGCCCATACTACCTTCCACATCTATCCGTACCTTCTTCAAGGACTGCCTCGACCCCACCAGATCCCTTACACTAAGGCTAGTTACTACTATACTCATTGCTGGCTCGCCCTAGGGAAACCTCCGGCTCTACCCGATTCAATCCTCAGCTGCTGCAGGCCTCCTTGTAATGCCAATTAGCCATCACCCGAACACCATCACATGCGGCGAGACTCAGATAATCCTTCGAGTACCCGACTCGTCCCTACAACGGTTGGACTCAAACAAGAGCTGCGCGGTAGGATTAAATCCGGTACTCTAAGATTATTCAACTCTGATCACATGTGGTGTGACGTATTCGCCTAATGGCTAATTCCCATTATTCGGAGTCCCACTTAGCACGAAGCAAGCAACATTCGGACAAGGAAAAACGACTTCAAACAATTCCGCTCTCATAGAGAGGAACTGAACTAGCACACCGTGTTAGCTTATACTACCCGGCAAACCCTAACAGGCTACCCTACCGCTGTCTACACTATACAAGCATGCAATTCACATATAGATAGAACACATAAGGCAGGCACATAAGGCATCATTCCTAGATCCTTAGCCCTATTCTAGCATGCTGTTCTACAAAAGCTGATAAACATAACATAAACTGGTATGGGTACTTTGGGGAGTACTTACTTGAGCTCGGTCGGTCGCGCACATCACACACACTTTTGTTCTATCTTAAACTCTTTTCTTGTTGTTCGAAATCATTTTAAAAAAAAAAGTTCTTTAAATCCCTAGATTTGAGTTCAGACACCCCCGAAGGTAAGTCCGAATCCCTCAAACCAGGGCTCTGATACCAACTTGTAACGACCCAATTTTCATGTCCAAAAATTTCATTTTAAAATATTACTTTAGAAAACATTAATAGATAAAAACATTGTTTGATCACACCATAACACATCGCAAACCATGTTTTAAAAAGTCAAACCATACATCCCATCAAAATATCAGAGTACAATCCCAGTGAATCTCGTAAATGCGGAAACCAGAGTGTGTGCATGATGTGCCGCTACCGCGCCGGCTCCTTCCCCTTCGGTGAAGAGGTACCTGAAAACAAAACTGTAAACGTAAGCACAAAGCTTAGTGAGTTCCCCCAACGTACCACATTCCATACAAACACATAACATACGTACTGCCAGGCTATTCTGGGGTGCCTGACTACCCGGTACGGCCATTCTGGGGTGCCGACCTACCCATACGGCCATTCTGGGGTGTCGTCCTACCCGTGTCAAGCCATTCTGGGGTGCTGACTACCCATGTCAAGCCATTCTGGGGTGCTGACTACCCATCGGTCCTAACAACCGATCCTCGGGGACTGGTCCCCTCCTACTACCTCTATCGCATAACATAACAGGCCAACATACAAACATATCATCACATACTGTCAGACGTTTCTGGGGTATCTGACTACCCTGCGGTCCTAACAACCGAACTCTACTACTATCGCATATAACGTATCATGATAGCATATAACATATTAGGTAATAGCAAACCTAGATGATATCACAAAGACAATCATCTATCATACGTCCCATACTGGTGGGCCGGCATTGTGGCCTTAGACCTACCACTACTGGAAGGTAACTCACCTCAAAGTAGCTGCTGAACTGATCGGGAACTAACTGACTGCTGCTGCTCCGGAAATCCTCCGGCTGCAATTCCCATAACATACTCAATCAAACACTGTTAACTGTCCTTTGGTAAAATGACCATTTTACCCCTGGTCTAGCTCTAAGTCAATGTCAGAGTCAACTTTCAGTTGACCCGACTCGCCGAGTTGGCTCTCCAACTCGTCGAGTCCCTATCAGACGATTGTCCTGAGTCCCTGTTTCTACTCGTCGAGTTAGGTTATGACTCGACGAGTTCATCTTCTAGACTAACGTTCAACCTCTTCATCTTACTCGCCGAGTTGTATGAACAACTCGTCGAGTTCGTCTTCATCCGAAGAACACTTATGCTAAGACTCGCCGAGTTGTATGAACAGCTCGCCGAGTCTGTTCTTGATCTATGAAGATTGCCTTGGACTCGTCGAGTCAGGGCATTGACTCGCCGAGTCCTATCATGAGTGAGTTCAGCTTCCAACTCACCGAGTCACCCCCTGTGACTCACGGCTCAACTCGATACATCATAAAGGGATCAATTCAGTGACTCGCGACCAGACTCGTCGAGTCACATATACGACTCGCCGAGTCGCAGCCATGCATCCATCAAATACACCGATTTGCTCGATTCCAGTCCATGCCATTCACAGATCTGGGCTTCTAGGACACAAATAACACGTAAAGTTTCCAACTTTACGTGTAGATATTCACCAATATGGATTTTAAGGCTCAAAGTGCACCAAAAGAGGTAGATCTAGGGCTTTCATGCAATATGACCCCATAAAGGCATTAGATCCAAGCTCCAGGGACTAAATCATTCCTAGATCTAAAGGCTAACAACTTATTACAACCCACAAAGCACAAACAAGCTTGGGGAAGAGCCCAAGAAGGACTCCCATGAAGCTAAAAGAGATTACAAGCTTGAAAACAGAGGGGAAACGAGCTATACCTCAAGGAAAACGTTGAGATGACACAAAGATGCCTGGTCTCCTTCTCCTCTTCTTGATCTACTCTTCTTTCTCTTCAAAATCTTCAAGAACACTCCAAAACACTTCAATCTCTCAAGGAAATAAGGGTAGAAACGATGTTGGGAGTTCTGGGGGTGAATGGGGACGAGTTTGGGGCGGAATGAGTGTTTAAATAGGGTGCAAACCCTTGAAATTTAGGGTTTCATCCAGCAGCGGTGACTCGCCGAGTCCGGGATATGGACTCGCCGAGTCGCCAACTTAAACGTGTCCTGAGTCTCGTCCCTACTCGGCGAGTCGGACCTATGACTCGCCGAGTCCAAGGCTAAAATAAGGAAATACTCAAATAAAATTCACATACCGGAAACCAGGTGCTACAATGTAAGTGGGTTGTAAGGCCCACTAAACATGTCATGGAAAATATTGGGCTCAATATACACTTAATTAGGCCCTTAGAGCCCAATGACAAAGATCGTGAATATTACGTCCAATAAATAGTTATCGACTTGTTTCGTTCGTTTGTATTACTCCATTGTTTGTTTTAGTTCGAGGTTTATTAGATTGATAATAAAAATATCCTTTTTTTTTTTTTGTAAAAACGACATTTTTGGCCAATAACTTTCCAATGTTTAATTAAGGCCCAAGGTTTATAAAAATGACACTTTAGTCCATAAATTATAAAAATTTGCAATTTTGTCTCAAATGTCTAAAAATTTACTGTTTTAGTCCAAAAAGTTTTATTTTCACTTTCAGAACCCTGTTTTACAGAAAAGTGCATTTTTAAACCCCTTGTTTGTAAAAATTTACACTTTCAGCCCAATTTTGGAAAAATTTACATTTTTGGTCCAACTTGAAAATAAATGTTATTTTTACCCTTAAATTTGGTTTATTTACATTTGTGATCCAAACTTTTGCTAATTATCATTTCTAACCCCAAAACCTTCATTTTTTTAGCAATTTGGGCCCTAAAAACCATGAGGCCCAAATGTTGGCCCATTACACTTAAATTTTCATTTTTGACCCTTTTTAAAGTATGATTAACATAGAAATACCTTTATATTCATGTAGGGCCTGTTTGGCCCTTATAAAAGCTCAAATGACACTTTTTACCCTTATCTTTTGTTTTCTTGACAATTTTGGACCTTTAACAAGGTTGTTGTTGAAATATTTTGTATCTGAAACATGTAATCACTTTTGGCTTGATAATGTGATGTATATTAGGGATGAGCATCGGAACCGGGTACCCACTTTTGGAACCGGAACCGCCTCGGAACTGCCGGTTTTGGAACGGAAACCGCTTTAGGTGGTTCCGGTTCCGGTTCCTAAAGTTATGGAACCGCCTTAAGCGGTTCCGGTTCCGGTTCTCGTTTTTTCGGAACCGCTACCCGCTGGGTACCCGCCGGAACCGGTTTATATATATATATATATATATATATATATATATATATATATATATATATATAAACGTGTGTTACTTAGACCGGTTTAGAATATATTGGTACGATTTTATCCGTCTTTGGTCCGAATTGATTTGCTTTAGATCGAACTAAATTGTGGTTTTGTCAAAAAAAGTTAACAAAATTAATGCGACCGGGTTACCCGCTCCCGGAACCGGAACCACCGGTTCCGGGACTGGTTCCAAACATTTAAGAACTGCCTAGAGCGGTTCTGGTTCCGGTTCTAACTTTCTAGGAACCGCCGGTTCCGGTTTTCGCCAAATGAGGCGGGTACCCGCCTACGCTCATCCCTAATGTATATAATGTCATAGTTCATATATCTTTGTTCAATATTACTTAAAATTTCGAGATCTAACATATTTTTACCAAAGAAGTTAAGAAATCACACAAGACATGCATATAACATATAGATCTACACATTTTTCTTGTATTCTCCCCCAAGAATCATATGAAAACCGAAAACAAGGGGGTATAAACTCATCTTTTTCTTGATGTTTTAGTTTTTGAAGAAGAAACAGAATAGATTTTTATCCTTAGCACACCTTTGATGTAGATCTCGAGTTGAGGAAGATTTCTAAGAGTATGATCACCAAAAACTTTGCTTAAAAGAGTGATCTAACAAGAGAATGAAGTTATAAAATTTAGATGTGTAAGACTTACCAAGAAGTGATGATTATTTTGTGAAAATCCTATGATACACAAGCAAAATCTTGAGAATTTTGGAGGAAGATATGAATGATTCTTGAGAGAATTAGAGAGAACTTGGTGTAATGTGTGTGTATGTGTTTATGGCACTCGGCCGAGAATAGAAGAGGAGAGAGGAGAAAGAGGGGTGAGATGACTGGCTTGGTTTCATGGTGGTTTTAAGCCTAGATGCATGTTGGATTTTATAGAGGTGGCACTCCAAAGTCAACTACCTTAATTCTCTTCTTTTCCTTTTTTTGCTCATTCATGGGCCGAGATTTTTGGGCCAAGAAGAAAGGGTGGAGTAGTTTGGGCCCATTAACTTTAGTTAGGATATCTATATCCTAAACATAGAATTTTTCGGCCCATTGGGCTCTTGGAAGCATTCACAGCCTAATTAGAATAAAAGAATGAGCTTATGGCTCACTAATGGTTAATTGGATTAGTTATGGCTAGGGTTGTAAACGAACTGAACGTTCGGCGAACCGTTCGTGAACTGTTTGGCGGGAAGTTCGTTTATGTTCATTTATTTAATAAATGAACGAACATGAACAAAAATTATCGTTCGTTTAGTTAAATGAACGAACATGAACAATGGCCTCGTTCGTTCATTTATGTTCGTGAACGTTCGTTTACGATATTCATTTACGTTCGTTTATATTCGTTCATTTAAGTTTATTTATATTCATCTATATTCAGTTATTTTTTTATTATATTGCTATATTATATGTTCGTTTATGTTCATATATGTTTAGTTGTGTTTTTTTATCTTTGTTCGTTTATGTTTGTTCGTTTATGTTCGTTTAGCATGTTCACGAAAATAAATGAACGAACATGAACAAAGTAATTTGTTAAACGAACGAACATGAACAAGAAAATCTCGTTCGTTTATCCGTTCGTGTTCGTTTGTTGTTCGGCTAACTTAAACGAACGAACATGAACAAGACCTTGTTCGTGTTCATTTGGTTCGTTTACAACCCTAGTTATGGCCCATTAGGGTTAGAATGAATTATTCTAGACCCAAATTGTCAAAAATGTTTTAGATTTATGAATTAGGTCCAATTAGGATCCAATTAGGGTTTCTAAGTCCAATAAGGTTGAGTTGGGCGCTTATTGGTCCATTAGGCCCAATAAGGAACTCCTAGTCCAATATGGACTTAAACCGAGATTCTTAGGGTTTTTAGTCTCTTTGTTGAACGTGATTGATGAGTCTAATGAGCATTGTGTGAGATTTACTTAGAGTATAAGATTTACAATAGTTGGATGGTTACACACGAATAGAATTTCCTAGCTAAATTGCTAGTTGTGACATAACAATGTAAATCCTTGCGTTGTTGAAGTCTTGAGAACAAGCATCACAAATGTCACGCCTCTAATGGTTCACATCCAAACTAGCAAAGGAAAATAATTGAGAGAGAGGAGAGAGGCTCAAATTTTCGGCTATCTCTTCAAGTGAAAGAGTTGGCTGAAAATCATAGGGTTATGCCATATTTATAGTCCAGTCAGGAAACCCTAGATAAGCCTAAATCCAAGATCAACTTAAACCGGGTAATTATCCACTTTCCTGATTATCCATTAGGGGTTATTCTAGAATCTCTTAACCCTTAAGAAACCGTCCATGGCTCTATGGATGGTTATAGATTGTCTATTGCTCAGCTATTGAACAATTACAGTACAGTAAGTACTCCTAAAATTAATTCCAATTAATTTCTTATTAAATA
This sequence comes from Lactuca saligna, assembly GCF_052625555.1. NCBI lineage: Eukaryota > Viridiplantae > Streptophyta > Magnoliopsida > Asterales > Asteraceae > Lactuca > Lactuca saligna. Next base: position 69,297,414 of record NC_136424.1, on the reverse strand, counting down.
TTACTATTTCAAATTAATATATTATTCTCATAATATATTAACAAATTATTTATTTCAATTTATTATCAAATAATAAATCAATCTCTTTCTCCAAAATCATATGTCTAGTTGCTAGTTTTGAGGACAACCTAAAAGGATTGCGCTACTATCAATTTAAGTATATACCAATTATAGTTATGGGCTTAGACACCTAATCCTACAGTCTCACTCTTGGATAAGTCTAATAACTATAGTTTCCAATATAGTCTTCTAAAACGATCAACAACATATAGCTCTCAAAGTCGTTGTCGAACTCTAACCTAGTCAGTAACGTGTTTTAAGATAAGTGATCAAATATCCCTCTGTTCTACAAGATATCATTTTAATTTCAAATTTTATGACTTTTAAAATAATAGTTAAGAAAAGTAAATAAACCCTGTCTAACCCTAGAAAATTTCGAAATCTAAGTGTAGAGGCTAGGGTTTCAAGAACCCTAGCAAATTTAGAAAATTTCTCCATTGGCGTTTAATTTCTATAAACCTTAATTTTGATCTATTCAACATTGTATAAGATCAATTAAAAACTATGGCTCTGATACCACTGATAGGTTTTATACGTTAGGAAAAAAATTATGTGGCGGAAAAAATTTAATCCTAAGTTCATATGCAACCTATTGGATCTAAGTTTTCTTTATTGATAGCAACAAACAATTAAACATCAAAGAACCCTAGGAATACCCTATGATATTTGAAATCCATAAAGGTTTAGGGTTTATATACCTTTTTGATTAGTTTAGTAAATAATCAACTATAACATTCATAAAAATTCTCAAAAATTTAAACTTTTAAAATTTTACTCAAAACCATCATTGTTTACAAATTGTTTCTAAAATAAGTTCAACATCAGAGAAATCCCAAAATCATGAAATAAAACATAAGGAGATGCACGATCACACCTTCGCCTTCCCGCGATCCTCTAAAGTACCTGAAACATAATCCAAAATTGTAAGCCCAAAGCTTAGTAAGTTTCCCCAAAATATCAATACATAGCAAACAACACAAAATATAATAATAGTATATTGTGTGTAACGCTTGTAGATCAGGGCTTGTCAATTTAGAGACGTTAAGCATCAAAAATGACTTTTTGATAGAGTATTATTTAGAATGAATAATGTTAACTAGGTTGTAGTATATGTTACAAGGATTTCGTACATATAAAGAACGTTGAAATCCGACTTATAATGATGAAGTTATGACTTGTCGAAGTTTCACGACAGATCTGACACAACGCTATGTGGCGTAAAAAGTGAATTTACGTTAGAGCGATATTTAGCCTTAGTGATCTAAACAAAAGTCTTAGAGTTCCTTAAACCGTGAACGTGCATAAAAAGAAGGTCCAAATCTGACTTCGTATGAGGAAGTTATGATTTTTCTAAGTTTCAGCTCAGTAATATGCAACCCGAAACTCGAATTTGAGATCGAGTGATTTTTGGTCGAAGCAATAAAAATGAGAATCGAAGATCTCGATATTAGTAGTGCAACGGTAAAAAGACAGACGAAAACGGATGTCGGATGAAGAAGTTATGAATTTATAACGGAGTTTCTCTGTCCCGGCCTACTGAAAATATTATAATAAAAATAAATTCGTAATTAGCCGATGGAGTTTAAACAAAAGTTATAGAGCGTAGTTTCACCTACGCGTGGATATAACGAACGTCGAAAACGGAGCTCGTATGATAAGATATGAATTTCGGAAGTTTTTTTAATAATTAAAATATATTTATTTTATTATAAATTCGGATATTATCTGAAGGAGGAGGAGTCACTGGTCTGATCCGAAGGGTATGCCCCGTGTAACCTTTAAGTACGCCCAACATACCTCGGTCTTATGCGGTCCGAGAGAGAGCCACGATCCTCCACCCGAAGCTCCACATGTGGAAGACTGATCCGAACTACACCCCGCGTAGTGCCTCGTGCGTCCAACGTATGTGCGAGGTTCAGCCCTTATAAAAGGGCAACGAGGCCTCCGGATTTTGTTGCTAATTTTTACACTTCTTCACCCAAAACTTCTTTCCTCTTGGCATTTTATACCCCCTTAGGCCCGGTATCATTCCCGAGTCTCGAAGCCCCGAAGAACCCGAGAAAAATAGTTTTCAAGCCGATACTCTGCCCACGAGAAGCCCGGTTTTGGAGAAAATTAACATCCTGGTTTCATCAGAAAAGATTATTTCAAGAGACGATGTGACAACCATCAAATTTCGGTCAAGTCAAAGTCAACTAAAGTCAGCAAGTCAAACCGTTTGACTCAATTTGCCCTTGGGTACTAAAATTTACACTATGAAACTTCTACATAACTTCTATTCTAATGAGAAATCGTAAAGCAAAAAGTGCGAACATCTAGATCTCCTTAACCTAAAACTGTAGTACGTGGCGAGCCAAACCGATAAAACAATGATGCATACTCATCGGGAGTGTGTAAGATCCTTAAACAAGGCTTAACAGGGTTTACGAACCATACATTGCGATGTCGGACACTCACAATTGTCATACATGGATCCTCTCTCAATCGTTTTCACTCTATCTCTCTCTATGTCAAATCTCTCCCAAATCTCTCCAAGTATGTGAAATCTCTCTCAAATATCTCTCTGTATTAGAAATCTCTCCAAGAATGTCGAATCTCTCCCAAATCCCTCTAAGTATGTGAAATCTCTCTCAAATATCTCTTTGTATGAGAAATCTCTCCAAGAATGTCAAATCTCTCCCAAATCTCTCCAAGTATGTGAAATCTCTCTCAAATATCTCTCTGTATGAGAAATCTCTCCAAGAATGTCAAATCTCTCCCAAATCTCTCCAAGTATGTGAAAACTCTCGCAAATATCTCTGTGTATGAGAAATCTCTCCAAGAATGTCAAATCTCTCCCAAATCTCTCCAAGTGTGAGAAATCTCTCCCAAATCTCTCTCAAAAGTTTCCCGTAACTTTTTGGAATCATTCGGGTCATTCCGACCCTTAACCGGGTCAAAAACGGCTTAAAACGGGGTAAAAACGAGAAAACGGGACCTTAGGAACCGAAACCCTTCTTAAGGAGCCGAAGCTCCTTAAGGCCGAGACTAGGAACCAAAAAGGCCCCAGGACCGAGCCTCTGTTGGCTGTGGCACGCGAGGACCGAGCCTCTGCCTCTGTTCGCTTCTCGCACTCTCTGTTCGCCTTCCGCCTCTCTGTCGCTTCCTCTCCTCTCTGTTGCTTCTTCACTCTCTGTCTCTACCCGCCTCTCGGTCTCTGCTCTCTCTTCCTTCCTCTCGGTCTCTGCTCCTTCTCTCCTCTCTGTCTCTTCTCTTCTCTCGGTCTCTCTTCTCCTCTCTCGGTTCCCTCTCTCTCCTTTCTCCCCTCTCGGTTCCTTCTCTCCCTCTTCTACCCTCTCGGTTTCTACCCTCCCTCCTCTCGGTTTCAGCATCAGAAGGCCGAACCTCGGCCAGAATTTGGAAATTTGTCACTTTTAGCCCATTTTTGATATTTTTAACATTTTAAGCCCGTTTTTCGTGATTTTAAAGCGGGATTTTCTCCAGAAATTATATTTTAACATAATAAACTCTAAATATTCATAATTTAAACATATTTTGATGAAAGTCATTATTTTAATAATAAATATCAAATGGGTGAATTATTAAAGGTGGAGTGTTGACTTTGCCTTATCCAATGTCACAAGCAACCATCCCACACCCACTCTTTGACTAACCACACCTCCCCACCTTACCTAAGTCACTTCAATGTCCCTTACACTCAAATTACACTCATTCCCACGTTTTTAAAGCTAGAACAAACATCCTCTCTCCTCATTTCTCTCATTTGCTCTCATTTCACTAAGTATCAAACACCACTTTTCTCTCAAACTTTTTCTCCACCAAACTCGAGATTCAAGGCTGATTATTAAGTGTTCTTCCACATTTGGTAAGCATAATCCATTCTCCTTATGATTATCTCACTTATTTCCATTCAAATCATGGATATCTTACACAAACTCCATCATATTTGTGTTAGAGCTTCGAATCTTCAAGTGATTCTTCAAGTGTTCTTGGCTTGAACACTTCTCTTCTTCAACACTTATCTACTGAAATCACTCAAGGTGAGTTCATACCCCTACATTTTCATGTTTTCTCAAGTTTTCAGGGGGGGAATACAAGTTAAAACACCAAGAACATAACTAAATTTTTCTAACAGCCTTCATCAGAAAAGTTCAACTCCCTTCACGGACTGTTTTGGGCATCTTAAACATTTTGTTTTCAAAACTGTACAAGGTGCAAATAGTTCAAGTTTTTATCTTTAAAATGACTACTTGCACATCTCCAGACGATTTTTCTACAATTTATGGTGATTTTTACAAAACTGCCTATCATTTCAAACAACAATCCGGACCAGTCTGTGATTATGGACTTTTTCACCCAAGTTGGAGGTCATTAAAAATCGTGATAAAAATTATGAATAAACTAGACACATTTTTTGAACTCTCAGAATTTACGGATCTAGTTTTCAACTTCGTATGATTTTTCTATGATTTTTCCAAAACAGGGCAGAATGGCTAAAGTTAGCCAACAGCATGTAAATATCATAACACTTTGTATTATGTTGAGCAAAGTGTATAATCGTAAGTTCTAATTATTGAATGTGCTTCCTTGTTAGTTTATCATCATGAACTGAAACTAAGTCATTCATAATAAATATTATTCATTCATTTTAGAACACGTATATTAAGCTATAAAAAGTATAGTTTGATAAATTCATAACACTAATACATTTCCATAAAAGAGTTCATACATATTACATACATTTTAGATAAATTATAATAGGTATAGTTTATGATACATCACTCAACACACTCATACAAAAAGGGTACATTCATACAAGAAAGATTTATATTCACACACATTTCACGTAAATTTGTTAACCTATAGTTTGATAAATTCATGACACTAATACATTTCCATAAAAGAGTTCATACATATTGCATACATTTTAGATAAACTATAATAGGTATAGTTTATGATACATCTCTCAACACACTCGTACAAAAAGGGTACATTCATACCAGAAAGATTTATATTCACACACATTTCACGTAAACTTGTTAACCTATATTGTGAGACTCTCTCTCTCTCTCTCTCTCTCTCTCCCCGTACGTCCGAGTGCGGGATATAATTCCTGGTAGTTATAATCAGAATCTCCTTGAGGAAGAACGTGATACTTGTATATAGATCTATATTGGGTTTGACACCCCACACCTTGCTGCTAGCTACAGTGGGACCTGCAGGTCTACGGGTGACAAATGTCATTTTATTTTTCGCGACGCCTGAGAACGTTGTGGCAGGTTCACATAGTCGTAGTATGATTATAGCGACTCACATAGGGATATAACAATCCATAAGTTTACGGGATTTTATTTTTAAAACCTAAATGAGTTTTATGTCGATTTAAAATCACTTTTTATCTCTATGAGTACAGATATTACTGTACACTTTTGGTTTTGGTAGTTACGACTACACATCATTTGAAACCACATTTATACTTTTAAGTATGGTCAATACTTGTTATTTCTCGGTCCTCTAATTTAGGACTACATATATATAAAGTATTAACGAACATGAGAACATACAGAAATTTCATTTAATTCAAACGCGTCCATGTCCATTTAAGCACATAACATTTTCTATTAATAAGAAAGGTTAATTATACATTTTGGTCTTCAGTCATAAGACTACATTACACAAATTTTAAAGAAAATATCGGATTTTCTGGATACATATTCTAACGCTTTTACAAGGAAAACGATTTACTTTTCTAACGAAATCTCTTATGAACTCACCAACCTTTGTGTTGACACTTTTCAAAACTACTTGTATTCTCAGGAATTCAGTGAAAACAGGAAATCAACAACGTTTTGAGGATGGGACGATAAATCGTCAAACAATTCATTTTGTATCATAATGTAATTGATGTGAATCACGTAAACATGTGCTTTGATGTAACGTTTTCAATAATATTTGTGTTGGTTGTAATTACTTTGAGCACTATTATACTCATTGTTGTGATACTCTACATGAAGTCCTCCACCCCCGGACGTTTCCGCCATCCTTGGTTTGGGGGTGTGATAGATTGGTATCAGAGCATTGTTTATAGTGAACTCAGTATATCAAACCACATAAGATATACAAACTATAAATGCATTGGGACTAAGTCTCTGATTTAAAGTTTCAAAACAACTATACTTTTAGAAATAAATAGTTTCTTATTAAAGGTATACATACATATTAAGGTCAGCACCACTATTGAATAAAAGAAAAGTAATGATTGTTGAATATCACAGGTAAGCTCGGGGATGTATGGTCAGTCTTGGGAGTGGCATAGCCTGATCAACTATGCTGGTCCGAGGAGTGATTAGCACATGCCCAAGAATAGTTGTGATATGGCAACAAGTCTAAAAACTTACCAACACTACCACAATGAGAACATTAGAACAGCACATGAGTTTAAAATACTATAGGAGTATTTTGTAATATCATAACTTATATGAAAACTAAATAGATCCTTAATAATAGGTCTATAGTCCCTAAGTGGATACTTTAAGGTTATATATAACTTAGAAATTATAGACTTAGAATTTGTGGTCATTACTTTACTTCCTTTTCCTTGTTTGGATGTGGACCTAGAGTGGGATCACTTATTCAAAGGTCTATCGTATCTTGTTATATGTAATTAGTATGCACTATGTCATTATAGAAGTAACTAATAAGGATTACCCCCTATAAGTAATTGATAATAGATTTAGACGCATAGTACTTATCTCCTCCACTTCTATTCTCGCAAATACGGCATATCAAAATCCTACTTACCGGACGACCCTTACTTTCCTAATCCGAACTCGAGGAATGGTGAATGATTATGAGAAGAATCATAAGCGGGACCGGAGGTAATCAATCCTCCATGCATAGCAAGGGTTCCGTGAACCGTTTCGACTATAACGAACCCGTGAACCGTTGGGCAAACGTGATCGAGGGTTGAATGTCGACAACAATGAAAACAACCACCATGTGGAGACCAACGAGGGTGCTATGACCTCAACCACGGGGGACTCACGGACAGAACCCTCCCGGCGGATCGCGATCATCGGGGATTTAAACAGGAAGACTACCATTTGAGTTCAGAAAACTGCGCACTACTATAGACCCCACCATCTCATGTACCGGTGACTCAGAATTATACTACTATTCCTGAGACCAACTCTCCTTTTAGGACCTTATCGCCACTCGTGAAGAGGAAAGAGAGTAACAGGGTAGGACACACATCATTCAAAGAAAGGATGATTGTAGCCAAGCGTTGATTGGCAAAGCTACAAAATTGTATCGACCTTGCCTCAGGCATCACAAGGGATGGATCATCGTAAGTAGAGTTCATGCCGCTCACCAGACCTGGTAAATTAGCTTCATAAGTATGTGTTGGTGCTACTCTATTGTAAGTAAAATCACGACACTACAAACTAAATGGTCATACTAATCGAGAAATCTATCTACTATCAAAACCCGCCCATGCACAAATGTGAAGTAGACCTGCATCGAGGTCAAAATTTTCACTAAAATCATGATTACTAAAGTCATATTAACAAGATGGGCTTAGGATGTACCTAACAGACTCGAAGGACTATCTAGCCTTAATTATATAACTAAGCATACATCAATAGGTCGTGATAAGGACTTAGCTTGGATCAAGTATAAGGTTTCACTTGGATACAGAGCTACTAAAATACATGAGTTTGTTATACAAAGAATCTCGTTATAAATTGTTTCCAGAACACCCTAAACAACCGAACTTTGATACAAATTGATATGAGATAAACTTAGTTAGAAAACTCGCGACATACAACCATTCTAAAAACTCATTATCGTCTCACCTTTAAACATTTGTTGAGAAGTTTCTTCTTCATAGGCCTATGGAGTGCGATCATATCAGCACTAATACACCGGATCCCATCAAAATTCCTCAGCCAAGTGTGTTCGGACAAACATGATTCTAAGAGGAGTAAAGCTTAACGTCCGTATGAAACCTACTCCTACCTACTGCCATAACTCCATCTCGGGAGCGTTAGCAGAAACACTAAGAATAGTACAGTAATGTGCGAAAATTTATATGCGTAAATATAAATTGTAAGGATGCACTTAAGACAATCATTTCCACTAACGAAGTCGTTTTTCGTCATGAAACAGAGCTATGTCTTCACGAAGAGGCAAGAAACCGACTAGCAAGGCGCCAACACTTCAGATAGACGTTGCTACTTTTCAAGCTGCAGCCGTGGCAGCCATCATGGTGCATTTCAATACTAACAACGTCAGCAAGGGTGGAAGCGGTACTAACAATACAAATTGTGGTAACAATCAGGGACACCAATGGGTACCTGCCAACAAAAATACCTCGGGCCACGAACCTACGAACAAGAAGAGAAAGTTTTGGGACATGAAAGAGCGCCACCAATCTAAGGGATACACTAAAAGACAACAACCTAGGGCCGCCCCTACCATTACAACAGCAGTCATGACACATGCCTCGACACTAGCCTCGGGGTCTGCCACCCAAATGCCTGCCAGACCATATGAGGGATCACTCCCAAAGTGCAACAAATGTGGCTTTCATCACCATGGGGCTTGCCGGGAGATGCACTGTAAAAACTACAACAGGAAAGGGCATACCGTTCGTTTCTGTAGGGCCTCGGCCCATCACCTCCCTTCAATCAACTGCACCAAGGTAGGCCCAGTATGCTACCTATGTGGTGAAATGGGACACTTCAAGAGAGAATGTCCAACTGAGAAGAATGACGAAGGAACAGGAGGAATGTGATGAACACACCAACAGGAGCAGCAAGGGAACCATGTGAGGACTTTTGTAATGTTCCCAACGACAAAACGTTTAAGTACTATATGTTTGTAATGAATTTGGTACGCTTACTAAAGTAACCTTCCTTCTAAAAAGTAGCTAAAATATTTTCTCTCTCATACAAATCAAACCAAAGACATTCATATGTGACCTTAGGAGCATTACCTGTAAGTTGTGATGACCTTGTCCATACATCGGGGTTGATTTAAAAATCAAAATACTTAAGTCTTGAAATGGATAATTCCATCCTGACTCCGATTCCATGTCTAGTATTAGGGGTTGAGTGGGGTCACCCACTCGACAATTTCACGATGTCAATTTACATACGACAATCATATACCGCTCGATCGTAAGGAGACCTGTCAGGAATCATGATATCAAGTATCATTACTGGCTATCGAAAACACACCCACTACCAGTGCTAGACACTGTGGTAGGAATCATCTACAATAATCATAACATCAAACAAAACGGAACACACAAAAAAGAAATACAGGACACTCTACCACTCTAGTGATCTCTTCCTTCGAATACAACTTATCTCATGTTATCTAAAAAGATAATGTTGTCGTATTCCAATTTTGATTGATATTGCCCTCGTCTTCCTGATTAAACGACTACAAAAGGGCCTTTCGCCTAACCCCTGAATATCGAAACTATCGTCTCTCATAAACACCCAGCACGGACCTTTGGGTCATCTCTCGCTGTGGAACTCCAAAACACGAACCAGAGGAGTGTCATACTTCCCGAAGCCTTATCACATGTATATACAGGAGACCTTCGGGAATGTCGCGCATGTAGTAGACAAGATTCAAGCATAGAAGCTTGGGACAGATATGGTACGAGTCCTGCCATGAGCTTCGGGCTAAGGTTTCCCAGAAGGACGAGTAAATGTCCTACCATTCAAAAAGGCCTAGTCGCGTAAACCAAACCCACATACTTCCTACCGAGCTACAAGAGCTGTCAGGTCAAACCTGTCGAACTACTCAACAATGAAATTGAAGAACCAAGCTTCTCACCCTGGAAAACTCTGGTCTTATTCGTCAAATAGAAAAGCAAATTGCTCATAATTCCATCGATTTCAGAGGCCCCGACAACATCTCCAATAGAAACCTTTACTATCTGCCTCGCATTGACGAATAGGCCGACCAACCTCAAGAAACGAGGTACCCTTCAGGAATTGGACCTGAGATCTGAATATCACCAGTCACGAGTATTGAAGAAGGATATCCGAGAACAATCCTCCAATTTCGATGCAGACGCTGAAAGTTCGTAGTGATAACCCTCGGATAGGACCAAACCACTCGTTGGAGTCATGAACGTAATAAATAGCATATACTATTCTTGCTAGGATCAGTTCATCATCGTCATTACTAATGACTTACTTATCTACCCTCGTAGTAAGAAGGAAAACATGGAGAACAGCTACAACAAACCACAGAAGCAATACGATCAGAGAAGTATTACCCGAAGTTCTCTAGATACGAGTTTTGGAATTGAGGAGTTCAATTCTCAAGACACATCGTTACCAAGGTGGAAATTCATAAGGATCCTTTCAATTGATCAAAACCGTTGAGAAAGAGTCAGCACCGCAGGTGTTAACAGAAACACGCCAAGATTCTGGGTCTCGCTGACCTACCGTCTTAATTCCTTTGGAACTTCTCAAAAAATACGAACCCCCCTCCCAACTTTGACCCTAAAGGGAGCAACCCTTGACAGGAAGAGAAACAAGAAGAAGAAACCTTTAGAACTCCGGTATAACTGACCAAATTCCTCTAGAAACACTCACTCTGGGAAGGCTTAGTACGCTTCAGAAAGCGTGGAAAGCCAATACCCCAAATAATTGTGTCTTTCGAGATTCTTGTCAGAATCAGCCCTGTAACTCGCTACTTCAATCTACTCCCGCGAGCTTGGTAAAGTACACCCTACCCAACACGTCCCAAATTTACAAGAAGAATCTATCCGACGAGACTCTTGCAATTCCCCTCGACGAGATCGAGTTCCACAAGAGCCTCACTTTCTTGGAAGAACCATGGTGACCATGGACCGAGGTCAAGAGGATGAAACAACGCCACTTCCCATTAGTGAAAGTTCGTTGGAATACTAACCAAGGACCTAGAGTCACATGGGAGCGCGTGAGTCAGTTGATTAGGAAGTATCCTCACTTCTCGGCTTGATTATTCATGCCTACTCCTTGCCTAAATTCAAATTTCGGGACGAAATTCCCTCTAACGGGGGGATGATGTGACAACCGTCAAATTTCGGTCAAGTCAAAGTCAACTAAAGTCAGCAAGTCAAACCGTTTGACTCAATTTGCCCTTGGGTACTAAAATTTACACTATGAAACTTCTACATAACTTCTATTCTAATGAGAAATCATAAAGCAAAAAGTGCGAACATCTGGATCTCCTTAACCTAAAAATGTAGTACGTGGCGAGCCAAACCGATAAAACAATGATGCATACTCATCGGGAGTGTGTAAGATCCTTAAACAAGGCTTAACAGGGTTTACGAACCATGCATTGCGATGCCGGACACTCACAATTGTCACACATGGATCCTCTCTCAATCGTTTTCACTCTATCTCTCTCTATGTCAAATCTCTCCCAAATCTCTCCAAGTATGTGAAATCTCTCTCAAATATCTCTCTGTATTAGAAATCTCTCCAAGAATGTCGAATCTCTCCCAAATCCCTCTAAGTAAGTGAAATCTCTCTCAAATATCTCTCTGTATGAGAAATCTCTCCAAGAATGTCAAATCTCTCCCAAATCTCTCCAAGTATGTGAAATCTCTCTCAAATATCTCTCTGTATGAGAAATCTCTCCAAGAATGTCAAATCTCTCCCAAATCTCTCCAAGTATGTGAAAACTCTCGCAAATATCTCTGTGTATGAGAAATCTCTCCAAGAATGTCAAATCTCTCCAAGTGTGAGAAATCTCTCCCAAATCTCTCTCAAAAGTTTCCCATAACTTTTTGGAATCATTCGGGTCATTCCGACCCTTAACCGGGTCAAAAACGGCTTAAAACGGGGTAAAAACGAGAAAACGGGACCTTAGGAACCGAAACCCTTCTTAAGGAGCCGAAGCTCCTTAAGGCCGAGACTAGGAACCAAAAAGGCCCCAGGACCAAGCCTCTGTTGGCTGTGGCACGCGAGGACCGAGCCTCTGTTGGCTGTGGCACGCGAGGACCGAGCCTCTGCCTCTGTTCGCTTCTCGCACTCTCTGTTCGCCTTCCGCCTCTCTGTCGCTTCCTCTCCTCTCTGTCGCTTCTTCACTCTTTGTCTCTACCCGCCTCTCGGTCTCTGCTCTCTCTTCCCGCCTCTCGGTCTCTGCTCTCTCTTCCTTCCTCTCGGTCTCTGCTCCTTCTCTCCTCTTCTCTCGGTCTCTTTTCTCCTCTCTCGGTTCCCTCTCTCTCCTTTCTCCCCTCTCGGTTCCTTCTCTCCCTCTTCTTCCCTCTCGGTTTCTACCCTCCCTCCTCTCGGTTTCAACATCAGAAGGCCGAACCTCGGCCAGAATTCGGAAATTTGTCACTTTTAGCCCATTTTTGATATTTTTAACATTTTAAGCCCGTTTTTCGTGATTTTAAAGCGGGATTTTCTCCAGAAATTATATTTTAACATAATAAACTCTAAATATTCATAATTTAAACATATTTTGATGAAAGTCATTATTTTAATAATAAAAATCAAATGGGTGAATTATTAAAGGTGGAGTGTTGACTTTGCCTTATCCAATGTTACAAGTAACCACCCCACACCCACTCTTTGACTAACCACACCTCCCCACCTTACCTAAGTCACTTCAATGTCCCTTACACTCAAATTACACTCATTCCCACGTTTTTAAAGCTAGAACAAACATCATCTCTCCTCATTTCTCTCATTTGCTCTCATTTCACTAAGTATCAAACACCACTTTTCTCTCAAACTTTTTCTCCACCAAACTCGAGATTCAAGGCTGATTATTAAGTGTTCTTCCACATTTGGTAAGCATAATCCATTCTCCTTATGATTATCTCACTTATTTCCACTCAAATCATGGATATCTTACACAAACTCCATCATATTTGTGTTAGAGCTTCGAATCTTCAAGTGTTCTTGGCTTGAACACTTCTCTTCTTCAACACTTATCTACTGAAATCACTCAAGGTGAGTTCATACCCCTACATTTTCATGTTTTCTCAAGTTTTCAGGGGGGGAATACAAGTTAAAACACCAAGAACATAACTAAAATTTTCTAACAGCCTTCATCAGAAAAGTTCAACTCCCTTCACGGACTGTTTTGGGCATCTTAAACATTTTTGTTTTCAAAACTGTACAAGGTGCAAATAGTTCAAGTTTTTATCTTTAAAATGACTACTTGCACATCTCCATACGATTTTTCTACAATTTATGGTGATTTTTACAAAACTGCCTATCATTTCAAACAACAACCCGGACCAGTCTGTGATGATGGACTTTTTCACCCAAGTTGGAGGTCATTAAAAATCGTGATAAAAATTATGAATAAACTAGACACATTTTTTGAACTCTCTGAATTTAGGGATCTAGTTTTTGACTTCGTATGATTTTTCTATGATTTTTCCAAAACAGGGCAGAATGGCTAAAGTTAGCCAACAGCATGTAAATATCATAACACTTTGTATTATGTTGAGCAAAGTGTATAATCGTAAGTTCTAATTATTGAATGTGCTTCCTTGTTAGTTTATCATCATGAACTGAAACTAAGTCATTCATAATAAATATTATTCATTCATTTTAGAACACGTATATTAAGCTATAAAAAGTATAGTTTGATAAATTCATAACACTAATACATTTCCATAAAAGAGTTCATACATATTACATACATTTTAGATAAATTATAATAGGTATAGTTTATGATACATCACTCAACACACTCGTACAAAAAGGGTACATTCATACAAGAAAGATTTATATTCACACACATTTCACGTAAACTTGTTAACCTATATTGTGAGACTCTCTCTCTCTCTCTCTCTCTCTCTCTCTCCCCGTACGTACGAGTGCGGGATATAATTCCTGGTAGTTATAATCAGAATCTCCTTGAGGGAGAACGTGATACTTGTATATAGATCTATATTGGGTTTGACACCCCACACCTTGCTGCTAGCTACAGTGGGACCTGCAGGTCTACGGGTGACAAATGTCATTTTATTTTTCGCGACGCCTGAGAACGTTGTGGCAGGTTCACATAGTCGTAGTATGATTATAGCGACTCACATAGGGATATAACAATCCATAAGTTTACGGGATTTTATTTTTAAAACCTAAATGAGTTTTATGTCGATTTAAAATCACTTTTTATCTCTATGAGTACAGATATTACTGTACACTTTTGGTTTTGGTAGTTATGACTACACATCATTTGAAACCACATTTATACTTTTAAGTATGGTCAATACTTGTTATTTCTCGGTCCTCTAATTTAGGACTACATATATATAAAGTATTAACGAACATGAGAACATACAGAAATTTCATTTAATTCAAATGCGTCCATGTCCATTTAAGCACATAACATTTTCTATTAATAAGAAAGGTTAATTATACATTTTGGTCTTCAGTCATAAGACTACATTACACAAATTTTAAAGAAAATATCGGATTTTCTGGATACATATTCTAACGCTTTTACAAGGAAAACGATTTACTTTTCTAACGAAATCTCTTATGAACTCACCAACCTTTGTGTTGACACTTTTCAAAACTACTTGTATTCTCAGGAATTCAGTGAAAACAGGAAATCAACAACGTTTTGAGGATGGGACGATAAATCGCCAAACAGTTCATTTTGTATCATAATGTAATTGATGTGAATCATGTAAACATGTGCTTTGATGTAACGTTTTCAATAATATTTGTGTTGGTTGTAATTACTTTGAGCACTATTATACTCATTGTTGTGATACTCTACATGAAGTCCTCCACCCCCGGACGTTTCCGCCATCCTTGGTTTGGGGGTGTGATAGACGAGGTGCTGTCCGATCATCTTCTGATCAAGTGAGTGTATAGTCACTTTCTTCTTACACACAAATATTAAGTATTTGCTATGAAATACGTGTTGTATGTGTATATATTGTTGTTTATTTAAGATGATTGTGGAATGGATGAATTATATAGGTTTTAATGAGTTAATCTGTATATGTATTTTGTATCTACAAGTATGTGGCGTAGAGCATGGGTAGATGAGATTGTTGGTATGGGATAAAAAGGGTAAATGGATAAACTTGTTCTAGATCTGGGAGTATGAATCAGATCAAGAGGTTAGTTTTAGATCTAGAAGTACGGATTATGTATTTTTGAACTATGTGTTCATTCGATAAGGTATCATGTGTATAGTCCCTTTTAGGAACGTGATTTAATACGAGTATTGATTAAAGTATGAAATATATATGTGTATATATATATGTGTGTGTATATATATATATATATATGTGTGTGTGTGTGTGTGTGGATTATTTGCTATTGCTCAAAACGTATGTTATATATATAATTAATGATATACAACGTACGAACCAGTTATGGTCCAATCTGTGTTAAGATGTGTATATATGATATTATTACTTAAAACTTTGTGTTAAGTATACTCATAGTTAGCGTTTCCAAACGGAGATAGTATCAAAATTTGATTATAAGCATTGTAGGCTTTCCTAGTGATGGGTTAAGACTTAAATAGGGATGTTTAGTTCCATTAAGTTTGGACATTGGGTTGCCTCTTATTAAGAGTGCGTGTGTTGTGAGATTGATGATCGGTGGAGTACGTCCTATGTACATAAGTACATTTTATGTACGAAATCCTTTTCAAAGCTCTGTGTCTTGGGTGCTGCTTGTGCCAGGGTACTATTATGTTCTTAGGTACGAGTCTTTTACATACCAGAGTACTATAATGTGCCAGAAGTACTATCATGTACAAAGTCTTTTTGATAATTTTTTGTGTCGGTTACGGGAGCGTACATGAGTACTCTAGTAGTATTTCCCCATACTTTTATTTTGAGAGAGCTTTGGAGTCAGCATTTATTTTATGAAGTGATCGACCGAGCTTCATATGTCAGCGTTTTCTTTCACGAAGTAATTAAGGGAACTTCGTAGACTACCTAATAAAGTGTGTCGTTAATAGACCACTACTAGGTATGTCTGGTGTTATATTGTTGGATAGGGTGCATATGGGGGTGAAATACCTCATGATATTCAGGCCACTGCTAGGAAAAGCTCGCAGCTGGGATAGGTAGAGTCTAGGGCTATAATACCTCATAATAGTCGGACCACGCCTAGACATTGTTGTCTAGATAACTACCCCTGACTTAAAATGTCTTGTGGTTCTTTCTTTTACGAATGAAGGTTCGTGGTGAAACTTATTCCATTCCCCTCATTTGATGTTTTGTTGATCCTCATTTGCCGCCAGGGAATTTCCGAAGCAGCTTCGTCAGTTTGTGGTTCATATCGATTCCTTAGGTTAGATCTCGTAAGATCATTGTATACGGTCAGTATGTGGGGATCGACGGGATGGGATATATTGTTTTAGAAATATGATTTATATGTGTTTATAATATTAGTGGTTTCGCAGGATCGAGATATACTTTATTAGCACATTATTTGAACTAAGAGCTTTCGTACTTTGTGTTCCTTAGGTGATTGGGTTCACCAGGGATATTCAAACTAAGTGTTCATTGGATATTTGAAATTAGTGTTCATCAGGGATATTTGAACTAAGTGTTCATTAAGTGTTTTTGAACTAGGTGTTCATTGGTTAATATTGGAACTAAGTGTTAATTAGGTGTTCATTAATTATTGTGAACCGCGTGTTCACCAAAGGTAATCTAAGAACCTTGGCGGCACTAGACTCTGTGCTAGTTCCTTAGGGCAATTCTTAGGAATGAATGGGAGAAGGGTAATCGGTTCTTAGGATAAATGTAACGACCCAATTTTCACGACCAAAATTTTCATTTTTGATTAAGTGATTTGCATAACATTTGTATCAAAATATCAACCGGTCATATCATTTAATAAAAGCATCTCTCGTATCTAAAAACCAAATCGTAAAAATATAATAATATAAGAGTATAATTCCCAGAATAAGTCATAGTGCGGAAAACAAAGAGTGTGTGTATGATGTGCCGCTACCACGCCAGCTCCTTCCCCTTCGCTGAAGAGGTACCTGAAACCAAAACTGTAAACTATAAGCATGAAGCTTAGTGAGTTCCCCCATCGTGCCACATACCCTGCAATCACATAGCATACATACTGTCAGGCAATTTTGGGGTGCCCGACCTACCTGGTACGACCATTATGGGGTGCCGACCTACCCATGTGGCCATTCTGGGGTGCCGTCCTACCCATGTCAAGCCATTCTGGGGTGTTGACCTACCCGTCGGTCCTAACAACTGACCCTCGGGGACTATTCCACCCCTTACTGCTACTATCACATATATCATAACATAAACATACTAATCAGACATATATGGGGTGTCCGAACTACCCTTCGGTCCTAACAACCGAACTTGGGGACTATTCCCCTCCTACTACCACTATCACATATAACATATCATGCCAACATATAAACATATCAGCACATATTATCAGACATATCTGGGGTGTCTGACCTACCCTTCAGTCCTAACAACTGAACTCTACTACTATCACATATAACATATCATGCCAACATATAACATATCAGCTAGTAGCAAACCTAGATGATATCACAAATACAATCATTTAATCATACAACTCCTACTAGTGGGCTGACATTGTGGCCGTAGACCCACCGCTACTGGATGGTAACTCACCTCGTAGTAGTTGCTAATCTATGCGGGAATCCTTTGACTACTGTCGTTGCTGCTCCGTAAATCCTCCGACTATAATTCCCACAAAACACTTAGTCATACACTGCTAACTGTTCTTAGGGTAAAATAACCATTTTACCCCTTACCAAATCAAATTCAAAGTCAACTTCTAGTTGACTTGACTCACCGAGTTGGCTCGCCAACTCGCTGAGTCCCTATCCTTCCATTTGTCCTTATACCCGTCTCTACTCGTCGAGTTAGGCGATGAATCGACGAGTTTTTTCTTCTAAATGAACATTGATTGAATCTTCATCCGACTCGCCGGGTTGTATGAACAACTCGTCGAGTTCATCTTCATCCTTAAGAAGTTTTCCTTGGACTCGCCGAGTCTGCTCATGCACTCGGCGAGTCCCATGAACTTCCAGAACAATGGCTTAGTCCAAAACGTTGGGTCACTCCCTGGGACCCCCCCTAAAACCTTTCCACACTCAACTGGGTCCTTATGACCCTCAACCGATAGGGAACAGAAACCTTGGACTCGCCGAGTCCAAGAATGGACTCGTAGAGTTTGTCACATCCTCTCACTAAATCTTTGATTTCTGATGTACAACACTTGATCAAAAGATAGATCTATGTTTCTACAATCGATCTAGCACGTAAAGTTACAACCTTTACGTGATTGCATGGGACTTTGAGCTCAAAAGGTCCTAAAACAATCTCTTACAATGCATGGGGCCTTCTTTGAGTGCAAGAGCCACTCCTTTCTGCCTTGTAACCCCTCTAAGGGCCTAGATCTAAAACATCAACCCCTAACCATGCTTGCAATCATGGTTGGTGACCAAAATAGCTTAGAAAAGCCCTAAAACTCCACAAAATGGGATCTATCAAAAGAACAAACAAGGTATAGACTTTATACCTTCTGTAGACTGCAAATGATCCTCAAAATTGGATCCTTCTAGCCTCCTCTTGATCCTTCAAGCTTTTACTTCCTTCCTTGGGTCACAAAAGCACCAAAATCACTCCAAATGCCTTAGATTGCTTCAATAACGGCTAGGTTTTGCTATGGGGGTCTTCTGGGAGCAAATGGGATGAAGGAGGCCGAGTTAAGGTGTTTAAATAGGGTGCAAAGCCTAAGGTTAGGGTTTTTGTCCAGATAGGGCCTACTCGCTGAGTCCTGGACCCAACTCGTTGAGTCCACAGCTTAAACCCCGCGTCTCATCCCGCTTCTACTCGGCGAGTTGGTCCTTCAACTCTCCGAGTCCAAGGCCAAAATGCAAAAATATTAACAAAAGAATACATACCAAGAACCAGGTGCTACAATAAATCTTTAAGAAATAAATGGAGATAATGGGGGTGAGTAATTGCATTGATTATTTGATAATTGAATATAATAATTATATTATTGTGGGTTGAAAACCTATATGCTCACCAGGCTCTAAAGCCTGACCCTCCCAGTTTTCTGTATATTACAAGTTATGACACGAGAGCATAAGTTGGCTCACATAACGAGAGATTTTGGATTATAGGCTAGTAGTTATGAATAATTGTTGTAAGGTCTATTTTGTTCTATTTATGCTTTTGGTCTGTATTAAACATGACATCCCTATATTTTGTTATATAATGAAAATACATTTCTTTAAAGAAATGTTTTGATAAATTCTTATCATATTTTGTTTTGGGAACAAATTCCGCAACTATTGTCTTTAAAAGATTACTCTGATTTTAAAAACAAAGCATAAACAAATCGGTATTTTATGGCCGTGAAATTAGGGATGTCACACTATGGGCCCAATCAACCATCGGGTTGGAATACCCTAGGCCCCTCAACCATCGAGTTGGAATGCCAACATACTGTAGGTCCAATCATCTTCATGATGGAATACTCTAGGCCCTCAACCATCGGGTTGGAATGCCCCAGTCTGTTGGATTACACACAAAGCAGTGAAGCCTCAACCACCAACCAATCATGTGCACATAATACAGATAAACATACTACAAACCAGTCAGCAAACAAACAGACAGATCTTATAGATCACTAAGCATATCAACATCCTGAATACCAGGATACTAGTCTAACAAATCACTACAACATTATAGCATACATAACAGGATATCAAATCCAAAGGGCTGACATTGGTGCCTTCGACCTACAAGTACAGTGAGGAAGACTCACCTCACAAGTAGTGCAGAACTGATAAGGTTTGACTCCGAATCTCATCTCCCGACTCAAACGCCTACAACCACCATGTGGCCAATTCCATCAAAATCCCAAAATACTCAAAATGCTCTCAAAAGTCAAACTTGGTCAACCATGGTTAAAGTCAAAGTCAACAATCAAAGTCAACAGTCAAGGTCAACAGTCCATGTTGACCCAACTCATCAAGTGTACCAATAAACCCGTCGAGTTCCTACAGTAATCAGAAGGTCGGGAAAATCCCAGCCAACACGCCGAGTTGGCTTACAAACTCACCGAGTTTGCCCGAGCTTAATACATTCAGTTGATCTTATGATTTCAGGGACTCCAAGACTCAGATCTAACCTCAAATGCTATAAAAAAGGATAAAGTTTCCAACTTTATCCTTTAGGGCTACTCTATGAGCTTAAAAACCCATCCACAAGGCTTGAAGATTCAAGGGCTTAACCAATAAGCACAAAATCCTTGAGATCTGGAACCTAACCTTTCCATACGAGATTCTAGCCTCAAAATCGACCCAAAGGTTGGTGCTTTAGAGACATGCATGTCTTGAATCCAAAATGGGTCAAAAAGGGGGAATATTACTTAAACTCCATGCATTGCATCAAAACTTGATTAAAGGCCAGATCCAAGCTACTACAATGTCACCTTGACCTGGAGGTTCATAAAGTTGCAAATTTTATGAGGTCCATCCATTGCAACATCTAATACTAAGGAGAAAAAGGGACAAAACTCGAGATCTAGCTACATAGAGGAATAAAAATCAGATCTTTGACACTTACAAAGGTCTAGAAGAGTGCCAAACTGAAGATGAGAGCTTTGCTTGCTTGATCCTTACTTCCTTCTTCCAACTTTCTTCTTCTTTTTCTCCAAAATACCAAACTAATTGACAATATGAGAGTAAAGGATGATTAGGGTTCACTAGGACTGATATGAGGGTTTGGAGGCTAATAAAAGATCATCCTTAAGGACTTAAGGAGGTTATATAGGGTGCAAAAACCTAAAATTTAGGGTATCTCATCCAGCCACCAATATGTCGAGTTTCCCCTCACCAACTCACATGTTGATCCATAAAAATACACGACCCAAAAGTCCTTCAACACGCTATGTTGAGGCTACCAACACACCGAGTTCAAATGGAAAAACATGCTTAAGGAAATAAATCTCATACCTAAGAATCGGGATGTTACATCAACAATTCCTTCTTGAACAAGCTTCAGAAAGCAAGCACCAAAAATCTCATGCCTCAAATGGTATGTACCCAAACCTTAGCAATAGAAGACTTGAGAGAAGAAAGGGAGGAAGATGGAATTTTTGGCTTTTCTTCTTGTGAAAGGAGTGGCTGAAATTTGTAGGTCTAAGGCTCCTTTTATAATTGAACTAGGAAACCCTATAAATCCTAATTTGAATTTAATACTATTATTTCAAATTACGTAATTATCCACATTCTTAATTATCCTTATGGATTAATCTAGAAACCTTAAGAAGGCTTTTTATGTTTGCCAATCCTAAGAAGGATCTAGAATCATTCTCTTGCTCAACTATTGAACTACTACAACTTAGGTCCTTGCACTTTAATTTAATCCAACTAATCCCAAAATTAATTCTATTTAATTTCTGATTAATTATTAATTAAATAATACTATTTCGAATTAATATATTAATAAATTATTTATTACTATTCATTAATCTTATAATAAACCAATAAATAAATCTCTCTCTCCAAAAAGTCATTTTGTCAATTACTAGTTTTGAGGGCAAACCAAAAGTACATTGTTTTTAATTCAAGTATATATCAATTTAGGTACCGGCTTAAACATCTAATCCAATAATAACTTCTTCATACGATCTCATATTTTAATGATCTTTATATTCATGTATTCGTATTTGAATCTTTTATAATTTTTGTTTAATCTACTCGCATTAAAAAGTAATATATCTTGCTGACAATTTTTATATCCATGCATTCTTTATGAATGTATGTATGAACGTTTTTTTTTATAAAATCATAAGTAAAAATATATACTTTTTAATGCTAATAATCGGAGTAATCTAAAGTAATATTTTTACTTACGATCTTTATATCCACATGTTATTCATGATTCGTTGGACTGCTAATAAAAAAAACATTCATATATACATTCATAAAATGTATAAAAAACACGGCGATATAAGGATCATAAGCAAAAATATATTACTGTTTAATAGGAGTAATCTAAACGAGAGTCGTAGTAGACTTAAATCCAAATGTGTGGATATAAAGATCATTCAAATCTGATATCATATAAAAACGTTACGTCGTTTAGAACACATGACCTAAACCAAACTACAATACCTAAACAACCAAACGTCGAGGCCACGATGACCATAAGTATCAACAGCCTCGAACACTTTATTAATGATTGTGCCACGTAAGATGTCGTGAGCAAAACCTAACAATCTGATCATAAATATTGAATGTGTACAAAAATAATAATGAGTTTTTTGCAACTAAAATAATATAAGGACTAAATGTGTACAAAATAAGAAATATATTACCTTATTAAGTTATTTTTCCGGCTTACCTGGAATGGTCGGTCAAAAAGAGTAAAATTTTATAATTTAAACAAATTTGAAGGGTAAATGTGGACGGAGAAAAAAAACTCAACAAATGTATACCAATCGAAAAATATATTATTTTTTTAAGTTGTTATCCCTTTGATTATTTCTATGATTGTTATAAATAGTTTCATGGCTAAATCTATTAAAAAGTTATAAAAAAATGAAGAAAAAGAGTAGGTTAGTTCATTGACTAATAATAAAATGTTAAAAATATACGTATGTTTGTGTTTTCATTAAAACCACATAACCAGGAATTTTGTGTTTTTAAATGATAAAAAATATAATAATTTAACTACTATTGAAAATTAATCAAATTATTAAAGTGTTAAAATGACAATATGATGCAACTTTTAAAGGCGTGTTTGAATAGGAAAAAAAAAGGTGGTTATTGCTTATTCTCACAATAAACTAATTTAAATGTTTGGATAAAATCCAGCTTATTAAGCTAAATAAGCTAATTTTAATAAGCATTCCTACTCATGCTTATTGCTTATTGCTTATTCCCACCACAAATAAGCTATAAGCAATAAACTAGAAATTTAATCCAAACACCCCCTAAATATTTTTGTACATAAGTCGACCATCCGAAGTATAAGCATTCAGCCTAGCTATAATATCCAATAACATCTATATGAAGTAATTCGAACATATGATTTTGGAATCGAACCAACCTTACAGATATGCACCGATGGTGTCAATCACAACTGCTACACCTATATTTGTTCACCTTATCCTTATTTAATTACTTTATGCATTTCTTTATTTCACACGTCAATGTCTTCATTAGATTATGAGTTTTGCATATATACTTAGGAGAAGAACTCTTCGAACTCAAAAATCTAAATATTAAAGCCAAAAACAATTGGTAAAGTTGGCTACCCAAACTATATATTATAATCAAATCAAATCCCAATCATTTCCTAAGCTCCAAAGTTTCTCCTTATAAATACATTTCATCAAACATACAAAATTAAAAGTTATCAATAACAGTAGACCACAAATACACTTTTAACCTCTTTGTGTCATTGCAAAACCAGTCTTACCTAGCCAATGGCTTTAAAAGGACAAGAAGTCATGAGCATAACCCTAGTCCTCATGGTCATGGTCTGGGGTGGTGCCCATGCTCAATCGAGCACTTGCACCAACACACTCATGGGCTTGGCTTCATGCCTAAACTACGTCACAGGCAACTCGTCTGCCCCCTCACCTTCATGTTGCTCACAACTCTCGATTGTGTTGCAGTCACAACCACGTTGTCTTTGCTCATTGCTCAATGGCAATGGCCCCAACATTGGTGTTACTATCAATCAAACTCTTGCGATAAGCCTTCCTGGTGCATGTAAAGTTCAAACACCTCCACTTAACTTATGCAATGGTATGATTTCATTTTTTTTTATACATGTTTATTGAAATTAAATATTTCATTTATTTATTAATTTGAAAATATATGGCAGCCGTTGCTAATGGACCCGCTAGTGGACCTACAAGTTCAACAGTTTCCCCCGTAGCCTCACCCACAGAGCCATCGGTGGAAACCCCTAGAACTGAAGCTCCTACTGCATCATTGACACCAAGTGTCCCTTCAAGTAATGTGTTAAACCATCCATGATTTTGAACTTGAAGGGTTTAATTTTTTTTATAATGATTATGATATTGCATATATAGCATCAGGATCTGGATCTGGGTCTGGATCAAAATCAACGCCATCAACAAATAACAACCCCTCGAATGGAAGCAAATTTGGAGCACCAGGTTACCTTGTGCTTTTTGTTCTTTTATTAATGAAATTATAAGAATTCTTGTGAACTTAAAGGATCTATTGTTGGCTTTGTTGTATTTGATTAAGCATATTGCTTTTGTTGCCATGTGTGATTGTAGTTTGTAATGGTTTTCGTCATTTTGAACCAATTTGCCATCGAATTTCTTACTCGATAAATGTTAGATCAATCAGCTATTTTTTTTACGGTAGCATCTTTATATAAAATAACTTGGTTTACAATCTATATCTTGTTTTTCTAGAGCGGAAGCAACGTTAAATAAAAACCATAAAATATGCATACATAACGAACCAACCTTGAGAAAACAATGGCTAAATATTTTTCTGAGTATAATCTAATTACTGGAAAATTTAGAAAATATAATAACCATATTTCGATTATACCATCTCAAATATTCGTAGGACCGAGATTGTTTATTACATTTCTCACGGTTATTTATCCAAATATCATATTTTAGTATTTATAGTTGAGTTAGCCAAATATTATATTTTAGTATTTCATTTCTAAGTAGTTTAGAAATGAAATCTTGTGGTACACTATAATTATCTTTTATAAATTAATTTGAAGTTTTTATATGTTAAATAATGTGTTTAACCGAGATCAATAGTTGTATCTTTTAAAGATAATAATATGCAGAGGATTTTGGTATTAAAACATTTCATATTGTTGCAACTTGCAAGTGTCTCGCAAATTCGTTTATGTAATTGAAATTCAAGTATGTTTCTTGGTGGTTATATTTGATTATACATATTTCTACAACTTGTTTGTTGTATTTCATACATGTTTTTGTTTGTTAACTTACTAGGTGTAAGACCCGTATATTATACGGGTTAATTTAAAAAATGATTAAATTTAAAATATAAAAATGAAATATTTTTTAATTTACAACTTTAAAATAAGAAAGAAATAAATGTATTTATTATAATTTAATATCATATATATGATATTTAATAGTTTACATATATAAGTATATGATTTTAATTAAAAATTAAAACAAACTAAAAATTGACAAGAGGATAATATTTATTTCAAAATTACTACAAAATGATAAATGTCAAAACCCATAAAATATTGACAAGTGGCAAAAAAACCTTCATTTATTAAGGAAGATTTTCTATGGTACATTTGATGTCTTTATTTGTGGGGTTGTAGTTCACTGTTAGTTATATCATCATCTATTGTATTTTACCATCTATTGCGAAACCTCTCACATCCGTCCTTCACACACCTTCCCATACAATCTCTTCGTCATCCTCCCTCTTCACCTTCTTTTCCCCTCAATGTCTTCACCGTGTTCACATATCTACCATGATTCCTCCTCCTACAGGGCCTTATATATTGGTTTTGTGGCTGCTTGTTGAAGGTTGCAATCGGTTGTGGTTGGTTCATTGAACAAATTTAAGGAAAAAAGTCAAAGGAATAAATAAAATATATTTAGAGACCAAGATCATGGCCTAATTGATAGATTTATTTCCCCAAATGTAACTTTACTTAATAATACATATTTACACATATTTTATTAACTTAATTCATATGGTTATTTGGTAATGAACTTTCTTTTTTATGAACTTAATTCGTATGTTTATTGTTGTAAAAAGGGTAAGACAAGTGAAGTATTTTAATATTATATTATTCATAAAAATATAATATATATAGAATATTATAATATTTAAAACAATATTATTAACAAATTTTACATTAAAATATTCTTAAAACATATAATCATCATTCAATTTTATTTGATTTGATATATTCTTAATATAATCTTAATGAGTTAGTTAAAAAAATATAGAATTATGATACTTGTCATAATTTTATTGGGTAAGAACATTTGTAGACATAATAAGTACTAATCAATTTAATATATATATATATATATATATATATATATATATATATATATATATATATATATATATATATATATATATATATATATATATATATATATATATATAATAGTGTAGCTACAAGATGGAAAAAACATAAAACCATATTTATCACAACAACCTCCATTTTTGAATTTGTTATAAACAAACATAAATTATGTAGCAGTGAAAAATCATTATATATTTATTCTTTTTATTTAAATTTAATTAATAAAGTGTTGATTAATCATTTTACATGATATACAATCATATAATTATGGAATCATGGTTTCTCTCTTTCCCTTGTATATATACGTGTTCATTACGAGGCACCTCTTAGGATTTCTTTTACCCAGCTTCTAAATGGAAGCATCGAGATCATCTCCAACTGTTATGTTCTCCACAGATCATCGACTTCACCTCCATCCTTTATGCATCATCTAATCGATCATCTTTACCATCACTCAAAATTACACTGACAAAAGCTCTCTGTTTCAAACATTTTCTCAGTCGTCGAATGTCCTCTTCCATGTCGTCGTTTCAACGATGCCCTCTTCCACCTCCAATTGTGTCGTCCACGAGCGTCCCCCTTCAATAAGTTTCTCTTCTCTGGTTTTTTGAAATCATTTTCCTTATTAGATTTTCTGAAATCATTTTTGAGATTGGATTTTTTTTAATTCAATCATTTTTTTAGTTTTATTACTTCACTGATTAGATAAGTTTTTATTGGACAAATTTTTTGATGATAGCAGTGAATATGGCGTTGGAAAAGATATAATTGATCATGGGGTCGGCTAAATTCTTTTGGAAATATATGTTCATTTTGACCCTTTTTGAATCTTGTGCAAATAGTTTTCGGAAGTAGGTTACTTTTTTTAGCGAAATTTAATGTGACAAGAGAGAATGAGGATTGCAAACTGGTTGTGGCCATATCAACATATGATATGGTCATTAGGTATTCACTAGAAAAGTGATATCATGTATACGCTACATCACCTCCACTATATGTTCACTAGCATTGGAAATGGTTATCACTCTACAATGTTTTTTTTTTTGTTATATTTAAAGTAAAAAAAAAAAACTAAATTAATAACATAATTAGATATATCCCATTACATAAAAACACACTAGATAATTTAAATTACTAAAAAAACATAAAACATAAAATTTTAAATCTAGATTACTAAAAAGCATAAAAACATAAAAATTAAAACCTAAATAACTAAAAACCATATAAATTAAGCATAAATATTAAAAACGTTAAAACCTAAGTTCAATACTTTTTTTTTGGAAAGGGAACTTCCCTAACGAGGGTTTCTGGGCCAACTTTCGCGCACCGACTAATCCCCCGCTGCAAACATAAAGCTTTGCCTCATGCCCTGGAGTCACTGCAGGCGAACCTCCATGGCCACAAGGACTGAGTGGTGCCAGGATTTGAACATGGGTCAATAGGTTATCCACCATATCTTCTACATGCCTTACCAAGTCACCACAACCCAAGTGGTTAAGTTCAATACTTTTCCCGAACTTGTTGTTGGATTTTCAGAAACGCGGCTAAATTTTCCGGGTTAATATCCGGTTGCGGCTTCGTGTTTAAAATTTGAAGATCGGTGAGTGCTTGTTTCCGACGTCGAGTTTCCTCCATTGACTCATATTTTTTTTTTTTTTGTAAAAAACTTAGAGTTTTGTCAATTATGTCCGCAAATACGTCTTCATCACTCGTTTTTCCGCTTGAAGACGCCACCTTTTTCCCTTTATCCCTTCCCAGTGGTCGACGAAGTTGGACTTCCGATGGACCCTCCCCTTCGGTCCATCGAAGTCATCATTGAGGTCAACACACATTTGACTCGGAAGATCTTGACCTTTTATTGGAGCCAGTCGTCGATTCCCAATGCAAAGTCTCCGGGTTAAGGACTCATTTTGGACCGTTGCGACAAATTTCTCACGCTTTTTGGTGGCCGAACGCTTTACCGCTGTTGGTAACTTTGAATTGTTGGTAAGCGGTTGATAAAATATTGAAATCGTTGCTACCACTTTTATGCATATTTTTCAGATTTTCAAATATGTTGTTAAACTTAATGCACATCGCTCGTAGTTCACACCATTTTCCATTGACCGCTTTGTACGTTTGCCTTCCCAAAAGCGAGTGAAAGTGATCTAAAACACGAAACCAAAAACTGTTTCCCGTTTGTGTGTTGCCCATCTTCGAGTCGCACGATATAGAAATCCAAGTTTTAGTTAAAGTTTCTCCTCCTCTTCGATCCAAGTCGTTCCTCTTTTATTTGTAACTTTTCCTTTTGATTTTTTTTGTCTAGATGGTTGTGTTTCTTCGACCCGGTCGTCGTCGTTATCCAGGTTTATAGGTCGGGATTGAGAAAAATGGACTTGAGATTATTGTGTTTGATTGTTGAGATGATTGTGTTTGGAATTGTTGGGGTTGAAATTGTTGAAAACATTGGAACTGGGGTTAATTCAATTGTTGTGGTCGTTGTTATTGGAAGTAGTTTGGTTGAAATAGAATGTTGGTAAATAGAGGTTGTTGTTGGATTGGGGATGTTAGCATTTGAATGTAACATTGATATTGATCATTTTGAGTGCTCGGGTTGTTAGGGTGTTTGGTGTGGTGGAGGTATTTTGATCGTGCTCAATATTTTTGAGAAAAAATGAGAGAGTATAGAGCTTTGTGAAGTATTTTGTGGTTTGAAATGTTGTAAAATGTGTGGTATTTATATTAGTTTAAAAAGGTATTATTTATTTATTTATTTATTTGTTTATTTACTTCTAACGGGTCAAAAGTGACTCTGAAAATAAAGGAAACGATTGGTAGTAATGAGCATCAATCCACAACGCCTACGGACATGGGGCGCGGTGTTCACATATAAGAACCCCCTCCCCCTCCACGTCATCTCTACGCATCAAAAATCACTCCACACCCGATGGCCTAAGGTGATGAATTAATATACATAGGTAATCAAATCTTATTAGTGGTAAATGTTGAATGGAAAACTGGTTTGGCAATTGGTATATGAATTTATTTGACAATTGGTTTTAATTAAAAGCCCAAATTTTTTTTAACTAGTTTTTGGAATTGAATATGTGTCATGATGGAGCTACAGCGAGTATGAATATTTTAGTAATTACACTATAGATTTTTTTATATATGAAACTCGAATTAAACATTGAAATGTAAAGTACTTTTCTATATACTTCATGGATCCAACGGAATGGAATTGAATCTCATTTCCTTTATTCTTTTTAGAATACATTTGACAATTGTTTATTCTGCTACAAAAATATATGTAAGAATGAATTTATTTGACAATTGGTTTTAAATAATTTGTTTCTTTACTATCTTCGTTTACCACAATTATGCATTCCCCATTGGACTAAACAAGAAATGAATGCAAGTTACATTATTAGAGTTTTTTTATTTGATTATCTAGGGTTCATATATTATATTCTTTCCCAAATTTACTTTGGAGATTATTTTTTGATAAAACCAATTTGGTGGCAGTTTTTTCAAAGCCTGTTTGTTCATAATTAAAACACGATCAAGAAAAAAGAAAAAAATTGAGTTCCATAGATGCTTATCTCTTCCAACGCGAGTGACTCTCGATGTGGCTAGATGCTTCGTCACTACAAAAAAATTCCTAAATAACTACGGAAAGTTGCTACGGAATCAAAATCTGTAGCTATTTTACTACGGAATAGATTGTCGTAGTTTTTTTGCAACATAAATGGCTACAAAATTGTATTTCATAGCTAAATTATAAATAGCTACGTAAAATTGCAACACAATCAAAATTTGTAGCTATTACATTACGGAAAATGCTACAGAATGGATGGTCGTAGCTATTTTGCTACGAAAATGGCTACGGTGTTGAATTTCAGTGGCTAAATCCTGAATTGCTACCGAAAGTTGCTACGTAATTGAAATCTGTAACTATTTTACCATAAAATATGCTACGGGATTCTTGGTTGTAGCTAGTTCGCTATGAAACTTATTACAAAATCTATACCCGTAGGTAATTGGCTACAAAATTTTTTACGAAATTAAAATACGTAGCTAGTTGGCTACGTAATTGAAATCCGTAACTATTTTTTCTATAAAAATTTACTACACAATAAAAAGTTGTAGCTAATCTACTATGTAATTAGTTATGAAAACGTTAACTATAATTATTTTATTTTGTACTATGGGTTGCATTTTGTGCGAGATATTATAAACAATACATGTATGTTAGCAAAAATATGTATACGGATAGTCTGAAAGTCATATTCGAAATGCTTTATCTCACACAAGAAAAAAGTTTGTGACGATTCAAAATGAAATTGCTTTATTTACAATGCAATGTAATTTTTCGACTAAGGTTGTCGATTTAATTACTCCCAAAATTTTGGATCATTTTTGTGATTATGGCATTATTTCAAGTCTAAGGGGGTATTCATGTAGATCTTGCAAACATTAGGGGCTATGATAGCAAGATAAATGAGTCGGAGGAAGTTTAATCGCAGCTCCCAAGTCTCAATTTATTGTCTCTCTCTCATATCGATCTTCTATTTCTCTTTTTTCAGAAATCGATCAATTAAATTATGGAATATTAGTTAACGATTGCATCATCATCAACATGAGGAAGCGAGATTTAGCAAATGCTCTATGCTTTCGCCCTTTTCTTTTCCATTTCAGGTAAATCAGATTATCTCAATTCACTGTGTTAATCGACCTCAGAACCCTAGAGCTGTTTAGTTTCTTATTTTTTTTTAGTAATTTGTACTTCTAGTTGAAATTGAATGATTACTACGTCTAATTTGTCTCTATTTGACAATACGACGAAGGCGATTTTACGTTGAAGGAGGCGTGGTGCAATCTATTGGATGAATATCCAATTAAATACGAGGGGGAACCTATTGTGTCCGATCTTAATGGCGATCGAAAGAAAGAGGTTCTTGTGGTTACTTATGACACTAAAATTCAGGTATTGTGTATCTAGTTCGTAGAATCAAATTTGCGGTTTCAATTGAAGGCCATTCAAGCACGTTTGATAGCTCATAAGGATTCGTTCGTGCTCAAATAGTTTCAAAGTATGAACGATTTGGTGTTATATTCTTATCCCAAACCTCTATAGTCTTCTTCTTCCAAGCATACTCTCAAACACTTTAATTTTTAATTTTTAACTGAGTGTTGCTCCAAACGAAATATGGCTATTAGTTGCTATATAATCTTGTGTTATATCTTATATTAGCAGATACACTTTTAGCATTTGCAACTTAAAAATCAATGGGTACTACTACACTACTATGCTTTTAGTTATATTTATAACCACCTTTATTGAGATTGGAGTTATGAATATGTTCTTTGTCTTCTTGTACTTAATTTTTTTCATGTTGATCAGGTTTTAGAACCTCACTAGGCGTGTGGATGAAGGATTTAGTGAGGCTCATGTTCTTGCAGAAATAATATGGTTACCTGATAAAATTTGTTGCTTTGGGCAGATGTGAGTAGCCATGGGAACAGGGGCAGTTGACTGAACTTTCAAATGTGGTCATGTACAAAACCAAGTCTTGGTTGTTGTGACATCAGGTTGGTCTATAATGTTCATTTATCATAACCTCCAAAAGCTATGGGAAACAAATGTGCAGGTCAGTTTTTTTTATAAAATTTGCATAAATCTCAGTTTTTATGGCCAACTTTAATTGCATTCTAGTTTTTTTAGGAGGATTTCCCACACAATGCTCACCATAGAGAAATGTCAATTTATTTAAGTAATTATACATCAAAACATGGAGATGTTGGACTTGTATTGTTGGAGGAATGATGGAAATGCAGCCACATCTATGTCTCTTTAACTCTTCTGTTTTTATATATTCATTAATATAATTTATAACATTGTCTAAAAATTGAATAATCATTTATTTCTACACTATTTTAGATGCACCTTGATCCGTTTGAAGAAATTAAAATGGCCGAGGAAAGTGCAGATAAGCATCGAAGAAGCGGAAGCGAAAAAGAAGTAACAAATTTTGAAGTTTTATTTCTTTCTTAACTTTTTGTTTCTAGTGTTTTTCAAATCAAATTATATATATATATATATATATATATATATATATATATATATATATATATATATATATATATATATATATATAAGCATCGAAGAAGCGGAAGCGAAAAAGAAGTAACAAATTTTGAAGTTTTATTTGTTTCTTAACTTTTTGTTTCTAGTGTTTTTCAAATCAAATTATATATATATATATATATATATATATATATATATATATATATATATATATATATATATATATATATATATAGATGCATCATCAGTTATTGATTTACGCCATTTTGCAATTTATGCTTTTGCTGGGGCGAACCGGTGCGCTTCGCTAGAGTAGAAAGAATGAGATAATAATTATATCTTATAGATTATTACTTATTCAATTTACTAACATTTATTCTCTTATTAAAAGAACTTGGAAGCCACTCCATCAGATGAATCTCCACTAATTCCATAACATAATTATAAACTCGATGTTCAAGCTCTTAATAGGCATCAACCATGAGAACCTAGCAAACTTGTTGTTTTGTGTAAAGCACATGGTGACACCTTTTGTGATTTACTTAAAAATCAAATTATTTAAACTTATGAATTCAAAATCAGCTGTTTAATTTTGTTGAATCTTGTACAGCTAAAGAATAACATAGTTGGAATGCAGTCCCCTTATAGCTTCTTTGTCTCGCATAATTGGTCTTCAATATGATCATATTTTGATCGAATTAACAAGTGTGAATTTCATTTAGATTTTAGAATATTTCCCTTGGTCAAATCTTGGTTGACTGAATTTGTTGCAGGGGCATAAATATCGACTTGCCCTCATAGCATATATGCTTTTAGAGTTTTAGTTTTCAATATTAAAATTTTTGGTTTTTGTCAATGTTAAGTATTCCTTTGGACAAGGGCTTATACACTATAAGTTACCAGAAGGTAACATCGGGAGCATCAGGATTCATATTTTATGCATTATATTTACTGGTAAATCAAATTAAAATATAAAATATATCAAAATAAAATGTGTATTTATTTTAAGACGTGTAAATCATTATATTGTATTGTACAGGTGAACAGATGGAGGTATACAATGTTTGTGTTGAATGGATGAGAAAACATTCTTGAAGCATTTTTATTTTTGTCACATCAAAACTTTTATTGATTATGTATCTAGTGGTATTTTATGTTTAATTTGTTGCAACTTTTGATTTTGAAATTGTATTTTTTTTGTACTGGATATTTCTTTTAGTTCTTATAGAAATACTTTATTATTTTTGGTTTTATATTAATTGTATTTTTATAAATTGATATAAATAGTAAAATTGAATAACCAAAATTTATTGAATAATTGTATGGAACAGTTTCTATGGTATTGGGTACAGAATTTGTTATGGAAAATTGCTATGGAATTTGCTATGAAAAGTTGTTATGGAATTGGCTCTGGAAAAATCGCTACAGAATTTGTTACGGAAAAATCATTATGGAATTCGCTACGGAAACATTGCTACGGTATTGGTTACGAAAAAATTTCTACGGAATTTGCTACGGATAAATCGCTATGGAATTTGTTACGGAAAAATCATTACGGAATTTGCTACGGACAAATTGCTACCGAATTAGTTACGTAAAATTTTTTATGGAATTTGCTACGGAAATACTATGTAGCTCAAATTGCAACGAAATAGATATCGTAGAAACTGCCATAGTAAAATTGCTACGAAATTATAATTCCGTAGCTAAACATATTGCTACAAGAAATAATGCTACGAAGTCTAATTGAAAATTTATGTAGCAAATTTCGTAGTTAATCAACTTTAGCTACAGAATTTTAACTTTTTGCTACGGAAATTTTCCGTAGCCAAATTAAAATTTTCTTGTAGTGGTAGTAGACTTAAATATGAACGTGTGGATATAAATATTGTTAAAAATGAGATCGTATGAAGAAGTTATGACGTTCAGAACACAAGACCTAAACAAAGTCACAAGACCTAAACAACCAAGAAACTTAAGGGAAGCCACAAGACCTAAACAACTAAGCAACTTAGATTACTCATGTTAAAAAGTAATATATTTTTTACTTACAATTTTATAAACAAAACGCTCATACATATATTCATAAAGAATGCATGCATATAAAGATCGTAAGTAAAAATATATTATCTTTTAAGAGGAGTAATTTAAACGAAAGTTGTAGTAGACTCAAATATGAACGTGTTGATATAAAGATCGTTAAAACTTGAAGAAGTTAAGACGTTCAAAACACAACAAATACAAACATATGGATATAAAGATCGTTAAAATCTGATATCTTATGAAGAAGTTACGACGTTCAGAACACTAGAGATAAGCGAAACACAAGATTTAAGCAACCAAACAGTTGAGGTTGTGGTGGCCATAAGCATCAACGGTCCCGAATATCTCATTATTGATTTTCCAACGTAAGATGTTGTGAAAAAAATCTAAAGAAACCTGTTATATATAATGAATGTATACAAAAACTTATTTTGCAACAAAAAATATTAAGTACTAAACGTAAAAAATATAATAAGGACTAAACGTGTATAAAGTGAGAGATATATCACGTATTAAGTCATTTTTTTCAGTTTACCTGGATTAGTCGGACATAATGACGTAATGTGTATAGTTAAACAAGTTGAATGCAAACATGAACGAAAAAAAAAAAAACAGTGACAAAATATATACAAATAAAAAATATACCATCGTTTTAAGTAATTATCCAAGATCGTACTTTTATCCTAACACTAAGAAAATGGTTATTTACTATCATTTCATTATTTAATTAATCTTAAACCCTTACACTAAAGGATTCATAAATTTGGATTTTAAATGTTTACGTTACAAACCCATTGGTGATCTAAATTCTAAAAAAATACAAAATAAATAAATAAATAAATGGCATCAAATTTCTATACTAGACCCAGCTTAGGTACACCTAAGTTGGTCACCACCTTCCTTTTGATATAGACCCATCGCAATCTCTTAAGTTGTAGATTATAGATAGATTTATTATTTATCATCACGGACAAATATGCAAATTGACTTGGACAAAATATATTCGAGATAATGAATACCATTTTTAGTTGTGACAGATATATGTATATGCCATGATTGCCATCTATGTGTGGAAAACTATAACGTTTGATTTAATAAAGGTTTTAGTAATATATTTGCTCGTTCGTTAAACATCTGCAATAACGGGAAAAAATTATGAAGCAATGCAATGTTGTTGATATATATTTTGCTCAATTCAACCTCCAAATTTTTTGGTACGTACGTTTTCAAAACATCCCGTGAATTGTTGTAACCTTTTAATTTTTAGAAAGGTTTTGTTAAATATCATTAAACTTGAAATTTGATAAAAAAACAGATGTAATTATTAGATTGTTTAGGAAAAAGTTGGTCACCAAAATCTCCTATAAATACGTTTCTTGATTTCAATTAAGAAATCATTCGAAATCAAAACACATTTGGCAACCATTATTGCAACTATGTCATTGTCACAAAAAGGGACTACCATGGGTCTAGTCTTGATCCTAGTGTTCATGTTATCGGGTGAGACCAAGGCTCAATCCGGCTGCACCTCTGCGCTTATTGGCTTAACCCCATGCCTAACCTTTGTCTCAGGAAATGCTTCGATTCCATCCGCTTCATGTTGCTCACAACTATCTAATGTAGTTCAAGGTCAACCACAATGTTTGTGCTCACTACTAAATGGTGGTGGGCCTACTTTTGGGATATCGATAAACCAAACACTGGCTTTATCGCTTCCCGGTGCCTGTAATGTACAAACTCCCCCGGTTAGCAAGTGCAATGGTAATGTTTAATTTCTTAATTTCATTTCATTGATTTCAACATTTATACATGGATAACAAACTAAAGAGTTAGCAAATGGCTTATAGCCTAGCTATATCATAGGTTGATTGAAATATGTGCTTGAGCCAAATGTTAAAGGTTGAAGTTTTGTTAAAAAACAAAAGATTTATATTTATGAGTAGGATAATGGATTAATGGGTGAACGACGCATGTAACATAAAAATTGTTAATAATGGCA
The DNA here is from genome assembly GCF_052625555.1 of Lactuca saligna. Classification (NCBI taxonomy): domain Eukaryota; kingdom Viridiplantae; phylum Streptophyta; class Magnoliopsida; order Asterales; family Asteraceae; genus Lactuca; species Lactuca saligna. The sequence continues at coordinate 69,261,159 of NC_136424.1, read as the reverse complement.
TATGAAACTAATCCACCATCCGAACTACATAGAAAACTGATTTCCTAGTTGAAAGCAAATATTGAGATTGTTTTTTCATTAAACATGTTTATGAGCTAAAAATATTAATTTGAATAGCTATATATGTTTAAGAATTAGCCAAAAGAATGATGAATATATTAAGACACTAAATTTTTTGCTAATTTTATAACTTTCCATTAATCATTCACTAATACTTATGTGTAATTTGTCTTGCTTGTCTTTCTTCTCAACTTCTCTCACGATAAAATTGATGAGTTTTATGAAATTTGTTATAATGGTAAAATTGTTATTTATTCTCATTCAAATGGTGTATTAGCTCTAGAAAGAAACATATTTCATCAGTTTCTGATTTTGTTCCTATAGATCCATTCAACAAATAAAAAATTGATGGAATAAATAGACTCCAACACAAACGATAATGGGTTATCTATATATTATTATTTTGTATGTAGGTGTTGCTAATGGACCTACATCGTCATCGGCTGATTCTCCAACAAGTAACTCTCCATCAGATTCTTCTTCCAATGAAACACCAGTAGGTGCTCCAACTAGTACTACTACACCAACGATTCCTGATGTTGGTGTTCCAACAACTACAACTACACCAACGATTCCTGATGTTTCTCCAGGTATAAAATGCTTGAAATAACTTAGTTTTCCGATCAATATCTTATAAAATGTGTATGAAATGTGTGATTCATGGAGAAACAATGTGCAGGAGGTTCGAAATCAGTACCTTCAACAAACAGTGATGGATCAGATGCAACGATCATTAGGGCGCCCACTCGTGTGCTAGTGGTTGTGTTTTTGGTAGCAACGTGTGCATCTATTGTGACAAAATTTTGAATTGGAATTATTATGATCTATTGTATCAAAGCACTTTAACTTTGACTTATAGAAAAAGTCTTTGTAAGCAATCTATTATATACAATTTTGCTAAAAGTCTCTTCATATGATGTTGTATTCTAATTAAAGAAGATATATTTCTATGTATATGTCCATTAATGATGTTTTATTATGCATGGTTGACAAAATTCAAAACAAATCTTGTATATAGAAAAGTTGTTACCACAATATGACATCAGACTTATAGATTGCTTCTTGTTTGTTTTCTACAAAATAAATTGTTTAAACGATAATAAATAACCATTTTATCTTTACATTAAAAAAACACATTTCAAAATATACACCAATTTTAACATAAAAATAATTGAGAAGAAAAAAAAAGGAATGACCAAATGGGTAAAGGGTTGTGCCTTAATTACGTCTATGTTAAGGGGTTGTCTCTTTTTTTCTTACTAAGACTTGTATGAGTAAGTGGTTGAATGGTGAAACATCATGTTTCAAAAAGAGTTTCTTATTCCGGGATTGTGGACAATGTTTGGATCGAGTAAAGGCCATGGGCTTCAACGGAATGCGGTTTAAATCCTATCGGATTTTGATAACATTGGTTATGTGATATAAGCTCGTGGTTTGTGTTTTGGAGTCAAAGGGTAAAAAGGGAAAAGCAATGTTTCGAAATTCCTTGATGATTATGGTTTTTAGTTTGACATGTGTTAAGCCAAAAGTTAACTATATAGAAGTTTGGGGCTCGTCAATACCTTTATGAAGATATAAAGTGATATGGACATATTTAACTATATATTTTAGGCCATTATCTTAATATATTTGATTAAAATGTTATATTTTTAGATATATCACACTTAATATGCTTGAAAATGTTCAATTATAGTTAAAATGAAAGTTGGGATGCAAAAGGAGGAGAATAGAGCTAGAAAAGAAGCAAAAATGATGTTGTTGGCAACTTGCCCCTCGTCAGTATTTTAGCAAAATCTCATGACTCGTAACTCCGATTGACGAGATTCAAGATGTTTTAAAAACTAGACAACATTTCGGACAACTTTCATGTTTTGAGAAAATGTTGATTCCCAACAACCACGGCGTTGTGATCACTACCATGGCGTGGCGAATGGAATCTTCGTGATTCTTGACGTTGACTTGGAGAATACGAGATAAACACGAGGACCATGACGTGGTGGAGGTCAACCACAATGTGGTGGTCAGATTTTGGTAATTATATATTTTTTGTACATTAGATCGATTCTAGGAGGTAGAGGACTTAGGGATGCGGTTATTCACGAGAAAAAACCTTCCAAGGGTCGATTTTGAAGCTAAAGAGTCAATTGGAGCAAAGATTGAAGATTCAAGCGCTATAGTATTGAGATTTCACTTCAGGTTTTCTTGGTGATCATGTATAGCAATCTTTAAGTGATGTTTTTCTTCTTTATTTTTCTGAATATTGTGTAAAAACATTTACTTTCACTAGATATTGATGAACCTTGGTTGATATGCTTTGATTTCGTTAATAGGATTAATTGAATTTGGTTTTAACTTGTGTTCGATTGATTGATTTACCTTTCATGTTAAAGTTATGATTTTTATTGTTTATTGTTGAGTATTATTTGGATTAGATGATCATTCTAACTTGATGTACTTGAATCAGATTAATCTATGATTATTAGGTTTGTATGACTAGGACTTTGATCATAAGCATGTGGTTAGATAATATCAATCGGTGGCTTTGATTGTGTTAGAGAGTATTAGATATCCATGCTATGCTTATATTGGTTGCCATGATCATTGACAAGAAATCAGTAGATCATATCGTTCATAGTTCGAATATATTTAAATAATTACGTGTTCATTGATTGCATAATCATTATGTTAGTTGTTAATTACTTATTAGTACTAGGAAATCCCATCAAGATAACTTGTCATATTATAATTCGGTAATCAATTCATTAATCCATTGCACTTCTAATAAATCAAATATAAAAACTTCAGGAATTTGTATTCAAGTGGAAGTACTTCTTATTTATTGTTTCCATTTAGTTCTTTAGTTTAACTTGATTAATAGAGTGTCAAAACTAGTTTAGTTGTTTTGAACAAAAAAAACCCTTTTTACTTTACTATTATTAATGTAATTAGCATTTGAATCATTTGATCTAAACTATCACGTTCTCAGTGTTCGACACCCTTTCGTAAACTATATAATTCACGACTAGGTATTGGAAAATTGGTGTGAACCAATTTATAAAAATGGGTTTTCCCTATTTTTTAACACGTCCAAAATGGATTTATGTGAATGAGAAATTAATCTTTAAAGTAAGGGTTTCGGAAGAAGTAAATAAAAGAGCTTAATGGTTGGGAGAAATAAAAAAAAATTTAGGGACCTTTCTTGCAAACATTTCTTTCTTTTGTAACAGAAATTGTAATTAATATTACAATTAAATTACATATTAACACACATTAATGTTGTGATTAATAGAGGTGTTTAATTGGAAGGTTATAGAATATGTAGTATAAACACTACTACTATACAACAATTTGAGGATACCAATAAGAATACAAAAACTCTCTTCTTCTTCATTTCATGTTCTTAGTTTTCTTGTTGAATTAAAGGTAAAATTCAAGCCTATTGAGGGTTCGGATGGTCTAGAAGAACCACTTCAAACTGTTGTATCATGGGAAACAAACATCCGGTAGCGGGCGAATTGTTTTAAAGACAATGTGTTGAGCACATGCCTTAGTTTATTCTGCTTGCTTGTTAACTTTTGTACATTTTCGTAATATTATTTCATATAATCTTAAAAGAAATTCATTCGTATGAAACAAACTACAAATTGGAAACAATTTTACTTGCATTTTTTTTTTGATATTGTACGATTTTCATAAAAAAAAAAAGGGGAAAGTTTTGTATTTTGAAGCACCTTTGGTCATTAATTCATTAAGACATGTATTTGTAATAAAGTATCTACCTTTCCAGCTTTGGTACTGATTCTATTAATTACCTAATGAGTTAAGAAGCTAGCTTAACTCAAAAACACAATTTACGTGTTGCGGTGAAATGCTCTAATATGTCCCAATTTTTGAAAAATGATACCTTAGTCATGGATACTCATTTCTTGTTGAAACCAATTCTCAAAGTTTGGTATATGAGTCTACTTCATTTCATTAATTTGTCTGAAAGCTGTAAACAAATCTAACTAGGGTGAAAAATACGATTTTCACTGACTGGTTAGATTTTAACAGCTATGATACACACATTTTGTAAAATTCATAATAAATTGTAGAAAAATCGTGTGTACTTGTGCAAATAGTCCTTGGAAAGCTAAGAGACAAGGCTACTGAATTATAATATTATATTGTCGTTTTGAAGGTTTTAGTGGGGCTAAAGTATTCTCGAACAGACTGCATTATTTTTTTTTTAAAAAAAAGCCCCGAAAACTGAAAAGGCAACTTGGTTTTACTTAAAATCATTAGATTTTAAATAGTTTTGTTGAAAATCAAGGTTTTAGAATTTCTTCATTAGAAATCAAGTTTCATAATTTTTGAAATATGGATTTTTTATTATGTTGAGTTTTGTCCAAGCAAGAGGCAAACATATTTTCTGGAAATTATACCTAAACATTTATAAAGTGCTATGATTTCCAAAGTGAACTCTATGGATGTCACCACCAATGATTGATGGATTACCCGTCATGTGTGTTCAAATAGGGAGTGTTTCAAGAACTATAAGGTTGTGAAAATCTACTATTTTCTGTCCAAGTTGTGGCAGAAAATTATTCTTGAAATTGTGATTCTAAACACTTAAGTTTGGTTTTTAATATATTCCAGAAATTGTATCATCTAGAAAATAGCTAACACTTAATAATGTGTTGTGTGTTCCAAATATTAGGAAGCACTCAGTCTTTGGATAAGCATGGTTTTTTCTTGGGTTATGAGTCAAATAAGTTTGTATTAACATAAAGGGCATGTTTATAGGCAAACGCTATTCGGATGGTGGGATGGTTAAATTCCATGTAATGGCTAATAAGCCTAATATCAGTGACATGAATAACCATTCCACTTATTGGTTTGATTCTTCTAATGTGTGACATGTTAGATTTAGACATGTTATTTTTTACACATTAAAGTTGTTAATCAAACTCAAACACATCCCTTACATTCATATAGACTCAAAATATAAATGAAACACTTGTGTTGAATCAAAGTTAACACGACAATCATTCACATCCATTGCAAGGACAACAAAACCACATAATCAATCTATTGATAATTACACTAAACTTTGTTATGTTAATTTACTTAAAAGTAAAGATGAAATGATAGACAGGTTTTTTGTGTATAAAAGTGAAGTTAAGAATCAACTCAATGGAAGTATTAAAGTAGTAAGAAATGATTATGGAGGTGAATATGTATCACCGTTTGAAGAACCTTTTCAAATCATGGTATAAGACATCAGTTGATTGCACCTTATTCGCCAAAACAAAATATCATCATGGAAAAGGAAAAACATGTACCTTAAAGGAAATGATTAATGTCATGTTGTTAAGTTTTGGGTTGCCACCCTTAATGTGGGGGAATTTGTTTTAACAACTAATTACCTTTTAAATAAGGTACCGCAAAAAAACGAATTAAGACCATACAAGTTATGGTCGGGTACAAAACCATCTTACAAATACATTTGAATGTGGGGGTGTCTTGCAAAGGTTGTTATACCTAGCCCCAAGGTTGTAAGATTTGGCACTAGATTGTTGGTTGCATTTTTATTGGTTATGCACAAAACAATAGTGCTTATTGTTTTCTTGTTCACGACTCTAATCGGATATTCATAAAGGTAGAACAATGGAACTAATAAATGCATCATACTTTGAAAATGTGTTTCCATGTCTTGATAAATAAAAAGACAAGTGATCCAAAGCAATTGGGCATGAAGAACCCTCTCATGAAGAAGAAATGGAAGAAGAAATAGATCATGATGGAGTAAAAGGGTACAAGTGAAAAATCATTTGGAGATGTTTTTTGCATGTATATGGTTGAAAAAGAAGCTCAAACTTTCAAAAAACAATTTACTTCCTTTGACAGATCTCAATGAAAAGAGGCAATTAAAAGTGAAATGAATTCTATCTTTCCAAATCACATGTGAGAGATAGTGGATATACCTCTAGTATGTAAACCACTAGGCTATAATGAAGTTTTAAGAGGAAAAATGAAAGCAGATAGATCCAAAAAAATATGAGAATCAGTTAGAACATAATAGCCTATGATTTCAATAGAAATATGCACCGATTTCTTATTTGAAAATTGAGAATCACATGATACTTCTATACTTTAAGAAGCTATTTCCATTATATCCAATAAACTTTGTTTGAATTCATCAAAACAATATAAAGGTTTTTGTGAATATTAAGATATTCAATATGTCATTGAAAGGACTATGAGTGGAAATATGAGTATTCTAAATTTGGAATCATATGATCGTTTCTTAGAAGATCATATTGGATTAAGTTGTAAAAACTAATAATGGTTCAATCGTTTGAACTAGTGAGTTATAGAAAGAAGGAAATCACAACGTGTTAGTGGATTTCCAAAAGAGAAGTAAGAGTTGATGGCATATTTGAAATATATGTTTGGATTGCAAACATAAGAATTCCTTGATTAATTTCATTTATATGATCTTATAATTATATGTGGTTGTAACTTCTTGAAATTTAGAAGTATATAATCCAAATATGACACTAAAACATCTAAAGATACATTTAGAAGTATAATCTACATGAAACTGCCTAGCAGTTATCTTACCCAAAGGTAAGAAACAAAATGTGTAAATTGTAAAGTTGTTATATGACTTCAATCAAGTTTTAAAACAATGGTATAAATTTTTATCTATGTTATTCAACATGAATGCATGTGATGAAATAGATCCATTTAATGAAACTTCGAAGTGTTATTCCATTTTGTGACATAGTAGGATCCTTGAGATAAGATGCCTAAGAATTATACATGTATATAGTTAAAGGAAGAGATTGCATGGAAAAATACGATATTTGCAAGAAGACTCGTGTATGGTATATTCATAATTACATCTAGCCAATGCTATTTTGAATTCACAAATACATGTAGTGTGTATGTTTATCGTATTATGTTGACATAATTATATCATTATTCGATAGTGGTAACTATGGTATAGTAAGAACCATATTGATAATTGTCAACATTTGTTGGAAAATATAGGAGATTAATTTTGGAAGTTTATCCAAGATTGGACAATGAACTAAAAGGGTTTGTAAGTTCTTGGGAGACGTCCCATGATGAGCCAATAACTCCTATATATGTACATGATAATGTAAATAATGGTGAGTCTAGACATATTTATCAAACACATAACACCATTCCACAACAACTCTCAATTTGAATTGTTTTTAATGACTACATTATGGATCCACTAACGAAATGTTTGGAATAAGAGGTTGTTATGTGAAATGGGACTAAAACCCATAGATTAATAAGTTATTGAAAAGGAAATCCCAACCTACTTGACTGGAGATTCCAAGATCTAGGTTCAATGGGACAACCTACTTGCATATAACATTTCTGAATCGCTATGGGGGATATCCCCAACCCATTCCTAAAACAAATAGTGATGCAGGTTAAGCTTACATTTGTCAATGATAAAATGGTAATCATCACTAATTAGCTTTTAATTATTATTATATAGTCACTTATGTGAGAGAGTAGTGGGTTCGCTTCAAAAGGAATTGTATGGGCACATTCCTAAGAGCTCTTACAGAACCAAGCAAGTGTCCATGACCATAACAGACACATCAATGATAACCTAACTAGGCCAGGGAGAATAATGTGAGATGCATATTAATTATTTACACAAAAGACAGAATAGTTCAAGGACATAAAGTCTACTGGTCCGCTAGTAAAATAAATATGTATCTTTAGGGAAGGTTCAAGGGTAACACCTACATATCCTATGCATGATTCAACATTTGGATTTTATCTAGGTAGCTTGAAAATGCTTGACCAAATTTCATTCATGTGGGGGATTTTTGGAAAATTGGTGTGAACCAGTTTATAAAATGGGGTTTCCCCATATTATAACAAGTCCAAAATGGATTTATGTGAATAAGAAATTAATCCTTAAAGTAAGGGTGTTGGAAGAAGTAAATAAAAGAGTTTAATGGTTGGGAGAAAGAAAGAAAAGTTCAGGAACCTTTCTTGCAAAAATTTCTTTCTTTTGTAATTGAAATTATAATTAATATTACAATTTATTTACATATTAACACACATTAATTTTGTGATTAATAGAGGTGTTTAATTGGGCGGTTATAGAATGTGTAGTATAAATACTACTACTATACAACCATTTGAGGACACCAATAAGAATACAAAAACTCTCTTCTTCTCCATTTCATGTTCTTAGTTTTCTTGCAGAATTAAAGGTAAAATTCATGCCTATTGAGGGTTCGGGTGGTCTAGAAGAACCACTTCAAACTATTGTATTCTGGGAAACAAACACCCGGTAGCAAGCAAATTTGTTTTAAGGACAATGTGTTGAACACATGCCTCAGTTGTTTCCACTTTCTTGTTAACTTTCGTACATTTTTGTAATATTATTTCCTATATAATTCATGACTATGTACACTCCCTATTTGTGTTTAAAACAAGTTGAGATTATATACGAATTTATAAATAAAAAACTAGTGCAAATAATATACAATCAAGTTTTTGACGCCGTTGTCGGAGAATAATTGCGTTTCGTTCATATTTTTTGTTTGTTGATTAAATTTTGTTTATAATTTAGTTTTTAGTTTTTTATTTAAATGGATGCGATTGATGCTATTCTTGAGCGTGACTACGTAAATTGCAAGCACTTGATGATCTATTCGGTCTAGAAAAAGATTTGGAGGAGTTGGAGAGGTTCTTAGCTGAAGACTCGGATGAAGAACAAGAACAAGTTGGAAAGCAGGAACCACGTCGTGGTCTAATCATTACCACAACGTGGACCACTATTTTTCCGGTTTGTGTTTCAAAGTATGGGGTGACGAATCCAACTTCGGAGAAAGTTCTGATGTGCAATCCATTTTTAATGAGTGTCCAACCAGTTCCAACTCTTGTCAACGTTCTTGGATTTTATGGATTCAAGCTCGGAAGGCCGATTTTCGAAACAAAACGTAAAATATTATGATTCGGTACAAAAGGAGTATTAAGTGCAATGGATGGATTGGTATCGATTTTATTATAATTTTATTAAGTTGAGATTCTAACTCAAGACTCGCACAAAAAAGAAGCGATTATCAGGTTGCAACCCGACTTTTAAATTAGTTTGCATTTTTTTCATTTTTAATTTTTAGTTTTAATTTTTTTTTTGAATAAAAGTGTTTTTGATGATTCTTATTTTATTGCAAGAGAAGTTTTAACTAAGAAATTGATTATGGGTAAAAATGCAAGAGTGGGGTGGAGTATTACGAGAAGAAAAGGAAGAAGCGTGACACACAAATAAGTGTGTGGTATACATTTGAAATGGAGCTAAAACTAAGGAGTCTTTTGTCCTATCAATGTTATATATGGTAATAAACTTGATACGAAGGATCGGTCAAGAAATTAGCTACTTCGAGACTAGTCGATTTATTCAACGATGAAGAATTAAGAGTTTTCACGAAGACGCGACATGAGCCAAGCTACCTCGAGACGTGACTTTTTATTACATTATGACTACTTTCCCAACATGAAGACCGTGGTGCGCCAATTCTCACTACGTGTCATGGCAAATATTTTCTCACAGTTAACATTCCAGATTTTTACATAGACCACGTCGTGGCCCTTTATTTGCCACGACGTGGAAAACTATTTGCTTGCAATTGAAGTTCCAGAGACCACACCGTAGCCAACATCTTGCCACGAAGTGGCAACACCCCAGGAAAATTTTGAGCTATGAAGATTAGCTTTCCGCCTACCTTGATGCCAAGATTCCACCGATTTCAGCAAGGATGTTTAGTTCCAGCTAACAAATTCAAGCTAGTATCAACAACCAACTCACGACAGTCATATGATCTTGTGACTACGTAACCAAGATGAGTTTGTTCCTTTTCTCCCTCTTTAATCTTAAGTTCTTTTATAGTTTAAGCATACAATGGGGACATTGCAGCATTTAAGTGTGGGGGAAGGGGTTCGAATATAGGACTGCAAGTTTACTGATAAAAATTGAAAAAAAAAATGGAATAGGATTTAAAAAAATTATTAAAAAGATTTGAATAGTAATATAAAAATTGAATATAGATAAAAAAATTGATATATTGTTGTGTTGAGATCTAGGTTGATAGTGTTGTGTGGGACGATCCGATTCGAGTTTCAATGTCTATTTGAACCAATATATGTTATAGTGTATTTGTGGCATCACCATCCTAGTGAAATTATGGAACAAAAATATGATCTTGCTTAGTTTGAGGGTTATAATATGTTTAATATCGTGTACCATAAATTTATCCAACAGAGATTATGTAGTCATTGCACTTAGACTAATACATCTAACCAAAAGGGTTGAAATTAAGTTCTTTAACGCCCGTAGATCCAGATTAGTCAAATTAGAGACGATAAGCATCAAAAATAACTTTTTGATGGAATATTATTTATAAGTATTAATGTTAACCAAGTTGTATTATATGTCACAAGGTTTTCGTGCATATAAAGAACGCCAAAATCCGAGTTATAACGAAGAAGTTATGACCTGTCGAAGTTTCGCGACAGAACCGGCATGACCCAGCGCACCCCAGCGCGACGTAAATAGTAAATTTAAGGTAGATAGATATCTATCCTTAGTGATATAAACGAGAGTCGAAGATTTCTTCGATAGTATTCCAACGATAAAAAGACATACGAAAACGGAGTTCAGATGAAGGAGTTATGAATTTCGAACGGAGTTTTCCTGTCCCGGCCTACTAAAGATAATATATAAGTAATATACTTATAATATACTAAAAATAAAGTCAAAATTAGCCAATGGAGTCTAAACGGTAGTTGTAGAGCATAATCTTACCTACGCATCGATATAAAGAACGTTGAAAACGGAGTTCGTATGCGAAAGTTAAGAATTTCTGAAGTTCGTGGCGCGAAACCCCAAAACTGTCAGAGACCACGACGTGGCAAGCAGTGCCACAATGTGGCAGGTCTTCTGACACCTCCAGGAGTCCCCTAGATGCAACTTGAGATGATGCATGCAGTGACGACCAAGCCCACGACGTGGCAAAAGGTGTCACGACATGGCAAGGGCCAGTTTTTCCATATAAATAGATTTGAAGGGCCAGCCGAGTTTGGTTGCTCATTCTCTCATCTCTCACCCATATTACCTCGATTTACGTGCAAAGAAGTACCCCCGAAGCCCCAGTATCAATCCCGAGACCCGAAGCGAGTCCTGAAGTCCGAAGATCCTAAGAAGAAAAGAGTTTCCGAGCCGAAGCTCTGCCCGCGAGAAACCTGGTGTGTGAAGTGATCCCGGTTTCACCGAAGAATACTACTTCTACAAGTCGTAGTGCTGTCCGATCATCTTCTGATCAAGTGAGTGTATAGTCACTTTCATCTTACACATAGATATAAAGTATTTTATAAAATACCTTCTATGTGTATATATATATATATATATATATATATATATATATATATATATATATATATATATTGTTGTTTATATTTGTGAGTGTATAACTTTCATCTTACACATAGATATGAAGTATTTTATAAAATATGTGCTATGTGTATATATATTGCTGTTTATACGTGTGAGTGTGTGGTCACTTTCTTCTAACACATAAATATTAAGTATTTTCTATGAAATATGTGCTATGTGTATAATATAAAGTTGTTTATATGCGTGGGTGTATAGTCCCTTTCATAAACCCGATTTTAATACAAGTATTGTTTTAATGTATTACGTATATGTTTTGGGTGAGTATGTGATCGCTTTCTTCTAACACATATATATTAAGTATTTGCTATGAAATACGTGCTATGTGTTTATACATTGTTGTTTATTTGAGATGAGTGTGGAATGGATATTTTATATAGGTGTTAAATGAGTTGATATGTATATGTATTTTGTATCTACAAATATGTTGGGTAGGACATGGGTAGATGAGATAGTTGGTGTAGGATAAAAGATGAGTTGGATAATAAGATCAAAATGTTATCTTTAGATTCGTGAGTAGGGATCAGGAATAGAGATAAACCTGTTACTAATCCATTGGCATGTATTGCAAGAGGGATCTCGAGTATGATACTATCAATAAGCAAGATAGACCTGTTAGTAATCCATTGGCAGGTATTGCGAGAGGGATCTCAAGTATGATACTGTCAATAAGCAAGATAAACCTGCTAGTAATCCATTGGCATGTATTGCGAGAGGGATCTCGAGTATGATACTGTCAATAAGCAAGATAAATCTGCTAGTAATCCATTGGCATGCATTGCGAGAGGGATTTCGAGTATCATACTATCAGTAAATAAGATAAACTTGTTAGTAATCCATTGGCAGGTATTACGAGAGGGATCTCGAGTATGATACTGTCAATAAGCAAGATAAATCTGCTAGTAATCCATTGGCATGTATTGCGAGAGGGATCTCGAGTATGATACTGTCAGTAAATAAGATAAACATGTTAGTAATCCATTGGTATGTATTGCGAGAGGGATCTCGAGTATGATACTGTCAATAAGCAAGATAAACATGTTAGTAATCCATTGGCATGTATTGCGAGAGGGATCTCGAGTATGATACTGTCAATAAGCAAGATAAACCTGTTAGTAATCCATTGGCATGTATTGCGAGAGGGATCTCGAGTATGATATTGTCAATAAGCAAGATAAACATGTTAGTAATCCATTGGCATGTATTGCGAGAGGGATCTCGAGTATGATACTGTTAATAAGCAAGATAGACCTATTAGTAATCCATTGGCATGTATTGCGAGATGGATCTCGAGTATGATATTGTCAATGAACAAGATAAACTTTGGTAGCTATGGATTTAGTACCGTATAGACAGACGATGGTAGCTATGGATTTAGTACTGTTAGATAAATGTTGGTAGCTATGGACTTAGTACCTACACTGGTAGCTATGGATTTAGTACCCGATGAATGAACCATAACAACTATGGAATTAGTGCCTATGAAGGAGCCTTGACAGCTATTATCTTAGTTCCTAATAAAGAATTCTGGCAGCTATTGTCTGAGTGCCTAATACGGAATGAACGAATAGATGATCAGGAATGGGTAATGGATGAGAATGGTAAGGATTTGCCTGTACAGCCCTGGAGAGGTGAGGCCTTGGGAGAGGCCTTTCTAGGATATATTTGGGTGAGACCCGTGGGCGAAGCCCGTATGAGAATAGCAGTATAGGTGAGACTTGAGAGCAGGGTTGCTCAGTAGTACGGTTGGGTGACACCTGTGGGCGAGGCCCGTGCGAGAGCGGTTATACAAGTAGGACTAGAAGGATAGGGGCGGGTGAGACCTGTGGGCGAGGCCCATGAGTTTTAGCAGCACAGGTGGGACCTGGAAGGGAACTTAGTGTCTAGATAGGGGATCGGGGATCCCAGGAAATTGTAGTGCCAGCATGGTAGAATAGATTGAGCAGTATAGGTGGTGGAAGTTTCTTCGAATGTCGTTGGGAGCGACTAGTGGTTATGTTGGGTCAGCGATCGGTGGGAGCCGGTAGTGCAGATATTGATAGGTTGGTAGGGACCAGGGTGGTCTCAGTTCATCCGGAAGCCAGAAAGGAATAGCAGGATTTTCAGTCAGTAGCAGTGCGAGTATGCAGCATATGGTAGGATTCAGTTAGTTGATCATGGGGTGCTCGACACCAAATGATAGTAGAAAGAATGCCTAGTGGATACTGGTGATAATGACCCGTACTGGGAGTAGCGGGGGTAATAGATTGGGTGAAGACATGGTCTTCACAGTGGCAGAGGAGATAGATGGTTATGGAGCGTTGCCTTGGGAAGGCAAGGAAATCACGCAGAGAAAGAAGGGGTGAACCCCTATGTTGCAGTACTCGGAGAGTATCAGAAGGATTATCGATTGGGTAAGCTGTGTTTCCAGAATGTTCAGGGTCAGGATGGACCCGAGATTTTTATCCGTAAGGATTGATGTCAGTCTGAATGACTGAGCGGAAGGCCAGCGAAGTTAGGCAGCTGGTGTTAGACTAATTGGTGGAGTATTGGAGGCAGATCGCAGGCAATGGATCATAGCAAACTTCGAGGACGAAGTTTAGTTTAAGTGGGGGAGAGTTGTAACACCCAAAGTTTGGAAGGCCAAGAAAGGAAAGAAAACCCTAATTTAAAGGGAGACTCGACGAGTCCAAGGAGGAACTCGGCGAGTCCGAGCGGGATCCGGGTTGAGGAGTAAGTGACCGACTCGGTGAGTCGGCCAAGGGGACTCGACGAGTCTGGTCTGTGCGAGGAAAACCCTAAAATCGGGACTTGGAGCCTATTTAAACATCTCATTCTCTCCCCTAGAGTTCCTTTACTGCCTCTTTCACCCATAACATCGAACCCTAAGCCCTATTGTTGCTTATTCAAGCTTCCAAGCCATTTTTGGGGTGATTTGAAGGAAGAAGAAGAAGGGGAATCATTGAAGCTTCAAGGATTGGCCTTAGATCCGAAGATTGGAGAAGTTTTCTGATTTATTGAAGGTATTAAGTCGTTCTCTTCTTTAGGTATAGTATGGTTGTGAGTTTTGGGGGTTTTCTATCCATGATTAGTTACCTCTTTTGAGTTAGAAGCCAGATCTAAAGTTGCTACTTCAGATTTACGCATATTATGGTCTTGAGAAGCATAAAGTAGCAGCCCTTGAGTTGATTATGGAGCCTCTTTGCCTTAAACCCTAGTTTATGGTGTATTTTGCCTAGATCTCCTTCTCTACACGTAAAGTTTGCAAATTTACGTGAGGAATAGGCTTAGGAAGGGTAGATCTACAGTTTGGAGTTCATGCATGACTCAAAAGTCCTCTGCATGTAAGGAGATCTGAATGGACTCGGCGAGTCCTTTGAGTGGACTCGACGAGTAGCATGAAGGTGAAGTGCAATTCGACGAGTGGGATGAACAACTCGTCGAGTCAGATGAAGATTGCCTTGTACCCGGTGAGTCTGTTCTTGGACTCGGCGAGTCAGGTTGCAGAACCCCAAACCCTTCGACTTGAGACTCGAATCAGTGAGTCGGGTGGAGACTCGGTGAGTTGGACAGGTCAGAAATCAGAAATCGGTAGACTCAACAAGTCATGGACTGAATCGGCGAGTCTAGACGCGAAAGGAAGGATTCTTAATATATGAACTCGGCGAGTCAGTAGGGTGACTCGGCGAGTAGGGTTGACCTGGAAGGTTGACCTTGACCAGGACTTTGACTTGGACCGGGGTTGACTTGGTTGTCTTTCGGGGGTCAGTTAGACTCAGTGTTGCATTGATATTGGTAGTTCGAGGAGCAAGGGGAGCAGGAGTTCAGTGAGTTGCTGGGCAGCAGCTAGTGAGATCATCAGCAAGTGCAGCCAGTGCAGGTGAGTTTCCCTTTGTGTGAATGGGTCTAAGGCCACTATACCGACCCATGTATTTATGAGTAGAAGACTCGGGGGTTAGCCCTAGGCACAATATGCTAGTATGATATTCAGGACGAGGTCCATTAATAGCGGGCGGGTGCCCAAGGATTTGTTTATATGATAGTTTATACTTGTTGTCTGTGTGATACATGTATGTCCCTGGTAGGGAGGTGAGTGTGGGCGAGGTCCCACATCTCACCAATAGCAGAGTGTGGATGGGGTTCCATATCTCACTAGTAGTAGAATAGGGGCAAGGCCCAAGTTAGGGAAGGAGTGAGGGTGGGTTGGGCCCGTATCTCACTACCAGTAGGAGCGTGGACGGGGTTCCATGGCTCATCAGTAGCAGGACAAGGGCGAGGACCAGGATAGGCGAGGCCTTAGGGTAGGATCAGTAGTATGAGTTTAGCTTATGTGTTGTGATATGTTTATGTGTTATTATTTGTTGGCGGGCGAGGCCCTGTGACAGGCGAGGCCTATGTGAAACAGATATGTAACCGAGCTCGAAGCAGGGGGTGAGGCCCGAAGCATGGGGCGAGGCCCAAGATAGTAGGCGTGGCCCAGTATGTGCAGTATGTGATTATGCATGGTATGTGGTAGGGTGGGGAACTCACTAATCTTCGTGCTTACGGTTTTCAGTTTTGGTTTCAGGTACTTCCATTAACGGAGGGAAGAGCTCGGGGTGATCGCATGGCACACACCATAGATTAGACAGCCTGGGAATGTTTACTCTGATAATGAACATGTGTTTTGAAAATTAATACTTTGATTATGTTTTAGAATGATGACTTTGCTTAAAGTAATGTTTTATTAAAGAAATTTTTGGTCTTGAATTTTGGGTCGTTACAATGATGTTGTAGTAAGCTTAGTAATACCAATTTCAAGTATTATGTGATAAATTCATGAATTATCTCTTGAATTGGTAAAAGGGTGATGAACCTTAATTTGATGAATTTGTGAGATATGTGAAATTTAAGTTATATCTTAATAAATTAAGTAATATATATATATATATATATATATATATATATATGTGTGTGTGTGTGTGTGTGTGTGTGAATTATAAGTGATTCTGATTCAATGGATTTACACATGTAATTAAGCAATGCTTTAAAACATTAAGCTAAAAGTACTTGTAATTGTGAATGGAATTGTATGGTAAATTAATGGTGTTTAACTTATGTCTTAATGGATCAAGACATATTTGCATCTAAATTATGAATTATAATTGGTTTGGGTGTATTGGAGTAATATGACTTAATGAAAATATTAACTCAATTTCATAAGTAATTGGATGATATTTTGAGTTGTAATACTCAAGAATTTTGTTATTAATTGGCAATCAGAGTTGTAAATGGAGACATGAATATGGCTTTAAGAGTTGAAGCCTAATACATATAAGTTATTACAAGGTGAGTAACCACAATTTCCTTTTAGATAAATGCTATCTAAATGTATGTTTATTATTTTATTGATTAATAAGTACAATATTATGGGTATTATGAAATGATATGTTATGTGTTAAGAATTTATAGAATTTTGTGTGGTTGAGAGTTACATTAAACTGGTATGGTTGGATTTGATAGCAAGTTATTGCTATGTGATGTTATAAATGAAATTAATTGAATTATAGATAAACTATGCTATGCGGGATAAATAGCTAGTTTAGTCGTAATTGTTATGATCAAAAATTTTTGTATCTTTAGGATAGGATCTATGTACGAGTTCTTGAATATGAATTTAGTTTTATTGAGATAGACGCTATAAATTGTGGTTGAGAATGGAACCTAGCAGTCTCGGTGACGGTAATGCTAAGGTTCAAGATGGCTATGTACTTTCGGGTAGTCTTGGTGACCGTAATATCCTGAATGTGAGTTATTGAATTTAGTGGTAGTCTTGGTGACTGAAATATCATTATATTAGTCTTATAGGCTGTAATACCATTAACTGGTGTGATGGTAGTCTTGATGGTCGTAATACCATCAACGGGGGAAATATGAGCCAATTACATACTTGTTAACAGTAATGATATACTCGCATGTTGATATCAAAAAGAGTAGGTACTCTTGGTGAACATAATACCATTTATCGGAAAATAAAATTTAATGGTGGACTTGGTGTTTGTAACACTATACTTGTAGATCGTTGTCGGATACTTATAAGCCAATGGTGATGGTAACCTTATATAGCTACTTATTCAATTGTTATTGATCCTTATGACGATTCCTACGTTCTATGGATTTGTGTGAGTAATTATTTAGTGGTTCTCAATGTTATAAATAACGTAAGGCGTGACTTGGCGACAATATCAAGCCTCAAGCTTTTCCGAGCCTTGGCGAGACACAGGGTTTGTAAAGCGTGACTTAAGGTGGAAATTTTCTATATAATTAATATTTTTATATGTATTTTCAACTATTATTCATCTTTATACACATATATGAGTTAAGACGGTGTTTTGACAAAGCTTGGCGGCATGTGCAAGTCTTGGAGTCGTGGCGTGTCATGGCAGAGCCACAACAAGCTTTTTAGAACCTTGGTGATTCTAATGTTGATTCACCATTTGCATGGAATGAAATGGTTTCTAATGTCGACTAAAAGTATTTTTGTAAACACTAAATGATTTAATAATTTCAAACTATTTGTATTTGAAAGTTTTAAACTTGGTTTAAAATATTTATTTGAGGTCATAAATGTTTTATAAGAATTGGAGCCTCGCAGCTCCATATATAGAAATGGAGTCATATTTAAAGAATGAAATCATGAATATAATGGTTGGATTAAAAGTAAATTAATGTTTTAACTTGCATAAATGAATTTCATAGTTGATTTTAACGTCATAAGAACCAATTTAGTTGAGTTCATAAGGTGAGTTGAGAACATGTTTCTATTGTTGATTCTTTTTGAGTTATTGAAGTTTCTAGTCTTTTAATCTTCTAACTTATTAATAAAAATCAATTACTATGATTTCAAGAGTTGTTATTAAACTTTACTAATCATTATTAAAAATGTAAAATAACGATTAGAACTATTTTTGAAGTCATAAGTACATCAACAAAATATAGTGGCCAAAGCAATAATTGAAACCAAGGATATTTTTACAAAAATAGAACTTGTTAGACATAGGAAGTGTTTGATGTGTTTGACACTGAGCTTTTGAAACCTTTTAGCTTAAAAATAAAACTTTTGAAACCTTTTAGCTTAAAAATAAAACTTTATTAGTAGCATGAATTTTTAGCTTTACAAAAAACTTTGAATCTAATGCTACTTCAAATAGTTTCTAGAACATTTGGTTTTAGTTTTTAATTAATATTACAATTTTAAAAACAAACAATTATTATTGTCAAACATTTTATATAAACAAAAACTATGGCTTTAAACCATGAGCTACTAGCTCCACACAACTTCAAGTTATTTTTCAAGTTATTTTTGCAAGACAAAACTGTAAGATTGGTTCTTGTGGTATTCAAACAGTTTTGGATGGGTTTCAAAAACTTTTCAACTTGCATTGAATGTCCAAAATCAATAGTTTCTTGTGAATTTTGGTCCCAAAAATAAAAAATTTCTCGTGAATTTGGTCATTCATGAACTTAAAAATATCATTTTACCCTTATCATTTTATGTATTATATATATATATATATATATATATATATATATATATATATATATATATATATATATATATATATATATATATATATATTTGTTTAAGTATTTAAATAATAATAACAAAATAAATAATAAAATCCCACCCCTTTTAATAATTATAAGACAAATGGAATCACATATCCTCCGACTTTCACTCTTTGGCCTCTCTCTCTCTCTCTCTCTCTCTCTCTCTCTCTCTCCCCCATCCCAAACAAAACCACCTACCTCACCTTCATCTTTTTCGGCAGCTCACCCCACCCTCATCGGCACTTCATACCTCCCTCATTCCCATCAAAAAATCCCCTCATTCCTCCTCTTCCTTTCCATGGATTCCTCAAAGTAACCGATTTGACGGAGGGTGTCTACTCCCTTTGTCTTTCCACGCTTACTTTCCAGACAACCACAACCGGTCGCTTTTCTCCAAAGGACAGAAGTCCACATCTTTTTAATGAACACATGTCTGTATCAACTTGTAATTTGTAATCATTTTTTTTTCTAATTTTTTAGATTTAGGTTTGATTTTTAAACTTATAAGTATCGATCTGTAATATCTTTTCTAGTTTTGCTAGTTACTGGATGACATAGGTGGCAGAGGGAGGGGGATGAGGGAGAGGCTAGACAAATTTTGATGGAGGAGTGAGAGAGAAACGAAAGATCAATTTATGTAGATTACCAGCAATAACTCTGATGATGTCAATGGTGAATATACCAGTTGTGAGTGGCAATTAGGATGGATAAATTTTGATCTTAACGGTCGACTATGGTTGATCAAATTTTCATCTTGATGGTTAGCCATGGATGGTCTCTCCAAATTCACATATACTAATTGTGAAGTCATTAGGTCATAATGGAGAATTAAGATGATGTAGGTGACAGATGGAAAAAGAGGAGGATGCACGTCAATTATGAAGATGATGGAGAGAGGAGGGAGAGCATGTAATCATCAGTGAAGGAGGAAGATAAAGAAGATGAAGTCGAGTGTGTGTGTGTGTGAGAGAGAGGGGGGGAAGGTATCGTCAATGGGTGTGGAATAGGGTATTTTTTAATTATTAAAAAATATATAAATAAATAAATAAATGTAAAATAAAAATAATAATGGCAAAATAGTTCTTTCTAGGGCTGGCAAAATTGTATCACAAAAAACCAACCAAAATGTAACCAACCGAACCAAGAAAGTTGGTAGCCAATATATTTGGTAACCAACATGTTTGGTTGGTACTACCGTACAAATTAAGCAATCTTTGGTACGGTAATGGTACAAAAGTTTGAATATCATGGTAATATCGTACCAACCAATTCAATATATATATATATATATATATATATATATATATATATATATATATATGAAATCACAAATTTCAATTGTGAATTGTGTTTAGTGTTTATAGTTTTAAGAATATTATATAAGTCATTTGGTCCCATTAATCAGCCGATAGTTATTACCACGTTAAAACAAAACATTAAAACGTTACCTTAGCTTTACTTCAATAGAATCATTTTGTAAATTAAAAGAACTACATAACTAATTCGTTTACTAAATGTCAAAATTACTTGATGTTTTTGTTTAAGTCTAAATCTTACAATAAAAAATTAAAAGAAGTTGGTATCTACCATTATTAATTTGTACCAATCAAACTTGTTGGTAGTCAAACATATTGATACAAAGTGTATTTGGTACGGTATTAGTAGAAAATTTTTTATACCAATTATAGTTGGTACGATACACGATTTAGAGAAGAAAAAAAACCGGTACCATGCCAATTTCACCTTTAGTTCTTTCATATTTTTTAGGACAAAAACTAGAGAAAAATTTTAATTTTAGACTTTTCAAGCTGGTAAGTTTTTTTGATCCCATCTAAATTTTTTTTAAATAACACATAGACCAATTTGTCTATGACAAAAATTTTGTAGGTCTACTATATTTGTTTTATAATGGTAAGGGTGGAAAATGCAAAATTTACCCACAAATAACGTTAGTAAAGCATGTGAACTTGTGAAGGAATATACTTTTTGATATTTTATAAGAAAATTTTCCAGTTTATTATAAAAAATTCTTTCTACATTTCACACACGATCTTTCTCTCTCACCCTATGTCTCTCTTCTACGAATCGAATTCTTAAACATCTCGTCTGTAACACTAACCAAACACTTCTCCTCTCCCTACCCTTCCTCCATATCTCTTCTTCATACAACAACAACAACAATTGCCCTTTCTTCGCAGCCATTTCTTGATGAATCATTGAGGAATTTGGGGTCAAATCTGGGTTTCAAGGTAAAATTGCTGCACCGCTTTGATTTATGAATAATTTTTACTTGTTTTTTCGACCAAGATATATCGAGTTATAGCCTGATTTCGGAAGCAGCCGTATAATCTGCTCTGTTGCAATCGCGGAAACGGGTTTTCGAATTTGATTAATTTGGGGTATTGTTGTTCAATTTAGCGTTTGCGTTGATTGATTTTCCTTGATTTTTTTGGGTATTGATTAATGATTTGAACGTTTGATGCTCTGTGATTTTAATTGCATTTGCAAACGTTGAACTTGCACACACGAATTCGTCTTGATTGGGTTTTTACATTGATCTTAATGTGGTTTGGCGGTATCACAATTTACCCCAATCTTGCAAAGCTTAAAATAATTAAAATACCCGTCAATAATAACAATAGACGGGGATTCTTTTGTATTAAATCGATGTTCTTGAATTAATGTAATGATTATTAGTGTGCAAAACAGATAATTTGGCCTGGAATTTCGTCAAGAAGTGAAATTTGATGCATTTGTTTTGGGACAAATGGAGTAATAAAATTAATATAGATCTTTTTTGCTCTTTGTACTCTATGTTTACATGTAACTCCCCAAGCAGAAAGTGCTAACGGACATAATAAGCTTCAAATTAACTAAAAAACATTTTGGAAGTTGTTAGTAGCCAATAACTTTGGATTAATAAGGGTCTCATAGTTCTAAAATTTTCCAGCTTTTAGAAAATCGATGAACCTTGTCATCATAGAAGTATGAAGCTAAACTCCATTAATGGTTGTTTCCTTTCTTAAGACCTACAGGCTACATGGAACCAGTTTCTTCATGCCACACCCATAGCTAGAAACAAATGATCTTCTATGAGACATGTTCCTTGTAATATCACTTTTCTATATTTTGTTTGGAATGTGTAGCGAGAAAAAACCATAGTATTTTACAATGTTGATATGGCCTTTGTTAAAATATTTAGTACATCTTTGTTTAATTGTTCTTCTTTGATGCTTGTCATGCATAATTGTTGTTGAAATTTCTCAGGGACAATATAACAAAAACCAATAGCTTCACTTTTTGAATTTGTGATTAGAAGACTGAAATTTAACGACTACAAGTTGCCACTTGCAACCTCACAGGATCTTGATTCTTGAACTTGAAGACAAAGCTAAGTTTCTTTTTGGACTCTAAGGTTAGTCCCCTTTCCCCCTATGTGTTAATATATATATATATATATATATATATGTACAAAGGGTTAAATGCAAGAAATAGTACTTCATTGATTATAGCAATGTCATCCAAATACAAAGCAATTTTCACTAATATAAGTAGGTAGATTTTTCAAATTACAATGTCTTAATAAGAATACAATTGAAAGTACAATGCCGTAATAAAAAGATTTGAAACTAGGATGCTATAAATTATAATACACAAATAAATGAAATTACGTTGCTGTAAAAAGTGATTTTGTTTTGTTGGTTTGTTCTTTCCAGGTTACAAGATTATTGAGTGTTTGAAATAATGGCAGTTCTGATAGAAGGTCTTCCTGATGCGGTGGCGCTGAGGTGTCTTGCGCGGGTCCCATTCTACCTCCACCCGAGACTCGAACTGGTGTCCCGTGCATGGCGGGATGCGGTCCACAGCACCGAGCTATACAAAGCGCGTAAAGAAGTCAAAGCCACGGAAGAGTTTTTATGCGTATGCGCGTTCGACCCTGAAAACATGTGGCAACTCTACGACCCAAACCGCGACATTTGGCTTACACTTCCGATATTGCCCTCGAGAGTCCGCAACCTGGCCCACTTTGGTGTCGTCTCCACCGCCGGAAAGCTGTTTGTTCTGGGTGGCGGCAGTGACGCCGTTGACCCGTTGACCGGCGACCAGGACGGGAGTTTCGCAACTAACGAGGTCTGGGCGTATGACCCGATCGTCCGCCGGTGGGCCCCACGGGCTTCCATGATTGTCCCACGTGCGATGTTTGCGTGTTGTGTTTTAGATGGGAAGATCGTGGTGGCCGGAGGATTCACAACCTGCCGGAAATCGATCTCCATGGCGGAGATATACAACCCGGAAAAGGATGTTTGGGTGTCGATTCCGGACCTCCACCATACGCATAACTCCGCGTGTTCGGGGCTTGTGATTGATGGTCAGATGCATGTGGTTCACAAGGGTTTGACCACGGTTCAGGTGTTGGGGAGGGACGGGTGGACGGTTCATGAGCATTCATGGGTTCAAGGTCCCATGGCGGTGGTTAAGGGTTCGTTGTATGTGATGAGTCATGGGGTTATATATAGGCAAGAGAAAGAGGTTAGTAAAGCAGTGATTTCGGCTTCTGAATTCAAGAAAAGAATTGGGTTTGCTATGATGGGTTTTGGGGATGATGTTTATGTGATTGGTGGTGTCATTGGACCTGAAAGATGGAATTGTGATATCAAGAAGATGTCGGATGTTGATGTTTTGACACTTGGGAGTGAGCGGCCGGTGTGGCGGCAGGCGGCGGCGATGACTCGGTGCCGGGGAACGATTCTTGGGTGTGCTGAGTTGAGGATTTAGGGGTTGTGTTTTGTTCTTGTTTATGTTTTGTTTGACTTTGGTGAAATCTATCGGGATTTATGTCAATAAATCATATGATATGGCTTTAGATACAAGGGTTATATTCGTTTACGTTATTTTGCTTTTCAAATCTGATAAGTAGTTATTTAAATGGTTTTATAATAGATAATTTATTGATGTTATGTATGACCAAAAAAAAAAAAAAAAACTTTCTAAATCCATGTCAAGTCACATGGATCTTGGAAATATGTTTTCAAAATAAATGTGTTATGTGTCTACAATAAAATAAAAGAATATTTTGTAAAATAAAGATTGTTTTTTTTTGACAAATGAGTCCTTTATTTTGATTATAAACTTACAGGATAGGTTTATTTCGAATTGTTAAATTATATAGAAACTTGCCAAAAGCTAGCGAATGCAAATAGACAATTACGGTGTAATAGCCGAAATAGGATTTTGTAACCACGAAGCTCAACTGGCTTTAATCTTATTGTTTTGAAGGTACGTATAATGCAAATATCATCCAAAGCTGCATGTTTCATAATAGTCATGGTCAGAGAATCCACACATGTTAACAGGTGGGGAAATTAGATATCTTTCTATTTTTTATTTTTATTTTTCTTCTTATATAATATAGATGATGATAAGTATATAAATTTAATATTCTAATCAAATTTAAATTAAATTTAATAACATTTATCACAATTTAAAATATATAGAAGGATAAAATATATAGAAGGATAGTAGGAACAAAAAATAGAATATGAATTCATCTCAAAACCAATAAATAAATGTTGAATATCTGGACCAAACTTGAACGGCCACCTCAAAACCAATAAATAAATGTTGAACATCTACAATTTGATATCCACGGTAAGGATATAAATTCATCTCTAACTCGATATATTTGTTCTAGTAGGGATACGATTAAACAAAACCCCTCAAATCAAAATATTAATTTTTATAGGCGCAAATTTATTCAAAGAGGTAGGAACATAGAATTCGGAGTGACTTTGCCGGTATAAAATCCAGTGGAACTGACAGAAAAAAAAAAATTCAAAATGATTTATTCTCTTGGTTCGCAAAAATTTCTCAAAATATAATAACTTTTCAAAATAATAATATATTTTCAAAATAATAATAATAAATGATAAATAAGAGGGTACCTGATTGTGATCTTCGAATTATATGATATCCGTCTTCTTATCGAATTTGGTATTATTTGATAATATGTTTAGGATAGGTGATTTGCTATTTAGAAGTTAGAAACTTCAACGGACAAATTTGAGAGTAAACTTATTTTACAAAATTTTGTTCTGTTTTATTTCATGGGATCAACAATTATTATATAGACATTATTTTTCAAACACGACATATGACTAGCTATTGTCAGTGTATTAAACATATTGTTCTACATTATTGCGTTTATCACAAACGACACATACCTAACAAACACATATTGGTCACTGGATGCTATTATGCATCATTGACCTATGTGGCATACACACAACGCTGACAAAAATCAATATATCATAATTATTACAAACATGTAATAACTGTATCATGCTTGAATAGGAGTATCGTATGTTTGATCTTATCTTATCCCCTTCACACACGCTTCTACACTAATTCTAGATGTTTTCTTGATTTGACCATCTATATTTAATGCTGCAATTTTCACTTTCAAGCAAGAACACTTTAGAAAAATACCCGATAAGAATGATATTTCCTATCCAAACCTCCTTCCAAAAAAAAAAAAAAAAAAATCGACCCATCAAATAGAATGAAGTACAATCATGTATCGTGTAGCCGGAAATTCTATACCAAACACAAAGCGAGTTTGTCACATCACCAAATAGTCATGAAAACAATTAACAACTTTAATAAATAATAACATTAAACCACAACGAGTAATCCACAAAAAAGAACACATATTTTCAGGAGCTTTATAGATAGACATTAAATATATGCCTAAACTAACTGATTTTAAAATCCAATAGAAAGAAATTTAATTTCCCATTTACCCAATTTCTTATTAAATCTATTATTCACCACTCTCCACCTTTCACCCAATACATATTTGAACCTACCGGAAAGAAAGATACTTAAAAGGAAAGGAAGTCGAGCTACAACCTATAATAGAGGCTAAATGATTTACATCATCCGAACCAAACCTACACCAAAAGGATTTGACTTTGAAGATTAATCTTCAAACCCCACAGTTAAGAAAAAAATCACTATAAAAACCAACATAATGTTTCCAAGTTCCAACATTCTAATCATTCTACTCGCAGAAAAACAAACATCACCAACATAAAACAAATGAGAAACAGACAAACCTTTATTATCGATATATACACATCTAGAATAAGCACGAGTCATTACATCTTCCATGGCCTATGAAGATCCTCCATGGATAATATAAACAACAATAGATATAAGATCATCTAGGTTGAACCTCTCGCACTTGGAATTCTAATCTTAGACTTCCATTTACAAAAGAACATGAGAAAGTAAGAAATGCCTTCACCAATCCAATTTGGCCCCAAACCCTAGATAAACATAATGTGTGCCAAATACCACAACTCTAACACTGATTTTGAAGAGAATGTTCTTGCTTGAAATATTTCATATGTAGTTTGCCATAAGAGTTTCACGTGTTCTTAGATTTGAATTCTTTACCTCTCTAAATAGCCACTTGAAAGAATTTTAAAGGATAATGTTACAAAAAAATATAATCATGGATTATTAAAGGTTCAACTATAATGATGAAAAATAAATTACATGTCCGAATAATAAAGGCGTTCAAAATAAGTTTGGCAAAGATTATGATTTAGTTTATCGAATAAAAATAAAAAACTAAAGATAAGAAATAACAAGATATTTTATTATAGCATCTTAATATTTTTTCTATCAGTATCATATTTTTAACATTGTATTTTAAAAATATATAATTAGTAAAAAGTGTTTTAATTGAAACTGTTCAAGCTTTTTATTGGGCTTGAAGCCCATTGGCTTTTAAGTGGAAAGACAATTGGAACGGAAGTTGAAGACTTGATGTGCGAGACTATGGAAGTACTATTATGCAGAACATAATATCAAAACTTAATAAACCGCCATTAAACCCTAGGATTCGGGAAGAACTCCTTGACAAGCTGAAATGGAGGATGATGCTTCTATGATTGCCTCGGAAGGCAACAATAAAGAAGCCATGGAAGTGGAAGTTGCTCCGGCTCTCATCTCCGTTCATCCTGTTCAGGACTCCGTTGCCGTAGCCGTTGGCTGTGAGCTCCGTGTATTCAATCTCCGGTAAAGTTTCTATTTCCTCAATCAGTTGGTTTCCATGTCTCTGCAGTAAATCAGAGCTTTGAATGTTAAACGGTCGACTTCATATCGAATGTATATCAAACCTTAAGAGAACAAATTGCTAACGAGATTCAAGTCATTCAACTTTATAACAAACAACGCAATTGAAAAGTTGATAACGTGCAATTTTGCGACAAAATCTACATATAATTGAAATAAGTAAAGAGTGCTAAAAGTGATTTTGGGCTACAATCAGTATAATTTAGTTGACATAAGCCTGACATTTTTATATTGCTGCTTTACAGAGAAGGTTGCTCGATAACTTTAGGGGCTGAGTCAGGTGAAGCTTGTGATCATAAGGAATCTATCAGAGCAATTCGCTATGGTGCAAAGGGTAAAGTCTTCGTGTCTGCTGGGGATGACAAAGTAGTTAAGATTTGGGCCACAGATTCATGGCGCTGTCTGTACTCTGTGTAAGTTTTCCGTTTCTTGGAAACATACCACCATAGCTTTTTTAAGGTGGTTTAAACTTGATTTTATTGACATTAATCAACTTTTGACACTCAAAAGGCCAACAGAGAAGAAAGTGAGTGCAGTTGCCATTAGTGACAATGGACAATTCGTTTGTTATGCTGATAAATTTGGAGTTGTTTGGGTTGTTGAGCTGGATGAACTTCATGAAAATCAAAAACCAGTCCAGAAGAAGGGGTCACCACTTCTTGCCCATTATTGTAGCATCATCACTAGTCTGGTAAGTGGTCGATAATATTGATAACAAATATGCATTGATCAACACACAATTAAAGTTATTAAACAATTCCTAACAGATTTATAATCTTCCAGGAGTTTTCACCAGATGGGAAGTTCATTGTTACTGCTGACCGTGATTTCAAAATTCGTGTAATCATAAACTTCTCACACCCAAATTATTATTATTATACAGTCAGCATTTACTATTTTCTTAAGCATGTTCTTATTTTCTTTCTAAATGACAGGTCACCATGCTCCCAAAGAAACCTATAGATGGAGCCCATGAGATACAAAGTTACTGCCTTGGCCATACAGAGTGAGTGAGTTACTGGAAATGCCATAGTTGACTGCTCAATAAGTTTGACATGGTTTATAAACTTTGACATGATGTGTCTATTGTTGTTAACTTTATACTCATTGTCATACATCTATATTCAATGGCAGATTTGTCTCCTGCCTAGCCTTTGTCTACAATCAGGAATTTCCACAGGGGTATTTAGTCTCTGGAAGTGGTGATTCAACAGTGAGAAATATTACAACCTTAACTTTTCTACAAAATTGTCATTATGATTTTTTTTTTTTTTTTATCGCTCTAATAAATCCGACATTCTTTCTTGTGGTGTAGGTTCGCTTATGGGATTTTACATCTGGATTGCTTCTTCATACATTTGAAGTTGGATCAGAGGTATCTTGTTCTGCTTCTACAAATGATTTATTAAATTACAAATGATATTTTAAACGTATAGGTGGGACATCAACAGACAAATGGAACAGAAAACAATCATTTTGCAATTACAGATCTTTGTGCAACACCTGATGGTTCATCAATATTTGTAGCTGTTCAAGGGTAAAAATGTCTTTTAGATCATCAAAAATATGTATTTAAAAGGAAAACTCTGATGTTTTAATTCTAAAATGCAGGTTGCCAGGAATATTGGTGTTGAGTTGCAACCTTTCTGCTAAAACTCTTTCTGTTTTAAGGGTAAGCAACTACTGCCTCAAATGTCATAGATAAATGTATAGCTTAAGGTGTTTCATTATATAAAAGGTTATATGCATCCTACTTTAACAAATGATTCACTGAATGAAATTAGATTGCAATTTTATAAACAGGTTGTGTCTATAAGTGGAGAGGATTTCATACCCACAAGCTTAGGGAGTTCATTAACATCAGATTTCTTATGGATGGTGATGGGTGTTTCTAATTTGCCTGGTTTTGATTCATCATCACTGGCTCGAGTGCGTGTTATTTCTGGTTTAAACAAATGCAATTCAGGATCTGTTGAAGGAGATGACACCATTAAAATATTGGAAGATAAACAAGTCCCCTGTGGAGAAAAAGTGTTGGAAAAGTTGCAGGGAAGTTTGTGTATTGATAAAGATGTCTTCTCAGCAGCTGCTGAAGCTGTTAAGGCCTCGATGCGCAATTTATTGATTAAGAAACAGTATTCATCTGAAAGACGCGAGTTTAGGAAAAGGGGAAGAAATGACAGAAAGGGGAAGAGATAGCAAATTAGTTAATGTTTTTGATAATTTATGTTTGTTTTAAGTCATTTGCTTTAGAAACTATCCAATTTAAAAGTCTGTTTGAATTATTTGTGGTTTGTACACTTGTTCTGTTAGAAATATCAAACCTAGTTTTACAATTAAGTGTTCTATCCTAATGTCTTCTTTTTCTGTGTCTATATTTTGTTAGAAAATTGGGTATATCGACTAATACATGGAATCATTTTGAAGATCATATTACAACATTTGAACAAATAAAACAAAATATAAACCTCCAAATTACACTACTCCAACTACAAAATATTTTTAATATACTCTTGTCTTCCCACCTTTTTTAGTAGGATTAAAAAATTGTAATGTTGTCTAATCCAATGCATGTCAGACACAAAGTATATGATAACCATTAATCAGTGGAGATTCGAGGTCATGCATGCTTAAACATTTTCATGCTAAGCCAGTACAGATATACAGCAAACACAAGCACAGGAAGTGTCAAAGGAACCAAGAAGCAATAATACCTGTTGCAAATAGAAAACAAATTTACTTACAATGTTAGACTCCATAATAATCATGAAAATGGGAGAGTATAAAATTAGAAGAAATGATCAAAACTTTGGATTTACAAAATACTAATAATAACAATAATAGTAATTATCAAATTCCACACCTGTCATTTTGTATTGCAAAGATAATTGCATTATCCGAATGAGGAAGAAGTTTTGATATAACTGCAGTATAAAGGAAACCACCAAAGAAAGTGGACCCAAATATAACCAACAACCCTCCCCAAAACAATCTCTCATTGCCAGTTATTAATCGTGACATCATCATATAATCCCCCCAATTCTTTCAACCCAAACTCTACCTCCTGAAGAAACATAGAAACGATTTTTAACATATATTTCTTCCTGTTGATTTTCCCATTATTCAGGATAATCAAACCAATTACAAACACAAAGATCAAATCATATAACGAGCATTATGATCAACAGTGGCAACAAAAGTCCAATTTTCCCAGGATTGAATTCTAAATCAGTGTACACCTCCCCCAGAGTGTAGAGTCTCAACACAAATGCATAAATCCACCTCTATCAGAGAGGTAATATACTAATATTCTGATGAATAATGAAGTCGTTAATAAGAAAAATATTGTGAACTGAGCTAACTAGAAACATAAACAATATAACCTAATGATTAACGACAAGTACAAAATTATTAAATTAGGGCACCAAAATGACTTAAAAACGAATCTCAAACAATAAGAGAAGTGATGAACAACGTACCTGACAAGATCAAATACAAGGGAGACTTGGTTCGAGGAACAGAGAAGATTTCTCGGCGAGGATGAACGGAAGTGGAGATGATGGGACTGGGACGGTTTGTTTCCAGAGATTGAACTGGGGAATGTAAATGGAGTTGAGAGGAACTAGGGTGGCGTTCCGAGACCAGGAAGATCGGCGATTAGACTTTAGAGAGATAGGGACGATCGGAAACCAGTGACACAAGGCGGAGACGATTGTCTGAGTGGGAGTGCTATTGTTTGGTGGCATTTCTTGTTTGACCTGTGATCGAAAGGGAGGGTAAAAAGGTTCATAATTTATTTTCATTTTTCTTTTATTATTTTTTAAACTTAGTATTTATTTATTTAATTTTATAATCCTTCTTGATACACAAATGTTTTTTTTTTTCTACGTGTCAATCTTTCGACACTTGTTATTTTGTGGTATTTTAAAATAAATATTATCAAGTTGTCAATTTTTGGTTTGTTTCATTTTTTAAAATTAAATATATATACTTATATATGTAAAATATTAAATATCATATATATGATATTAAATTGTAACAAATACATTTTTTCTTTTCTTATTTTAAAATTGTACATTAAAAAATATTTTCTTTTTTACAGTTTAATTTAATGTTTAATCTTTTTTTTTTAAATCAACTTGTGTAATACACGGGTTTTACACCAAGTTAAAAAATAAAAGAGCCCACAAACCTAACGGAGACACAATCGGTCGATAGAGTCGATTAAACTGCAGCCCAACTCGTACGACCCACACCTGTTTCTTCATGAGTCGTCAGATATACCAAGAAATTACCTACCAGACTCGACCTGTCTTTCATCGAAATCCATACATCGTAGATGCGAGCTAAAATCACCTTTTGTGTATTTCTTCCCTTGTATACATCAGAGATCCATAAATCACGGAGCAAACACTAGTGCCACCATATCATTGACACTTTGTCTCACCTCATCCTGCTCTTTCTGTCTCAATCGAGTTTCTGATCCAGACTAAGATCCATCATAAAACCTTGAAATTAAAATCCACCACAAAAGGGTTTCTCTCTCAATCATGTGAGCGTTAAAAGTTTCACTAATCTCTCAGTCACATCTTTTCGATAATGAGAATAGTTCAAATTCTTGGATTCTTCATTGTGAATGATTACAACTTGTGAGGAGAGGAAGAGGTATTGGGGAATGGTTTGGAGGATTGAAAGATTTGGAAAATGGAGGGGTATTTATGGAAGAAATTGGTGGCTGTGGTGGGGAGTTTGAAAAGCGTTTTTGGAACAAATACAACCGCAAAGGGTATGGTTTTAGAGGGTTGAAAGAGGATTAGGTTGTTGAGATAGATGATGTGATGAAGGTTTTTCTCTTTTTCAGCTATCTTTCCCCACACGGAAGGTTGATTGAAAAACAAACAAACAAAACAAAACAAAATAACGGTAGCAGTGATTTTTCAGTAAGAAATTAAAATGAGAGGAAGAGGGGTTTTTTTAGTTATTAAATTAAATAAATAAGTATTATTAAAAATGAAAAGAAAATGGAAAATAAATACCTAAAGGTATTATAGTCATTTCAATATTTGGAAGGACTAAATATCCAACGAAACTAACTCAAAAGGAATAACAATCCAAAAAAAATGGGGTTTGGACTAAAACCTAGAAAGAGTACATACCACATGGAGCATTTTTACAGTTTTGCTTATCTTTTTTATACATATTAAACCAATAGCGTTAAAAAAATACTATTATGATTGGTATTGGTTTCCACCAACTTATTCGACAACCAATAAACATGTGATGGTGGTCAATTTTGCAATTATATATGATGTGATATGTTATCCAAGGGAGATCTCCAAACATTGACGGACATATGGATATCTAGTTGTAGTAGCATAAAAAAATTCTGATCAAATATAATAACATAGATCTAGAAAATGGGTTCGAGTCAGTTCAAGCTCTTGTCCATTCGGGTCGAGACGGGACAAATCAACCTTCAAACAAAGAATAAAATGTTACAATTAACAAAGAACACAAACATAACATGTGTTTATTCAAAAGATCAAAGGTTTTTGTATAATATTAAGGCTAATGAAAGGGTAAATATATATAGGGCAACATAGATCAAGACGTTACTGTTGAAAATCAAACTAATAGACACGCAAGGAACCGACAAATAATATTGAGAACTATATGTCGATTAGTTGCGAATTATAGATCGAATTATTATTATTATATTTACCAAGTTTTGTCCAAACCAAATCAATCCTTCACGATTAGATCTGATTATAAGAAAGGAAGAAGAGGATTGTCCTGTTGTTGGACGGAATTAAAAGCAAGACAGAAACTAAACCCCGACATGTTGATTGCTGATCTTGAACTTCAGATAACTGCACGGATCGAACTCCTGTCCTTAAAGGTTTTTACTTCGCTTCTATTGGCTGTAAGCAACAGAGTAAAACCCCAGGATTTAATGCAGACCTATCGATCTTCCAACAACACTGGAAAAACGACAAACACAAAGTGAATCTCCAAGCAAGCCGTTTCCTGATCCTTCTAGAATGCCCCGATGACTTATCCTCCACGAAGTCAACGCCGTTCAACCATTTGACCAGATCGGTCAAACCGGCTTGACCCGAACTCGTCAAAAATAAAATCTCCTCAACTCCCAGAGACCGTTGCGTCGTGCCAAGTGCGCCTAAATCGCATCATTTCGCGCACTCACGGCGTCGGCTAGGCTAGGTGCGTGCGTGGGCTTGACCTATTCCTTTGATCCACTAAAGCCTTTGAAGGCCTATCAAGGGAATAAGCTTCACAAAAGTTTCTTCCCCCCACCAATGTGGGATACAAAGGAAATTGCCAACTTGTAAATCCTTTATATATATAAAGTTCCAACAATCCCCCACCAAGTTGGAAAGTTTCCTTTCACTTAGACAGATGATGTTACTTAGGTGTCACGAAGATTAAACCCTAGTTTAATAAGAACAAACAAGAAGAGACCGATTCAATGGTATCCTTATAGGTTTAAACCATGAACCTTAATGACCTCTCAGGTTTACCCCCACACATCACAAGTCATCTTTGTGTTCTCCCTGAGCGCTAATATGACCATGCGCTATAAACCCTTTTCATGATCCTTTAGAAGATAAACCACTAATCTTCACTTAAGGCGGCACCACCTCTAGATCATATAGGCAAAGTTTTACAACATCTTCGTTGCTTAGATGTATCCAAAACTTTGTTAAGAGTCGTAACTCAACCTCGTTCTTGGCAACGACGTACTATCCTACCTCTCATGGATCTATCAATAATGATAGTATCTTCTATCGTTAGCGACTTTGTTGTTACCCTTTAAACTTGAGAATTAGGAGCACTAATGTCAAGTTGGGTTTCCATCACTAAGCGATTCTATTGTGGTTTTAGACCCATGACTATCGTGGTAGATGTAACCAAATCTCTCATTAGAGGTTTGGTAAATGGATCTGCCAAATTTCAACTTGTCTTGACATAGACAACCTTGATGGTACCACTTTCAATTAGTTGTCTCACAAAATTCTGCCGCAGACCCACATGTCTCGACTTCCCATTATATACCGCATTATATACCTTAGACACTGTGACCTCGCATACGTGGGTATTGAAGGCATTGGAATATCCCACAAACGGATATCCATGAGTAAATCTCGAATCCACTCTGCCTCTTTGCCGCTAAGGCAATTAGCTCTGCTTTCATCGTTGGTCTGTTTCTTGCTCGCCCAAAAAATAGCACCACCAGCTAGAGTATAAATCCAACCACTTGTGGATTTTGGATCAATAGTGTGATCAATCCACTGGCATTGGAATAACCTTCAAGTATTCCATTAGAAGACGAATATGTCAACTCAAAAATACATGTCATTCTCCAAGATCTTTCATCTTAAAGTTCGAGAATAGCCATTTCATGCACTCGTGGCGTCGGCTAGTGCCAGGCTAGGCCCGCACGTGGGCTTGGCCCATTCCTTTGATTCACTAAAACCTTTGAAGGCCTATCAAGGGAATAAGCTTATAAACCCACAAGTTGGTGAATCAGATTAATTTCTATTGAATCTAATATTAGTTGCACAATATTACAAGAATAATAAAAAAAATACTCTTAAGCTAAATCGAGTAGCGGCTCAAGACCACCCCCCCCCCCCCCCCCCCCAAAAAAAAAAAAAAAAAAAAAAAAAAAAAACCTATCAAGTCCGCCACTGTCTTCAAAAGGTTTCCCAAAGATGGCAGCTACAACAATGATCTGTTAACGTAATGAAATAAGAGAATCAAAAATCAATCGCTTCCCGGAAGGGCGCTCCAACGATGAGGTCAATGATCCGAGAAGAAAGGTGATGGATGAGGGTAGAGAGTATGTGTAGGAGAGTCTGAGATCATACATGCGATTTGTTATAACCTTTTATAATAAGGATTAATGAGTCACAATTTTGGGGACAAAAATAATGGGTTTGATACGTTTAAAAAACACTCATTTGTTCAATTAGTTCATTTTTGTTCTTCTGACATATGATTAATAGAGTATGAATATTGCTGGTAGTGACACGGGCACTACTCTTGTTTTATGTTGCTTTTTTCGCAAGGCGAATATGTCGTAAATGCACAACCAACCTTGTGGGTTGGCTGGTATGATCATGGTTGTTTGGCAACAAACCAGCTTGACAGATTGGCTGTCAAGGGTAACGGTAGCTTGACGGTCCCGAAATATTAAGCCGTTGGATTGGACTTCTTCTGTTATGATTTAAGACGTATCTCATAAATACGCTATCAATATATATTTAGTCATTTTTTTAAATATATGTTTAAGGAGTAAACTTATGTTAAGACCAAATTTGGCCAACGATTAACTTTACCTTTGGATATTTACCAAAAAGAGCACTTTTAGTGAATACATATTACAAAACCACCATAATATTCAGGAAAGAACGACCACCAATTAGTTTACAATCTTTGAAATACTTTTTTGATAAAAAAAAAAATTTGAAAATAGTTTTTCTGAAAAACAGTTCAAAAATACGAAACCACTTTTTATATAGAAAATAGGTTCTAAAATCCATACATAGTTCAAAATTTCGAACTGTTTTTCATGCCTTGGTTGAGTTTTCCGTTTTTGTTACAATCCATTGATATAAAAGAGAAGAGATAATATAAAAAATCAATCTTCTTTTTTACAAAATGAATAGTGAAACAAAAATATAAGAATAATATTTGAAAAAAAAAAATCAACTTTTGTATAAAAATACGTTTTTGAAAAAAAAAAATTAGAGTTTTTATTTTAACAGTTTTGCACTTTTCTCAAAAAATTGTTTTACAACTTAAATTTTTATGAGTCTATAAAAAAATATATGCAGAAATTAAATCTTTATATTTTACGATCTTACACTAACTAAAACATATAAAAAAAATTTAGAAAACGTATTATAAAAACAAATTTATAGTAAGACCACTAGTTTATAAAAAATAAAATAAAATAACATGTATAATGATATTTTTGGGACATTTTATATTAGTATGTTTGTTAGATGTGTATAAACTTTTAAAAAAAAAAAAAAAACTAAATATGTATCATTGCAAAACTTCATTATCAACGCAAATCATTATCTCTAAAAGGAATAATCTATAGGAAGTTTATGACATGATCAATTAAATCATATTATCTAAGAACAACCTAATTTTAACTCTATTTATAATCATTATTTAATTTAAATTTTTAAATCATCCACATCAGTGTGATATCACTTACCTTTCAGTTATATCACCTCAGTTTTTCTAATTATTATTTGCATCAATACGATAACAACACTCTTTCAAAGTACGACTCGTTAACACATCAAAAGCTTATATTGTAACATTTGTTTCCAGGTATTTTCATTTTCCAGCTTAAAATATCAAAATATTGCAAATAAATCCCTATGCATGGTGTACTTGATGTGTACGTTGGGCGTAGGTCACTTACGAGTTAAGATGGACGCGAACTTCGTCTAATATGATGGGTGTACGTAAGGAGTACACAAGGTGTACTTATGTAGATCCCAAACCCTGTTTTTAGGGTTGAGCCCTTATTTAAGGACCTTAAGTCCCTTGAGGCCTCCTTAAATTCAGCCTTCATCCTCCCCAACCAATATTTTGAAACCTTAATCCTTGATTAGCTTGTATGAGCCTCTTTTGTGTGTTCTTGGTGCATAGCGAAGGAGTAGAAGTTTTTCCTGAAGGATTTTTATGGCTAGAGCTTGAAGATACAGGGCCTTCATCAACTTTGCAAGCTTCTGGAGGTATAAAGCTCTTACCTTTATGGTTCTATGGCTTAGATCTAGACTATCTTTGAGATTTGCATGCTTTTGGTCTCACGGTTTCTTGTGAGTAAAAGCTACTCCAGAGCTCAATTTTATCACTTTATGTTGTTTTTAGGATCTTGTGTCATAAAAATGAAGTCTTTGTTGTTATTTCTCACTCATGCAAGAGTTTGAGGTTATTAAAGAATGTTATGGACTTAGTGTTTTGCAACACTCTAAAAATCAAAGAAATTTAAAATTTTCAAAATCAACCATTAACCAACATTGTTTACAAAAACAAAATTATTGTTTCAAAGGCATTTTTTCAAAATCAGAGTTTTCCCAAGACCCGGTGACATAAAACAGGAAGATGTGCACGATCACGCCTTTACTTTCCTACTATCCTAAGAAGTACTTGAAACAATAACTAAAAACTTTTAGCCAAAGCTTAGTGAGTTCCCCAAAAGTATCAACGCACCACATAACAAACAAGCATACAAACATGAGCAGCCAGCCAGATTGGATCACCTCGCATGGCCTACAGCCTATCTGGTCGTCCCCGGGTGTCTTGGCCAACAACACAAAGCAGGGCCACCTAAACCCAACACAATATATCGACATATGTAACAGATAAACATAAACACAGAGCCAGTAAATAATATAATCATACAAATCTACTAAACAGTTACAAAATAGCATAAGCTTTGGGCAACTCACTAAGATTTGTGCTTACGGTTTATGTTTAAATTTTTTTTCTCAGGTACTTTCGGTTCGAAGGAGAAGTGTCACACCCCCAAACCAGAACGGCGGAATCGTTCGAGGGTGGATGACTTCATGTAGTATCGTAACAATTGAATACATAGTAAAGAAAGTAAAACAACCATCATATATATAATTTAAAAGTTACATTGTTGAATGATACTTGTTCAAAACAAATTACAACATGATGACAAAAATGACTTTTAAACTGAAGACTTAGCTTCACTTCTCCAAAAGCTGAAGTCTACCTGTATTACTGAATCCCTGAGAAATACAAGTAGTTTTGAAAGAGTGTCAACAATTAAGTTAGTGAGTTCATAAGCGTTTATGTATCAAATTTGTAAGTTTGGTATAAATCACTGAGTTTACTTCTGAAAAATCCAATATTTTTCCATGAGTGTGTGGTAGTTTAAAAGTTCCAAAACTGTAATGCATTAGTAATTGTCATGCCTAGAATAATAGATTTATGTATGTATAAAGTCACTAAGACATTTGATAACCCCATAAATCATTGTGTTTTTAATACTCCATGTGAGTTTTATAACCATGCTATTGACCCATGTTGCCTGTAACAACGTTCTTCAGGCGTTGGAATGTTATGACGTTTGTCACCCCAGACCTGCCGGTCTAACTGTAGCTAACAGTTTTGGTGCGGGATTGACAATCTCGTATAGATCTATACACAAGTATCACGCTCTCCCTACAAGAGATTATGGTATATAATACAGGACTTTAACGACATACTTGAAAGTACGTGAAGTTGAATGTCTCACAAAACTTAGTGTCAAATAGATTTACGTATGAAAAGTCCATTTGTTCTTGTATATGAAAGTGTTTCCTTGATATAGTACTTATAGTATGTAAATCTCATGATTTCCCTGTAAACTATACAAATTATAGTTTTTTTCAAAAGTGTGTTTCGCTTGTATGGTAAACCCTAGTGTAGTGTCGACTTTGTATGTAAAGTATAACATTTATAATGACATCATTGAACATTTATACTCAAAATATAAATAAAGTGTTTGATATTTATATAACAACATGTTTCATTTCAAAATGGACAAAGTGTTATCGTGATACGTTGCATGAGAACGTTTTCGTATGATAGTTATAAATCACATATGATTGATTATAACAAAAAGTATAGCAAAAGATTCATGTTATTCACACGAGGATAATCGTGTGTTTACTTGTATTCCACCCCCCCCCCCTAAAAATGTATAAAAGCATTTACAAAGCCTTTGAAAACGTAGTTATAGGGGTATGAACTCACTTGATAGATTGAAGAAGGTGAAAGGAAAACCGAGTAGAGCTTTGACAAAAGAAAACGAATTGCTCGGGAATCTCAAGTGTGTAAAATCTTCCTTCGGGACTTGGATGTGAAGACTGGGTCTTTGGGATGGCTTCGGGGGTTAAAACACAAAGCTTTGGCACGAGAGAGAAGAGAATTGAGCACCTAAACCCTAAACCATCGGTTTCTATTTATAGGGGTGAAATCTGAGGTTCACGTCGTGAGTTTGGGTGGCTCACATCGTGAGCTCGACCTGACTCCTCTCGTAGACTTGACAACTCATTGATAGGCTCTGGAACCCATCAGTCACAGGTTCATGTCGTGAGTATGGGTGGCTCACGTCGCGAGCTGCCTGACAGCCTCGAGTTTTGTGCCCCGAACTTGTAAAATCCGTAACTTCCGCGTACGAGCTCCATTTTCGACGTTCTTTATATCCACGCGTAGGCGAGATTATTCTCTACAACTCTCGTTTAGACTCCATCGGCTAATTTTGACTTTATTTTCAATATTATATTTTTAACAGGTCGGGACAGTAAAAATCCGTTAAAAATCCATAACTTCTTCATCCGGTGTCTGTTTTCGTCAGACTTTTTACCGTTGCGCTACTATTGTTGAGATATTCGATTCTTATGTAGGTTGTTTCAGCCAAAAATCCCTAGATCTCTATTTCGAGTTTTTAGCTGTCTACCGCTATCCCGAAACTTAGAAAGATCATAACTTCCTCATACGAAGTCGAATTTTGACGTTCTTTTTGTGCACGCTCACGGTTTAGTATAATCTACGACTTTCTTTTAGATACCTAAGGCTAAAAAGTATTTTATTGAAATTTCACTTTTTACGTTTGCCAATGTTTTACCGGTTTTGACACGAATTTTCGATTGTTCATATCTTCTTCGTTATAACTCGGATTTTAGTGTTCTTTATATTTCTGAAAATCTTGACACGATAACTATCATTTTAGGCAACCCAATAGAGGATTTTGAACATTTTATTTTTGAAACTAATTTCATTATATCAAAAGAGATTACAATTCTTGACTTTTTAGTTCATTACATTGATTCGAAATATTGGGTTGTCACAGGAAAGGTCCGACATTATCGTACAACATCCACCCATGTTCTGCATTTTATGATTTTGGATTGTACTCTGATAACTATTTTCTACATTGACATACTTTGATGGTTTTTGAAATGTATGGTTAATGGTTTTGGTTGATTTAAAAACAAAATTTTTTACTTCTTATTTTTTAGACTTTACAAGCTGGTATCAGAGCCTTGGTTTGAGAGATTCGGGCATACTCTCAGGTGTGTCTGAATTCAAAACTAAGGAATTGGTAAAAATAAAAGATATTTTCCAAAAAAAATTATAAAAGAAAGGATGTGATGTGTGCAATCGGTCGAGCTCAAGTAAGTATTTCCCAAAATATCCATACATGTTTATTTGTTCCAGTATGTGTATATGTGAATAACATGCTAGATTAGGGCTAACGATCTACTCGGAATCGCAAGATAGGATGCCATGAGAGATGCCTTTGTATGCCTACTGTATGATCCTTTAGAACTGTATGTTAGTATGGATTACGGATGTTACGGTAGAGTGGCCTGTTTAGGTGGTGCACTGGTTAGAACTTGATGTGTAACGTCCCAAAAATTATGAGGTAAAAATTTCATTTTTAATTCAACCAAAACACCAATTATCTTTTTATTCAAATATTTAAAACTATTTCATAATAAAACAGTCATCGGAATACAATCCCAAAATCATCATATAGCGAAAACATGGGTGGATAAACATCCCCCTTTTGCACGTATCGCAAAATTATTCGCTTTGGGCTCTCGGCACGAAAACTTCACAGGGGGTCACCCATCCCTAGATTGCTCTCGCCCAGGCACGCTTAACTACAAAGTTCATATGAGATTTGTTCCCTCATGGATTTAAAACACATTGTGAAAAGTTAGGTATCCACACCCCTTATAAGGAAATGTTTCGTTCTCCTTCCAAGCCAATGTGGGATCAGGTACATCCAACATTCACCCCACATTATAAGGTTCAATGTGCCCATCAAACACATCGATCCGTACCCTAGCTCTGATACCATTTCTAACATCCCCCTTAGGCACGTATCAAAATATTGTCCTGACACGAAAACCTCCCAGGGGTCACTCATCGCTGAATTGCTCTCGCATGGGCACGCTTAGCTGCAGAGTTCTTATGGGATCTACTGCTCTCACAGCTTTAAAATAGGTTGTGAAAAGGAAGGAATCCACACCCCTTATAAGGAAATGTTTTGTTCTCCTTCCAAGCCGATGTGAGATCAGGTGCAACCCACCTTCATACATGTGCCAATTACTGAACACATAGTCATCCCACTCTAACCGTAATACAATACCTTGATCCAACTAATCTCCACCGGGTCCCACACCCGCACTTTTACAACCATACGAGCCTCGCCCACGGGTCTCACCTAGTCTTTACTAACGAATGGTCCACGCCTGCGGGTCTCACCTAATCAGGTGTTACATAGGCCTAACCTCTCCTTGGACCCCCAATGGTACTCCTCCCATAGTAAGGAGAACTTCTCCAACAATATTGTCTGCCTCTCCCTAGGCATGTATTGATCCTCTTTCAGCTCAACGACCCCTCCTACCATAGCCTACCTCAATATGGCGAATGCTATGACAACATCGCAGACTTACAACACTTTCCCGACAACCCATCATCCTTGTGTATGCTACGGCTACCCCATAGTCTTCATCACTCCCATATGCCCATGGAAAAAACCATGGTATTACCCTTCATCTACCATACCAATCATAATCATCAGGAGTCGAACCCGTATCCGAATCTTCCCAATCCGGTGTTCGGGTCATGGTTCGAACCCCAAATCCATAATCAAACAAGAACATGCAGAGAGACTCTAACACACCCTCAACCTGGATGTAATCACACATGCCTGCCATACATCACAATGAATAAGCCAACCAGATGTTGGAAATTTCCTAGACTGCCAACCTTACACATCCTCTAACCAGACTGTCACCTAAGTTGCCTTTTTTCTAGACTGGGATGGGGTACTTTTCTTGGTTCGCACCTGATCCAATCCACAGAAATGCAAATGATTCTACCCCACTTGGATTCGACTACGTTCTTCTAATCCACAAAATTTGAGGCATTTCCAACCCATCTTACATCCTTACAATTTAAATTATTGGCAACTTGAGCTTACAATAACTAGCATTCTACTACTGGACGATCTCAATAATCTCACAAACATTCAAAATCCAGATAAACAATCCCTGAAATCATAGCAAGTCTGATAACCCCAAGCACTTCCCATGATACAACACCAAATCTCTAAGTCCTTTCTACTCGACGAAGAACTATAACCCTTTTGACCAGAACGGACGGATCACCAATCCAACTACCCACTCACTGAAGGGCCTCTGCATCCTAAACACCTTTAACCAAAACGATTATGAAATTCCTTGTCCATTCTGGCGTATGAGAAGGCCTATGCAACCCCATCATCTTTCACTTTCTAGCAATCCCTCCCCTTAGCCACAGTAGAG
This sequence comes from Lactuca saligna, assembly GCF_052625555.1. Taxonomy (NCBI): domain Eukaryota; kingdom Viridiplantae; phylum Streptophyta; class Magnoliopsida; order Asterales; family Asteraceae; genus Lactuca; species Lactuca saligna. The sequence continues at coordinate 69,218,496 of NC_136424.1, read as the reverse complement.
ATCGGACCCAAGAGTCCTTCCATGAACACTACCATTCCTATTGAGCAATGTTAATATGGCTAAACTCTGACTTCGTTGTTAAACTAATCACGCTAATTTGTTTACACATCTTCCACGCAATACCGCTGAATTGATTCCATCAACAAACCGAGACAACCACCGGAAGTACTAAATCAAGCTCAACAAGATGTGCCTCACTCATAACTCTCGACATGCAAAAATGGCATATAACAATCATTGATAATAAAAACCAGAAACTAAAGGAGAACTATACCATAAATAATACTTAGACATACCAACGCAAGATTCCAAAGCAATTATATATGAAAACTGATAATAAGGCATGAAAAAATACATAAGATAACATACCCGCGATAGCATCTGATGAAACTTTGGCCTCCCCTGACTGACAACTGTAATGCTTGGCTCCTCGCTACTGGAGCTCCTATCCTATCCTCACGACCATCAGTGATCCTCAAAGTAACTGGAGTAGGTACAGTCACTGCTCCATCCCTCAACATCGGATAATCAGCCTACTTGTGGCCCACATGATTGTAGTGAAAACACATTGGAATCGCCCCATGCGGGAAATCCTTACTAAAATGTCCCATCTGACCACAACTGAAACATTCCCGACCTGTCTCCCAAAATCCTCCCTCATGGATCCTCCCACACTTGGCACAACAGCTTTGGCCTTGATGGCCTCCCAAACATGAATCCTAATTCTTAGGCCTCTTCGCCTGGCCCACTATATTCTGAATCTGCTCTGGTTTCTTCTTCCCAAGGTGCTCCAAATCGATCTCCTGCTCTTGGGCTCTAAAAGCATATCATTTAGGGTCTCACACTCTAAAAAACTCACAAACTCCATGATGTCGTCCCTTAACATATCATGATACTGTCCCACGAGGGCAATCCATACCAAAATGACCCATTTGACCACAACTGAAATATCCCTGACCAGTCTCCTGACATTCTCCCTTATGGGTCCTCCCAGACTTGGCACAATGGCCCCGAATCTGATGGCCTCCCAAACATGAATTCTAAGTCTTGGTCCTCTTCTCCTAGCCCACTGCAATCTAAAGATGCTTTGGTTTCCTCTTCCCGAGGTGCTCCAGATCGATCTCCCGCTCTTGGGCTCTAAAAATCATATCATTCAAGGTATCATACATCACAAACTCTATGATGTCATTCCTCAACATATCATGATACCTTAAATTCTTCATCTCCTCGTCCACTACATGCTGTGCAACCAACAAGGGCCTCTCCCGAAACTTGCCAGTGATCTCTACCACAGTCTCCATCATCTGGAGAAGGTCCTGAAACTCCCTCGCCAACTGTTACACCTCAATGTTTGGTGCAAACTCGGGCCTAAATCGGGTCACAAACTCATCCCAAGTCATCATATCCAAGGATTCGCCTCCCAAAGAGAAGTATGCCTCTTCCCACCAATCTCGAGCTCTGTCTTTCAAAAGACAGGAAGCAAATCTGACCTTCGATCCCTTGGGGCAAAAACTCTTCCGAAAAGTGCTCACCATATCCACTAACCATATCCTACTGGCAATGGGGTCCTTTTCCCCAAAGAATTGGGAAGCTCTAACAATAGCCATAATCATAGTACGGAACACGCCCAAACGCTCATCCAATATCTCTATAATCCCATCCTTGACCGTATCGAAGATCATCAGAGTCTGCTCTAAAATTTTGTAGGTAATCTCCGACGAGATGAACCCCCACATCCGCTGATCTATCGGCTGATTACCTGCTCCTGAGCTTGAACTACAACCTAAACCTCCTCCACGTGTGCTCATAACTATTCTGAAAAAACCAATCATACAAATGATCATAACACACCCAAGAATCCTCATCCCACGGTTTCTTAGATTCTCCAAGACTCTCCTCGAGTCGCGCATGGATCCTATGGTTTTAGTAGTACGGGCCCAATACTACCTTCCACACCTATCCATACTTTCCTAAAGAATCATCTCAAATCCTCCAGGTCAACTTCTCAAACTAGTACTCCAAGTACTTGCTAAAAAACATAATTAAACCCACTGAAGCACTTCCTAGGCTTTCCTTGGTTTCTGATCTCACCTTGTCATTAGCTACTGAAGAACTCCCACTAATACCAGTTAACTACCTCATGAATATAATCACATTCCACATAGTTTAGATAATCCTTCGAGTGATAGACTCATCCCTACAACGGTTAGACTCAAACAAGAGTTGTTGAATAGAGTCAAATCCACCACTCTGAGATTATTTAACCTTTGCAACATGTGACTAGACATATTCACTTGATAGTTAACTCGTATCACTAAGGGTTCCACAAAGCACAACGCAAGTAGCATTCGTGCAGTAACACTCGAAGCCATAGAATAACCAAAGAACATCCAAGCTCACATGCTACTACTTATGCTAGTAACTTCCATTCTCATTGTCGGTTGCCTTATGCATGCAAATTATGCACAATAAAGGATCAAATAGACTGTCGAATAAAAGACTCTTCCCTAGAACCACAACCAAACAAGGAACAAGAAATATGGAAAAATCAGTCATTCTAGGGCTATATGATCCTCATCGTATACAATTTTTAAAGCATACACTTAGCAATTATTGTTCCCAATATATATTCCCAATCATAGCATCCAATGCTTCTTAGGCTACAAGGCATCATGTAACATCCCAAAATACGACCCAGAAATTTTTTTTTAATAAATTACTAAAAACATCATGTTAATATCATAAAATAAAACTCGTACGTCAATATCTCAAAACCATAGCAAAGTATCACGAGGAAACTATATCAAGACTGTATCAAATCACATCTATGAAAAGCTAAAACAAATCCCAAGACAAACTGAAGTTGTGGTGTGTGCAATGCTATCAACCCGAGCTCTTCCCTTTACTTACGAAAGTACCTGAAACCAAAACTAAACTGTAAGAACGAAGCTTAGTGAGCTCCCCCCAAGCTACCACATACCATAAAATAACATATAAACACATACTGGGCCTTGCCCACTGCATCGGACCGATGTCCGGAAACTAACCAGGGCCTTGCCCTCTGCATCGGACCGAAGTCCGGAAACTGCATCGGACCAGGACCTTGTCCCCTGCATCGGACTGAAGTCTGGAAACTGTCTGAGCATAACATGGCATGGTATAAACATATCAACTAGCATGAACACATAAACTGCATACTGCATAAGGCCGTAGCCCGAAACACATAACACATAAATCCTGTATGAGCCACAAAGGCATCAAACATACTAAAAAATACATCGAACCGAAGTCCGGAAACTACTACTAGCTAAACGGGCCGGCATTGTGGCCTTAGACCCGTTCCTACTGGAAGAAAACTCACCTCGTACACTGGCTGCTGAATGAACTGCTTTGGAAATCGTCTGCTGCTGCTCTTGTATCTCCCCAGTTACAATTTCCATAAATACATTCAATCAACTAATGATAAATGTACTGATGGTAAAATGACTATTTTACCCATGTTCAAAGTCAACCTCCAGCTGACTGGACTCACCGAGTCTGAGGAACTACTCGCCGAGTCTGAGGAACTACTCGTCGAGTCCTGTCGTGCAGACACCAACTACACTCGAATCCGCTCTATGGTTCCTAACTCGTGGATCTGAAATCTTGGAACCATCTGAACATGTAAAGTTGCTAACTTTACGTGTAACTACGAAGGAATGAAGCCATCCTACTTAAACACAACTTCACTCGGGAAAACTCATCGGACTCGCCGAGTTGCTCATACAACTCGTCGAGTTCTAAGGCAACTTCATCGGACTCGCCGAGTTGTTCTTCCAACTTGTCGAGTCGACGGCTAACTTCATATAACTCGTCGAGCCGCCCTGAGGACTCGTCGAGTTCATTCAGTCCTTTTTCCATACAGGTCCGATCTGAGCCATGCAACTGCTATAAATCATGGATCTAAACTTCTTGGGCATGTTTTTCACGTAAAATTGCTAACTTTACGTGCATGCATGGCTTTAAAGGCTTCATATGACCAAAATAAGATCTTAATGAGGTTCTAGGCTCAATGGGGACTTTAATCACAACCACAACCAAAAGTTTATACTTTTAGCATGCCATGAGTGTCCAAATCTGAGGTATAACCCGGCCACAAGGCCTAATCACAAGGGATTTGGGGTTTTTGGGCTTAGAAACCACAATTTAGGGATTTGTGTGTATTCTGGATCTACTTCCTCTTCCTTGAACTCTCCAACTTTCTCCTTCTCCTTCTTACTCCAAAGATGCCTTCACAAGCAATAAACACACACACACACACACTCACTAAGAAAAAAGCTAGGGTTTGATAGTTGATGCTCTGGAGGTGAAAGAGACGATTTGGGCCTATAAGAGGGTTTAAATAGGTGCAAAACCCTAAAATCAGGGTTTCCTCCAAACAGGCAAACTCGTCGAGTCCAGCGTGTGGACTCACCGAGTAACCGGCTAAATACGCGTTCTCATCCCGTCTCTACTCGATGAGCCGGGCAACGGACTAGTCGAGTTCCTCACAAAGGAATAAACTTATTTAAATACATACCGGGAATGGGGCGCTACAACTCTCCCCCACTTGCCTCAGACTTCATCCTCGAAGTCTACTGCTGCTAAATCTTGGAACAATTCTGGATAGTGCTCCTTCATTTCTTCCTCTGCCTCCCACGTCCACTCAGACCCCTTCCGGTGCTGCCACTGCACCTTCACCAACTGAACCACCTTGTTCCTCAAGGTCTTTGACTTCCGGTCCACAATCGCAACTGGTCTCTCAATGTAATTCAGGTCGCTATCAACCTGAATATCTTCTAAGGGTACTACTGATGTCTCATCCACCAAGCACTTCCTCAACTGAGAAACATGGAAAGTGTTGTTGATATGACTGAGCTCTGCCGGAAGATCCAACCGATAAGCAACCCGACCCACCCGGGCCAAAAACCTAAAAGGATCGATGAATCTGGGGCCCAACTTGCCACTCTTCCGAAACCTGATAACACCCTTCTAGGGTGATACCTTCAGGAGGACCATATCGCCCACCTGGAACTCCAAGTCTGAACACCTCCTATCGGCGAAGCTCTTCTGCCGGCTCTGCGCAGTCTGCAGTCTGCTACGAACATGCTGGATGAACTCTATCATCTTGAGCACTACTTCGGTGCACCCAATGACTCGCTGACCGACCTTGCCCCAACAAATCGGGGTCCTGCACTTCCTCCCATAAAGCATCTCAAAAGGAGGTCGATCAATACTCGCATGGTAACTGTTTTTATACGAAAATTCCACTAGCGGAAGATACGTATCCCAACTGCCACCGAAGTCTAGAACACATGCCCGCAGCATGTCCTCGAGAGTCTGAATCGTTCTCTCGCTCTGTCCGTCCATCTGAGGATGGAAAGCGGTGCTAAAAAGGAGACGAGTACCCATCTCGTCGTGAAACCGCTTCCAGAATCTGGAGGTAAAACGGATATCTCATTCTGACACCACTAAAACAGGCATATCGGCTAGCTTCTCAGCCGATATGCTCTCCTAGATCGGTATAAAATGGGCACTCTTCGTCAACTGATCAACTATAACCCAAATCGAATCCACTCCACGTGTGGTCCTGGGAAGCTTAGTAATGAAATCCATAGTGATATCCTCCCATTTCCACACTGGGATGTCCAACGGTTGCATCTTGTCGTGAGGCCTCTGGTGCTCCACCTTAACCTTCCTGCAGGTTAGGCATCTTTCCACATACCAGGCGACCTCCCGCTTCATGCAGGGCCACCAATAGTCGGGTCGAAGATCCCTATACATCTTCGTTGCCCCTTGATGGATGGAAAATCTAGACTTATGGGCCTCGTCCATCAACACCTACCGTACTCTGCCCCAGTACGGTAACCATACCCTCCCATGAAGGGTCAACAATCCTCGGCTATCGTAGTCAAAAGAAGCTACTCGGCCCACAATCCTCTCACACTTCTGCCTCTCCTCCTTAAGGCCCTCGGCCTACGCCTCTTTGATTTGCTTCAATAATGGAGTAATTAACGTCATCCTCAAACAAATGCCTCTGATCGGGGCCACCACTGCCTTGCAGCTCAGAGCGTCAGCCACCACGTTGGCCTTCCCTGGGTGATAAAGGATCTCTCAATCATAATCCTTCAGCACATCTAACCATCGCCTCTGCCTCATGTTCAGATTCGGCTGATCCATGAGGTACCTCAAACTCTTGTGATCCGTGTAAATAGTACAACGGACCCCATAGAGGTAATGTCTCCAAATCTTGAGGGCAAACACCACTGCCCCCAACTCCAAATCATGCGTAGGATAGTTAGCCTCATGAGGCTTCAACTGTCTCGAGGCGTAGGCTATCACACGGCATCGTTGCATCAACACTGAGCGTCGGCCACCACATTGGCCTTCCCTGGGTGATAAAGGATCTCACAATCATAATCCTTCAGCACATATAACCATCGCCTCTGCCTCATGTTCAGATTCGGCTGATCCATGAGGTACCTCAAACTCTTGTGATCCGTGTAAATAGTACAATAGACCCCGTAGAGGTAATGTTTCCAAATCTTGAGGGCAAACACCACTGCCCCCAACTCCAAATCATGCGTAGGATAGTTAGTCTCGTGAGGCTTCAACTGTCTCGAGGCGTAGGCTATCACACGGCCTCGTTGCATCAACACTGCTCCCATACCAGTGATCAAGGCATCACAATATACTACGAAATACTTTACTCCTTCTGGCAAGGTAAGAATCGGTGCCTCGCACAATCTCTGCCTGAGAGTCTAAAACGCCACCTCCTGGTCAGGTCCCCAATGAAATACCACCGACTTCTTGGTCAGTTAGGTGAGCGGTACTGCTATCTTGGAGAAATCCTGGATGAATCTCCTTTAATATCCTTCCAAACCTAGGAAGCTCCGAATCTTGGATGGAGATCTCGGGACCTCCCACTGCATCACGACCTCTATCTTGGCCGGATCTACCAAAATACCCTTCTGGTTGACGAGATGACCAAGGAATTGCACCTCGCGTAACCAGAACTCGCACTTGGAGAACTTTGCAAAAAGTCCCTCCCTCCTCAAAATCTCTAGCACCTCTCTCAGATGCTCCTCGTGCTGCTCCTGAGTCTTGGAATACACCAAGATATCATCTATGAATACTATTACGGACCAATCCAGCATCGGCCTGCACACGCGGTTCATGAGATCCATGAACGTTGTTGGAGCGTTGGTTAGCCCAAATGGCATCACCACGAACTCATAATGACCATACTGGGTCCTGAAAGCAGTCTTCTGCACATCCTCGCCTATGACTCGCATCTGATGATACCCAGAGCGTAAATCGATCTTTGAAAACCAAGACACTCCCTGCAGCTGATCAAACAAATCATCTATCCTCGGAAGTGGGTATCGGTTCTTCACTGTTACCTTATTCAGCTCCTGGTAATCTATACACATACGGTGCGACCCATCCTTTTTCTTTACAAACAAAATCGGTGCACCCCAGGGCGAACTACTCGGCCTGATAAAACCCTTGTCTAGCAGCTCTTGCAGCTGCGTAGATAACTCTTGCATCTCCGCGGGAGCCAACCGATACGGTGCCTTGGCTATCGGAGCCGCACCAGGGATTAGGTCAATCCCGAACTCAACCTGCCTCTCAGGAGGTATCCCCGGAAAATCCTCAGGAAATACATCCGGTTAGTCCCGTACCACCGGAACATCATCAACTATCGCCTTACCCTTCTCCCGGAATCTAGAACATAGGCAACATAACCGACACAACCCTGCTGAAAATAACGCCTCGCTCTCGCTGCTAAACACAGAACCGGTCTGCGTTGTGGCCTCTCGCCCTGAATCACCAACTCTCCCCCACTGGGAGTGCGAACTCTCACTAACTCCAGCTCACAATCTATCACCGCCCCATTGGGGCTCAGCCAATCCATGCCTATTATAACCTTATTCCCTCGCAAGGGAATAGGGACCAAGTCCACCGAAACCGCTACTCGAATAACTGTAGAGAACATCCCCTGTGTACCCTTGCGACCCTAACGGTCCTATCAGTTGCTATCTCAACCTCAAGTGGACAATCTAGCTCTCCAGGAGCTCTGCTGAACCTCTTGCTAAGCGCAAGAGAGACGAATGATCGGGTAGCCCCCGAATCAAACAATATTGTAGCTGAAATGCCGTTCACTGAGAACGACCCTATACAAAACATATAACCATAAGAAACACTCAATAATAAATGCAGAGATAAGGGAAAAATACATACCCGTCACCACGTCAGGAGTCGTTCCCACCTCCTCTGCTGTCAGCTGAAAAGCCCTACTCTTTGCCACCGACGTCTCAGCTTGGCCCTTACGACCATCTGTAATCCTCAAAGTAGCAGGAGCAGGTGCTGACACCTTTCCTGCAGCAGCTAAACTCGGACACTGGGACTTTTTATGTCCCCTCTGATTGCAATGAAAGCAAATCAGATCTGATGCTGCAACGACGGCAGTAGTGGCCGTACAATCTCTGCTCATATGCCCAGTCCAACCGCACTTGTAGCAGCCGGCACTCCTTGCCTTACACGCCCCATCGTGCAATCTCCCACACTTGCCACACCGAGCATGGCTTTGCTGACTCCTAGCTATGTGATCTGAACCCTTGGGCTTTTTGCCCACACTCCCTGTACCTGGAGCCGCCTCCGGCTTCCTCTTTCTCTCCATCTTAAGGTCAATCTCTCTCTCTCTCTCTCTCTCTCTCTCTCTCTCTCTCGCCCTAGCAATCATGTCATCCAGCGTTTTACAGCTGGACCGGCTCACAAACGGGCAGATATCACTCCGCAACATCTCACGATCACGAGCCTTCTTCATTTCCTCATCAGTCGCGTACTGAGGAACAAGAAGAGCCCTCTCCCCGAACTTGACAGTAATCTCCGCCACTATCTCTGTAGTCTGGGTAAGATCCTGAAACCCGCATGCTAATTGTTGCACCTCAATAACCGGTGTGAACTTGGCTCTGAATCTGGTAGTAAAGTCTGCCCAGGTCATAGGATCCAAGGCTGCGTCATCCCCGATGGCATGACCAATCTCCTCCCACCAATCCCGTGCCCTGTCCTTCAGAAGACAGGACGCTAATCTGACCTTTTCCCCCTCGGGACATCTGCTAGTGCGGAAGGCTTTGGCCACGTATGACAACCATCTGGTGCTCGCTATGGGATCCCGTCCCCCATGATAATCCGGTGCCCCGCATGCTCGGAACTCCCTAAAAGTAAGCGTGCGCGACCCCATCATGGCCGCCACCTCAGCACAGAAGGTGCTCAACCTCTCGTCCATCATCTATAAGATACCCTCCTTGATCGAACCGAAGCTCACAGGAGTATGCTCAAGTATGGTGCGAGTAATCTCTGAAGAGAGAAACTCCCCAGTCTGCTCATCCAACGGCCCGGACTCCGGGCCTGATCCTGATCCCCCTCCGGCACCTGAACTGCCGACTGCTGGTCTAAGGTGTAATACCACCATTCTGAAACACAACATAATAAATGTCAGGAACACTAATATATCTCAAGGAATCACTACTACCACAAGTTTCCTGGTCTCATCTCAGCTTTCCTTGATTCGAGTACGGATCCTCTGCTTCCAGTATACGAGCCCATACTACCTTCCACATATATCCGTACTTTCCTCAAGTACCGCCTTGACTCTACCAAGTCACTATTACTGCTAATGATCTTTGTTACTCCAATCCTAGGCTTGCCCTAGGGAATTCTCTGAATATACCCGATCCCGTCTTCAGCTGCTGAAAGCCTCCTTGTGATGCCAGTTAGCCATCACCTGAATACCATCACATGCAGTGAGGCTCAGATAATCCTTCAAGTAAAAGACTCGTCACTACAACGGTTAGACTCAGACAAGAGTTGCGCAATAGGGCTAATTCTAGCACTCTAAGATTATTCAATCATGTTCACATGTGACGTGACGCATTCACCTAATGGCTAACTCCCATCACTTAGAGTCCCACAAAGCACAAAGCAAGCAACATTCATATATAGGAGACTACTCAAGCAATTCTATCCTCATAATGGGAAACTGTACTAGCATACAATGCTATGCTCATATTCTCAGGCATAACCTAAACAGGCTATCCTACTGCTGACTACTCCATGTTAGCATGCAATTCTTAAAAGGCTGAAACACATAAAGTTGACATATAAGGCATCCTCCTAGATCCTTAGACCTATACTAGCATGCTATTCTACTAATACTGAAATTGAAAATCAACATTAACTGATACATACTGATGTATGGGTAATTTGGGAGTACTTACTTGAGCTCGGCTGATCACATGCACCACACCCTTTTCTCTTTTCAAAGTTCTTATCTTTCTAAAATTCTTTTTACTTTTCTAAAACTCTTTTCTTTCGAAAAACATTTTACCATTTCCTTAGTTTGAGTCAAGGTTGTAGAACTCGCTACTCGGTACCTGCTCGGCCGACTGGGGAGTAGCGAGTACCCGGGAGTACTCGGGGAGTACTCGGATTCGGTAATTCATGTACAAATATTTTTTAGAAAATTATATATGTCAAAATCATAAGTTAAAATCATAATTTGATTGAAATATATAACCAAAATTAGATACATGTGAATACATAAAAACTGAAATACACATAATTATCTCACTACGTGGATAATTACTGAAAATTTAAGATATACATGTAGTAATAATCACATGTATGTGTTAAATAATAAATCATTAAGTGCATTATACATATTAATCTTGAAATTCTTGATTTTTTTCTCTTTTTATGATAATTTTGACCCTTTGACCGAGTTTGACCGATTTTGACCGAGTTGGCCGAGTTTGACCGAGTAGGCCCGAGTTTGACCGAGTTTATCCGATTTTTGACCGAGTTTGATCGATTTTTGGCCGATTTTGACTAAATCCGAGTTTTTTGGCCGAGTTGACATTACTCGCCTTGGTGGAGGGCCGATTCCGAGTACTCGGCCGAGTAGGCCGAGTTTTGCAACACTGGTTTGAGTTCAGACACACCCGGAAGTATGACCGAATCCCTCAAACCAAGGCTCTGATACCAACTTGTAACATCCCAAAATACGACCCAGAAATTTTTGTTTAATAATTACTAAAAACGTCATGTTAACATCATGAAATAAAACTCGTACGTCAATATCTCAAAACCATAGCAAAGTATCACGAGGAAACTGTATCAAGACTGTATCAAATCACATCTATGAAAAGATAAAACAACTCCCAGGACAAACTGAAATTGTGATGTGTGCGATGCCATCAACTCGAGCTCTTCCCTTTACTTGTGGAAGTACCTGAAACCAAAACTGAAAATGTAAGCACGAAGCTTAGTGAGCTCCCCCAAGCTACCACATACCATACAATAACATATAAACACATACTAGACCTTGCCCACTTCATCGGACCGAAGTCCGGAAACTAACCAAGGCCTTGCCCTCTGCATCGGACCGAAGTCCGGAAACTGCATCGGATCGAAGTCCGGAACTGACTGAGACCTTATCACCTGCATCGGACCGAAGTCCGGAACTAACTGCATCGGACCGAAGTTCAGAAACTGTCTGAGCATAACATGGCATGGTATAAACATATCAACTAGCATGAACATATAAACTGCATACTGCATCGGGCCGTAGCCCGGAACACATAACACATAAATCCTGTCTGAGCCATGAAGACATCAACCATACTAAATACTACATCGGACCGAAGTCCGGAAACTACTACTAGCTAAACGGGCCGGCATTGTGGCCTTAGACCCGTTCCTACTGGAAGAAAACTCACCTCGTACACTGGCTGCTAAATGAACTGCTTTGGAAATTTTCTGTTGCTGCTCCGGTATCTCCCCACCTACAATTTCCATAAATACATTTAATCAATTACTGATAACTGTACTGAGGGTAAAATGACTATTTTACCCATGGTCAAAGTCAACCTCCAGTTGACCGGACTCACCGAGTCTGAGGAACTACTCACCGAGTCCTGTCGTGCAGACTCCAACTACACTCGAATCCGCTCTATGGTTCCTAACTCGTGGATCTGAAATCTTGGAACCATCTGAACACGTAAAGTTGCTAACTTTACATGTAACTATGAAGGAATGAAGCCATCCTACTCAAACAAGACTTCACTCGGGAAAACTCATCCGACTCGCCGAGTTGCTCATACAACTCGTCGAGTCGACGGCTAACTTCATATAACTCGCCGAGCCGCCCTGAGGACTCGCCGAGTTCATTCAGTCCTTTTTCCATACAGGTCCGATCTGAGCCATGCAGCTACTACAAATCATGAATTTAAACTTCTAGGGCATGTTTTTCACGTAAAGTTGCTAACTTTACATGCATGCATGGCTTTAAAGGCTTCATATGACCAAAATAAGCTCTTAATGAGGTTCTAGGCTCAATAGGGACTTTAATCACAACCACAACCAAAACTTTATACTTCTAGCATGCCATGAGTGTCCAAATCTGAGGTATAACCCGACCACAAGGCCTAATCACAAGGGGTTTGGGGTTTTTGGGCTTAGAAACCACAATTTAGGGACAACATAGATCTATATGATCAATAAGAAAGGTATAGAATTTAATACCTGAAAAGATGACCAATAGAGTGTGTATTCTGGATCTACTTCCTCTTCCTTGAACTCTCAAACTTTCTCCTTCTCCTTCTTACTCCAAAGATGCCTTCACAAGCAATAAACACACACACACTCACTAAGAAAACAGCTAGGGTTTGATAGTTGATGCTATGGAGGTGAAAGAGACGAGTTTTGGCGTATAAGAGGGTTTAAATAGGTGCAAAACCCTAATATTAGGGTTTCCTCCAAACAGGCAAACTCGCCGAGTCCAGCGTGTGGACTCGCCGAGTAACCGGCTAAATACGCGTGCTCATCCCGCCTCTACTCAATGAGTCGGGCAACGGACTAGTCGAGTTCCTCACAAAGGAATTAACTTATTTAAATACATACCGGAAATGGGGCGCTACACATCACATATTAGGCCAATCTACCATGAAATTCCTGAAGGTATTCGTAGGCTTATCCTAACATCCAAACATTCATGTCATAGAACATATCACCATGTAGGGGTATTCTGAGAATCACTTACTTGAGCTCGACCAATTACACGCATCACACCCCCTTTTTCTTTACAAAAACTTTTTAGAAATTCGTTATATTCTTAAAAGATTACCACCTCCTCAATTTGAGTTCAGTCACAACCGAGAGTGTGGTCAAATCCTTCAAACCAAGGCTCTTATACCAACTTGTAATTTCCCAAAAATTATGAGGTAAAAATTTTATTTTTATTTCAACCAAAACACTAATTATCTATTTATTCAATCATTTAAAAGTACATCGTAATAATCTGAGTACAATCCAAAATCATCATATTGTGGAAACATGGGTAGATGCGATGTAATCAAGTCGGGTCATTCCCTTTCGAACTCAAAGTACCTGAAACCATAATCATAAAGTTCGTA